>NW_026294525.1:51608344-52208344 GCF_007827085.1 Peromyscus californicus insignis
AGTTAAATATCAAGTCCTGGGAGAGCTAGTTGTTGTCCAGTCTCGATGTGATGGGAAAGTGCAAGGGCTTACTTGTCTGAAGTTCTGGCTGGAGTAGTCAATGATGCTGAACCATCTTAGCTAAAAATTGTCATGAGCAGTTTGTGATCTCAAGCTGATCTTTGGGTGGTGTTTGTCAGCTTAGTAGTGTAAACACAATTTAGGTGGTGGTGTCATTTAGGGGCCCCATTATATGCTTTTGGAAATTTCAAGTGTCACTGTTAGGAGTGGTCATCGGTCATTGCAGGAAATGTGGACATTTTAAATATCATCACAGCAGATCTTGAAGAGGTTAAAGGACTACAATCCACAAAGTACACCTAGGATACACAAGCTTAATACCTAGTTACCAGCTTCAGACTCAAGCATGAAATCATGTATAAGAAGCTAGATGTATCCTATTTCTAGAATTAGTTAGAACTCTATATGACCATTAATAACAGGACAGAAAATGTGAACACACACACACACACACACACACACACACACACACACACACACATACACACTTGTAACTTATAAATTTTGACATAATATTTATACCTTAAGATAAGTTTTAAAGAGTCAAAATAAAATCAAGGGATTATGAGATTAGTGAAAATCTAATAGTTCTTTAATTTTTTTTTCTGTACCATACCAGGTGGATCATCTGGCATGAGACAGAGACTTTGTTTGTTTTTATTGTTTTAGTTGTTTTTTGAGATGGGGTTTTGCTGTCTGTATTCTTGACTTGATTTGTAGACCAGGCTAGTCTTGACCTCAAAGGGATTTACCTGCCTCTGCCTCCTAAGTGCTGGGATCAAAGACATGTGCCACCACTGTGCAACTGAGACAGAGACTTTGAATTTTCTTTTAACAAGAATAATTGGGTTTTTGAGGAGAAAGCCACACTTCTACTCCAAAGCCGGATTTAATTTTTAACTGAGTTGGGATTACAAAATGACGATTTGTCATATATGTCTGTAAAGAATAGAGGAAACAAACATTTGGAAAGATTTCTTGTTGGAAATGTGCTATGGCATTAAGCCAATTTACTGTTTCTTTAGATATTTTTTTCTGGATGATTTTTCCTTCTTCTCTAGATGCCTTATTTGTCAGTGGTCTTAAGAACTTTCAATTGGATGTTTTGATTCTCCAGGAAAGACAAAAACCAAATCAAAACAAACAAAAACAAAAACCTGCCCAAACTCTATCACTGGAGAGTTTCTTTTTTTTTTTTTTTTTTTTGGATAGGTTATTTCTGATCAAATGAAAGATATTTATTAGTCTTATAAGTTAATTTAGATGGAATGGCCATGTGGTTTGATGACCTATCACCTCTTCTAATCAAGAGGTCTCTCCCATTCAAATGTAAACTTTATCACTCTTGATGGTATCCATAGCTTTTCTTCTTGTATGAAAAAAAAAATGATCTTGCCCAACATAATATGTGTCCTGGTTCCCATTCTGAGGTCAACACATCTTTGAGGTTGATTTAATTCTGATTTAATTCAGAAGTTTTTCAATTGTCCGATGTCCCTCTGCAGCTTTCATTCCTTATTCATTAGCATTAAAATTTAAGTTAATAGACTATTGCATAATCTATATCTAGGGATCTTTATTACCCCTTTCTGTTTATTAATCATATATTTTAAGGTGTGATCAGAACTGTTTATGACTGCTTGTCTTATAGGATTGTGTGGTATACCCATAGTATGGTTTATACTGTAATATGCAAAAACCTGTTTCATTTTACTAGAGATATGCTGGGGCATTGTCAGTCTTAATTTGTACAGGCATTCTCATAATAGCCATAACTTCTAATAAATGTGTAATTACATAGTCAGACTTTTCAGAACTCAAAGCAGTTGCCCATTGAAATCCTGAATAGGTATCTTTGGTATGGTGCACATACCATATTTAATTTTATAAACTCCACAAAGTGAAATGCATTCATTTGTCAAATTTTGTTTCTTTTGAGTAATCCTTTGGGTTACTTCCCAAAGGAGTGCAGGTAGTGGAGTTTAGTGTTGTGGGATTTTCTGTATGCTGTAAATATATGTTGCTATGATTGTTTGATAAATAAAATGCTGATTGGCTAGTAGCCAGGCTAAAAATATAGGTGGGACTAGCAGAGAGGAGAGTTGGGGGAACAGCAAGGCAGAGTTGAGGAGACATGGTAAGCCACCGCAATGAGGAGCAGGATGTAAAGTACAGGTAAGCCACGGGCCATGTGGCAAGATATAGATGAATAGAAATGGATTAATTTAATACAGAAGAACTAGATAACAAGAAGCCTGCCATGACCACAGTTTGTAAGCAATATAAGTCTCTGTGTGTGTACTCGGTTGGGTCTCAGCGGTTGTGGGACTGGCAGGTGAGAGAGATTTGTCCTGACCATGGGCCAGGCAGGACTGGAGAAAACTCCAATGACAGTTTGGTTATAAGAAGAACAAATAGGACATTTCCTTGGCTTATTGCTAAGTGATTTAAAAATCTTTCTTCAAACCTTTGCTTTTAACATGGTGTTTCTTATGAAATTCTGAGGTTTCTAGTGCATTTCCTACCAATAGCTGATCAATTTCACCATTACTTGGTAATAGAGGGCATAGTAGGCCTGTGTGGCATCAGGTATGTATTACATACAAGGGATGATTTCTATTTCTGATTATTTCTTGTAATTGAATAAATAGCAAACTTAATTCTGAATCATCTGGAATAAGTTCAGCTGTTTCAACATGTAAAACAACTCTTTCTGCATAGTGAGAGTCAGCAAATATATTGAGAGCCTCTGGAAAATCACATAATACAAAGAGAATAGCATATAATTGTGACTTTTGAATGGAATCAGAAGGGCATTAAGCCACTTTATTTATTTTCCAGAACTTCTTAATATAACCTGAAATTAATTATTTAATTGCATTAGTAGAAATGTAAGGGCTCCAGAAATTTTTGTTCTTTGTACCATGTGAGGAAGGATCCAATTAATTCTATTATGAATTGAAGTCTCTTGACTTTGGGATATTTGTTGCTAATATCTCCCCCCCAAATTAATGCAAGCTCTCTGCCAGTGTTCACTTTCTGCCCATAATGAGGAAATTTCAGTATTAGTAAAAGGTAACACAGTCTCTGCCAAATCTACTCCTGTTAATTGATGAAGTCTCAATATTCTTTTCAGAATCAATTCATAAATGTTTTCAACACAAGCCTTTAATTTTTCATTCTGTTTGTGTGGCAGAAATATCCATTATAAAACATTATCTTCTGTTAGTTTGAGAATTCCTGTGGAAGAATGCTGAGAAGGCAGAATAATCAGAATACTATCAAGTTCTAGATCCACATGTGCATCCTGTAATTTCTTTTCTACCAAAGTCATTTCTCTCTCTGCCTCAGCTGATAATATCTTGAACTATTTAATTCTTTATTACCTCATAAGGTTTGAAATAAATTACTTAGTTCTTGAGTTGTTAATCCATTTTTGGAGTGTAGCCAGTTATTATATCTCAGCAAATTTTTAAAAATCATTAAGAGCTCATAATTGAACTCTCCTGATTTATACTTTCTGTGGTTGAATTTTTTGTAAACCTATCTTATATCCTAGGTAATTAATAGAATCTCCTCTGTGTATTTTTTCAAGAGCAATTTGTAACCCACAACAAGACAAAATTTTCTTTACTTTTTTAAACATTTTTTTTCTAAGATAATAGTCTGAATCAGCTAGGAAGACATCATCCATACAATGGTAAATTATAGAATGAGAGACCTGTCTATGAATTATTTCTAATGGCTGTTTTACAAAATATTGACACAAGGTGAGGCTGTTTATCATTCCTTATGGAAGAAATTTCCACTGATACCTTTAAATGGGCTGAGAATTATCATAACTAATCACTGTGAAGGCAAACATTTCTCTATCTTGTTCTTGTAAAGGTAAAGTAAAAAAGCAGTTTTTAAGTCAACCACCTTAATAGACCATCCTTTTGGTAATAGAGAAGGCAGGGAAATCTAGGCTGCAAAGAGCCCATTAGCTGGTTAACCTTGTTAATAGCTCTTAGATCTGTTACCATTCTCCATTTTCCAGATTTCTTTTTAATGAAAAAAATAGGAGAATTCCAAGGACTGTTTAATTCATTATGTTGAACATTTATCTCCTTCTGTACCAGCTGTTCTAGTACCTATAATTTTCTGATCTCAAGGGCGATTGTTCTATCCAGACAGGTTTGTCAATTAACCATTTCAAAGGTAGGGCTATTGGTACCTTTTAAGGATCACCAGCTGTTGTGACCTGCATATGTACAACCTGAATGGTTGGTGACTATTCTTGATAATAACCTTTGATATTTCTCTCAGTAGCCTTTTTTTATTTTGAGGTTTGTTTCTGAGATTGAAGAAATGTTAATCAGTGTTTTCCATTGCTGTAAAAAATCATGTACCCATAAATTCATTGCTATGTTAACCACATATGACTTTAATTTACCTACCTGTTCTTCTGCCCTATACAAACACACCCACCTTACACTTTGGTTTACCTGAGATAAAGTTCCAAATCCTAAAAGTTGAATATTTATCTCCTGAAGAAACCAATCTTGATGCTAATATTTGGAGAAATTTTTGTTATATCTGTGCCTGTGTAGCAAAACTTAATTACAATGACATTTATTTGTATTTTTAGCTTTGGTATTTGATCATTTGTAAAAGTTTGCCACAATACTTGTTTCATTGTCTCTCCTGAAAATTTTGTTTTGTTTACTGAAGCTTTTCTGAAATTTCTAGAAATTGTTTCTCTTATCAAAGCAGTACCATAAATGTGATATCTAATATCAGTCATATTTCTAATCTATTCATCTATTGGTGTTGATCTTGCACTTAAGGCCTAATTACCCATTTGCTTTCTACTAATTACCCATTTACTTTCTGTCTTAGCAATTCAAAAGCCAATGATTCAATTAGTATTAGTCTGACTTCTAGATCTGGTACTATTCAGTTTACAGCTGAAGTCAATCTTTGTAAGAAATTAGAGAAAGCTTCTTTTGGGCCTTATATAATTTTAATAAATGATTCAAGCTTTGCTCCTGATTATTCAACCTTGTCCCAAAAACTAATGTTTAGAAATGGGTAGGAGAAATCTGTTCTGTTGGGGCACAGCATGGGAGGGGACCCAGGAGCCTGCTCTGAGTGGTCCAGTATGGCTGCCCTGGGAGTGCAAGGAAACTACTGCTGACTGTTGCTGCATCTGGGCAGAGAACACAGGTGGTGCATGGCTGGGTGGATGGGCTGCCACCATAAGCTGCAAAGAGAAAAGCCCTCAACTCATTTGGAGGGTCTGGTGTACTGGGAGAAAAGCTGGTTATAGCTCTCACACTTTGGTGTGATCTAAGGCCCCACATTGAATGACAGATATTTTGTCTTCTTTTGTTGTTTTAGTAAAAAAAATATAAAGCTCTAGAGTCATATATCAGGGAACAAACCTGATAGATCCATGGAGCAATGGGTATATGATCACCTGACATTCTTCTCTTCCTTTCCAGATCAAAAAATTCCCTTGTATCTCTTTAAACCCCTTCTTGTTTCTCTGTGTCTTATCTCCCTCCAAGTCTGCTGGAAAACTTTATGGTACACTCCAGGCAGCTGAACATGGACTCTGCCCTTCAAACCAAGGTCCAATTCCAGTGGTAGTCTCTGAATTAAAACACAAACAAATCTCCCACAACAGAGTCCAGATCAAAGCAGAGAATTCTCAATAGAGGAAAACCAAATGGCTGAGAAACACATAAAGAAATATTAAAACCCCATGGTCCTCCCTAGGAAGGGGAAATAGATGAGATCTCCATGAGTGAACTGGGGATTAGGGGTGGGCAATGGAGAGTAGAAGATAGGGGATGACAGCATAAGGGAATGGATGGTTGAACTGCAACAGGGAGGGAGGGGGAATGCAATGAAAGAGATACCATGATAGAAAGAAACATCATGGGGTTAGAGAGAAACCCAGAGCTAGAGAAGTTGCCAGGAATCCCCAAGGATTGCCCCAGCCTGGTTTAATAGCAATAGTGGAGAGGGTAACCGGAACTGAACTGGCTTGTTCCAGAGATCAGACCAGTAAATACCCTAACTATCATCACAGATCTTTTCTCTGATCTTTTGACTGATGGAAGCAGATGCAGAGACAAACACCTGACAGAGCTCTAGGAGTCCAGCCAAAGAAAGAGAAAAGGGATTCTATGAGCAAGTCCACCAGGATCATGATGGGGAAACATGCAGGGACAACGAAACCAAGCTAGAGGGAACTCATGAAAGTTGGATCCATGGCTGTGGAGCCTACATGGGACTGGACTAGGCCCTTTGCATGGTGAGACAGTTGTATAGCTTGATCTACTTGGGAGGTGGTAGGATCAGAATCCATTTCTGGTGCATGCATGGGCTTTGTGGAGTCCACTACCTATGATGGCACACTTCATGAAGCCTTGAGGCAGGGGTTCCCTTGCTTGGACTTGCCTCTATTGAATGTGCCTACTCATGGGAGGCCTTGCCTTCTTCTGGGTGGGAGTGGGTTGGGGTGGATTGGGAGGGGAACACTGGAAGGGGTGGGAGGAGGGAAGAGGGGGATCTTTGATTGGTGTGTAAAATGAATGAAATTTTTTCTTAATAAAAAATATTAAAACTCTTTTCTGGCACATTCTCAAATGATGCTTCACCCTGCCACAAGTAAACTTGCTCAAATATTTTCATTTCTGCTCTATTCATAATAGGCTAAAATTGGAAATACTCTAAAAATCCCTTAACAGGTGAATGAATAAAGAAAATGTACATTTATACAGTGGAGTATTACTCAGCTCTTTAAAAATGACATCATGAAATTTACAGGCAAATGGATATAACTAAAAAAATTCATCCTGAATGAGGTAACCCAAATCTATAAAGTTAAGTATGGTATGTGTTCACTTTTATGTGTATATTATCCATAGACTAAGAAAGTTTAAATGTGTAAGAAGGGACTAGAGAGACACACGGATCTCCCTGAAAGGTGGAAATGGAGTAGATTTTATGGGTAGACTAGGGATGGGACAGGATGAAAATTGAGAGGATAAAGTGGGGAAGGGGAGGGGATATAGTGCTGAGAGAGGAATGCAGAAGAGACAGTTAAAATTGAGAGGCATTTGAGGCATCATATCAAAACCATTTTTTTTTGTGGAAACACTTTAAAATATATGAAGGTTATGCTAATGAAGTTTCCTAATAATGGAGTGACAGAGTTCAAACTGGCCATCTCTTGTTACCATTGAGTCTTCTAGTGCTGTGACTGGATTGCATTCAACTGGATTTTCAGTCCAAGGCATCCCTCAGAAATCCCTAAATAACCCTGCCTGTTGCTTAGACAATGGACTGCTCTCTGGAAACTTTGCTGAGGAAAACACCTACACAACTCATTGAACATATTTGGAGCCTTCACCTCCTAGTGTATTTGGTACAGGAAGATACTCTGTGGGCTACCAAAAGAGAAAGAACAAACCTACAAGAACTTGACCTCCAATATATCCTGCCTGCAAGATATGCAAGAATCTAGCAGCTAGAGCAATGGTAGCACAGAACTACTGGGAGTAGCCAAGAAATTTCTGATTTGATTTAAGGCCCACTTAAATTGAACCCATACCTGACACTATTTGGGTGACCAACAACCAGAGACTAGATAGCCTAGAGACTTAAGGTGAAAACCACATGAAAAATACTACTGGTCTAAAAAAAAGTTACCAATAGACTCCTATTGATATACCACTATTCTCATAGATCAGTGCCTTATTCTGCCATCATCAGAGAGGCTTCTTCCTAGAGCACGTATAACAAATACCCACAATCATACTTCATGCAGAGATAGATAGATAGATAGATAGATAGATAGATAGATAGATAGATAGACAGAGCTTGGAATATACTGCTCCCAATGATATTTCTCCATCAAGTCCCTATGCTCAGAGCTCAGGGAACCCTATGTAAGAGGCAGTGAAAATAGTGCAAGAGCCACATGAGATTGAAGACACAAGGAGAACAAGGCCCTTTGAATCAATTGAGCAAGACTCATGAATTCACAGAAAGTGAAGCAGCAAAAATAGAGCTTACAAAGGTCTGCACGAAGTCCTCTACATGTATATTATAACTATCAGCTTAGTGTTTTTATGGGACTTCTGAGTGTTTGAATGAGTGGGTCTCTGACTTTTGTACCTGCTCTTGGGGCTCTTTTCCTCTGTTGGGTTGTCTCGTCTAAACCTCAATGTGATGGGTCTTGTTTTTATCTTATTTTTTTCCATATTTGGTTGTTATCTACTAGAAGCATGTTCTTTTTTAATGAGAGACAGAAAAGGAGTGGTTCTGGAAGGGAAGAGAGGAGGAGGGAATGGAAGGAGTAGAGGGATGGGGAAATGTAATCTAAATATATTCTGTGAGAAAAGAAAGTATTTTCAATGAGTGAAAAATATTTAAAGAAAAGATAAAAAGAAAAATATAGAAAAAAGGAAAAATTTCATTTGTGTAAATTCCATGTTGCTTTTGAAAAGATTGGTTATAAGCATATTGCTTATAAAATACTGTTTGTTGAACTAGACTTAAACCAATATTGTAAATCATAAGAAGATATTCTGAGGATACTAAAAGATCCCAAACTCTCAGAAATTTGATCTATGGATTTAAAAAGTGTAAATTAATTGTTAATCTTAAAAAAAACTGGACATTTCTTCTGAAATAAAAGAAACATTAGTGTTTTAAAAGTTTTAAGATATTTAAATCACTTACAATTTGAAAACATTTTTTATTGTTAGATTTTTATGTTAGAAACATTTTGTTTTATGAAAAATGAATTTAGGCCTGATAATTTAAAGAAAAATCTGGTATTGGTAGATCATGAGCTGAGGCAAGTGTAGGACATAATGTTTTTAAATTCACCATGTATTGAGGCTGACCTTGAATTACTGATATTCCTGTGTTTAGATTCCAACTAATGAGGTTACAGGCATGCATCACTACATCTAGACGAATCCTGCTTCCAAGTGCATGATAAATATGGTTATGGAAATGGTGCAGCTAAACCTTGTTGATTTAAAAAATTTATATGCCATAAAACATAGTATCATTAGCAACCTTTTCACTGAATATTTTAGAATAGTCTATGAAGAAATAAATTTAAAATTATGAGGATACACTTTTCATATATTAACATCTCAAATAATATCAAATGAAACTATTATTAATTGATAACTATGAAAAAATTAATAGTTTTCTCTTTTTAAAAAAATTATTGATCCTTTTTGGATTTCACAACATACATCCCAATCCCATTCACCTCCCCATCTGTTTGCTTCTGGCCTTGAAACCTTTTGCCCTGAAATAAAATAAATTTTAAAAGAAAAAACCAAAAGAAAACAAAACACAAAAGCCCACAAAATCTCAGAGTGAAAGCTGTAGTGCAGCCCAGTGGGTCATATAATATACATTTTAGTCCATACATCTTTGTAAGTGTTCATTGAAATGAATCATTGGTCTGGTTTAAGGCCTCTGACCTCTGCTACACTGTCGGTCCTGGGCCCTCATTGGGACTCCTCTTGGATATCCTGTTGTTGTTTTGTGTCATGGAGATCCTGCAGCTTTGCACTTGCAGTGCCATCCCCTTCACATGGTCCGGGAGTTCATAGATGGAGTGGATATTGGCATGGGGTAACTCACAGCCCTGGGTCTGATCCTAGGTAGTAGCTGGGTTGGTCTGCCAGCCAGCTTTCCATCATTGTCACCAACCAGGCAAGCTCTGTAGCACTGCCTCAGCTAACTCACCCAATACAACAGGCTGTAAGGAGCAAGGTCAGTTCTCCTCTCATGCACTTGAAGCTGGCTCATCCATACCCAAGCCACCAGGGCCAGCTCCACTGTATTTCCCAGGTGAGGTACAGGCCTGCTCTCCCAAAAGTGCTACAGTTTGTGACAGCAGGGCCAGTTCTCCCGTGCTCGTGCTCTTGAGGCCAGCTATCCCACCTGTGACTGACTCTTTAGGGGCATGGGAGAGAGACTATTCCCTTCCCTCCTCTACCATATGGCAGATGAGTTGTGGAGTCAGATCTCACCTGTGCCACCACATGACATAAAAAGGCGGTAGAGTGTCAGTTTTCCTGTTCTCAGGCCCTCAGTGCCAGTTCACCTGTGTCCCCACAAACATCATCAGCTGTAATGTGCTGTCCAGGTAAAATGCAGGGCCTATTGTTTTGAATGCTGCAGTTGGTGAGAAGCAGGGTCAGTTGTCCTTAGCACTGCAGCCAGTGAGGGTAAGGGAAAATGCTGTGTAGCCCTATCCTCATTGTCTTTTGTGGTAACAGGAGGCACAGACATCAATACAGATCCTGATATGGCCCTTGGTACAGCTCATCACCAGGATGACACCATGGTCCCAGGTGGTAGTTCATGTCATTCAGATCTGTATGAGTCCAGCAGCAGCAT
The DNA here is from genome assembly GCF_007827085.1 of Peromyscus californicus insignis. Taxonomy (NCBI): domain Eukaryota; kingdom Metazoa; phylum Chordata; class Mammalia; order Rodentia; family Cricetidae; genus Peromyscus; species Peromyscus californicus. The sequence continues at coordinate 51,618,833 of NW_026294525.1, forward strand.
GGCCCTCGGACAATAACATGGTCCTAGGTGGCAGCACAGAGCACTGATATCCATGTGGTCTTTGGTAGCAACACAGGCATGTTTTTCAACACAGACCATGGCTGTGGCAGGGCTGTGGACCCAAACAAGGCTCCTGGCCAAAGTTCTGATCTGGAGATCTCCATGGCTCTGGGTGGCAGCACAGGCCACCCAGATCTATATGACCCTAATGGCAGCTACATACTCAAAGACCAACATGGATTCAGGAGTTGGCCCAGACTATGGGCCTCTGCACTGCCCTCAGTGCAAAAGGACCCACAGGCCTGGCTACAGCTGTACCATGGACCAAGACAAGGTCCTTGGCAGCAGACCAGGCCCAGATATCACCATGGTCTCAGGTGGCAACGCAGGCCTATTTGCTCAGCATGGCCTCTGTAGGGTCACATCCCTTGAACATCAAAATGGCTGCTGTGGGATGGTCTGTATGTCAAATCTGTTGCTCTGATTGGTCAATAAATAAAACACTGGTTGGCCAGGCAGGAAGTATAGGCAAGACTAACAGAGAGGAGAATTGAGAGAACAGGAAGGCAGAAGGAGACACTGCCTATAGCCGCCGCAATGACAAGCAGTATGTGAAGATGCCAGTAAACCACGAGCCATGTGGCAAGGTATAGATTTATAGAAATGGATTAATTTAAGATATAAGAACTAGATAGCTAGAAGCCTGAGCCATTAGGCCAAACAGTTTAAATAATATAAGCGTCTGTGTGTTTATTTTATAAGTGGGCTCTGGCGGGGCTTGGCGGGAGCTGCAGAGAAATTCTCCAGCTACATATGGCCATAGGTGGTAGCCTAGACTTTGGCAGTACAGGTCCCTGGATGGTTAATGGGAGCCATGCATATCAATACACACCACCACTGCTCCATCAGGGCCACTGTTCAAGATATGGCCCTAGGCAGTAGACCAGGCCCAGATGTCACCATGCCCTTGGGTGACAACCAAGCCATCAACTTGAGTGCCTTCCTCAACATCCTCACCTCTTCAGATTGATCTTTCTCACCAGAATATAAACTCTTCTGCCTCTGTCTGTGTGTCTCTCTCCATCTCTCTCTGTCTCTCTGTCTGTCACTCTCTCTCCCATTTTTCTATGCTGTACTTGCATATCATAATGGTTCCTGACATCCTGGTGCCATAGATATTGATTTCTGCCCAGGATGATTGATCTCAGTAGTTTCCTTTTAGATTAACCATTCTATATTGATATACTTTGATAAGATGAAAAAAAAACTTTTCATTTCTTTGTACTTTTCTCATTTTATCTTGAATTTTTTTTGTCTAACATATATGTGTATATAGACACAGATTTTATCTATCTTGGAGTTACTTTTAGAATGTAGAAAGATATACTGTAGATGTAATGGTCTTATTAAATAAGAAACACAGAGCCAACATGTATATCAGAAGAGCCCTCTGGTGTGGGACAGGAAAAAAAAAATTTATTTAAAACAGGTTGATTATAAATGCAATCTCTTTCTAAAGAAGAAAAGGGGATATGATATAGATATGATAGGATGAAAGGGTAGATTAATGAACCTACTTTTAAATAGCAACAACTTGTTTGAAATGTTTTACATTGGTATATATTTTAATTTATTGATACAAATTTAAAGTTAATTTTTTTAGACTGTGTGTATATTTCTACTCTTGTTTAAGGTAATATGTTTGTACAACTCATTTAAAATTGTAATGGATAATTAAGAAATAGATTAATAATTAGTCATCTATGATAATCATACTTGTAGCCATGTTAGTTAAGTCTTCTAGGTATACATAGATATATTTCAGATAGATAGGTAATCTTAAGACACTTCAAAGACCTACAGAATATGGCATTTAAAATGTTTTAAAAATTTAGATTTTCTAGACAGTGAGACATGTCTGCTCCTGGCAGCACTGGATATACTTCAGAGAGGATGGGCATTGAAGACACTCTATATAGAGTTTATCTTCACCTTGGCAAAATAGCCATTTGTGCAAGAAACTGTTCTTGCCTGGACTGCTTGATTGACTAGACATGCAGGACCCATGGGAAGGTGACCACTGAACTTTGCTTGGTGAAATGGTCCTTCAGGTTCCTGTTTCATGGAGGAAACTGACAGACATTCTACAGGACATAGAGAAAAGTGACTGAAAGACTCTAGGCCTGTGGGCTGAAGACAGATGCCCCAACTTTACAAAAGAACATTAGGTGACTGTCCAGGTTGCCAGCTGTCTCTGTCTACTCTTGTAAGACTGCTGAAAGTTGCTTGCGTCCTTCTCCCATTTCTCAGGTATTATTATATCCTTCTGAGGTCTTTGATGCAGTTGATGACTAGATAGTTACAATTTCCTTAGTTATGATAAAAGATAAGTTAGATATAAAACCTTAGATTCACAAATATAGGATAGATAGGCTATCTTCTTTAATTTTGCCAAATACAAATAGACTAGATGTTGTAGCTGTGATTCTTGTTTGATAATTGTTTTGTTGTATGTAATTTTACTATGTTGAAGTTGAAACCTTCCTTTTTGAAAAAAGACAAAAAGGGAAGTGCTGTGGATGATTGACTGATAAATAAAACACTAATTGGTCAGTAGACAGGCAGAAAGTATAGGAAGGACTAGCAGAGAGGAAAATTAGGGAAACAGGAAGGCAGAGAGGGAGACACTGCCAGCCACTGCCATGAGTAGCAACATGTAAGATACTGGTAAGCCACGAGCCATGTGGCAAGATATGGATTTATAGAAATGGGTTAATTTAAGATAGAAGAACTTTATAACAAGAAGTCTGCCATGGCCGTACAGTTTGTAAGCAATATAAGGCTCTGTGTGTTTACTTGGTTGGGTCTGAGCAGCTGCAGGATTGGGGGGTAAGAGAGATTTGTCCTGACCATGGGCCAGGCAGGACCAAAAAAAATCTAACTACAACATACATGCTTTCATTTCAAAATACTGATCAGATTATTATTACAACACTGAAGAATATTTTCCAATATATTAAATGTAAAATGACACATTAACTGTAAACTAAAACCATATATGCATGTATGTATGCACATACATACACATATTAAATAGATATACATGTAATAATCTACTTGTATACCTGACGTATACATATATATATATATGTTCAAGTGTATGCTTCTCAGAAATAAAGAATAGTTGCACAATTAACACCAGAAGCTGCAGTTAGACTGTTTACTTCCCTATTCCATAGTACTATGTGGCTTTATATAAGCTACATCTTCTCCATAATTTCCATTTCTAAATTGAGAAAATGAAAAAATGTAGTTTTAGAAAATTGTCATAAACATAAAGGTAATTGTAATATTTACAATACTCATTCCACATAGTATTGTCCCGCCTGCAGGGCTTTGACGGGTTCTCGGCCACCCTAAGGACGGAATGATAGGGACAGGAGATACAAGGAAATACACCAAGTCTAGATTCTGATCAAGGTGCAACTTTATTTTTCTCCAAGAGGGTTTATATAGTTCCTGCAGGGTGGGGGGAGCAAGAAGCTGTCATCTGCATAAGGTGGGGCAAGCTAACAGGATGTTTGTAAGGGATGTTTACAGGGTGAAAGGGTCAAGGGCTCTGCCTCAATGTCCTCTTGCTAGGCAACCTGACTGTAAGATGATCTAGTTCCCTGTCTTATGGGGGGTCTGTATTTTTCCACTAACTAGAGATTCTATCCTTGTCCCTGACATCTCCCCCTTCTTAGTAATAAATCTAAGGGCCAACATAAACCAGGTTCAAATGGTCTAAAAGGAGGGCTCTGAAAGAGGCTTTGCATGGAGGATTACAGAGGCCCTATCCCTCTAAAGGTTGTGAAAAAAGGGTCCGAGAGGGAATGTCTCTCCAGACTCAAGCACCACAGGCGTCCCCATAGTGCGGGAATCAATGGACCGTGCAGTTTTTTGAGGGAGCAGAAATGGGTAAGCGCAAGGCTGCTACTGCACAACCGCTATGCAACAGGGCATATAATCCAGGCTCTCAGGATTTTGGGGTACCATGGTCCCCAGCCTGTGCAGTCCCAGCTGCACTCCAATCATGCCTTGAGTGAGCCTTTTTCCCACACACAGGTGCAGCCTCCCCCGAGTGAAGGGGTCTGTGTGGGGCATCTCTCGTCAGGGGAAATTTCAACCCTGGAGTCCTGCATATCAAAGCAGTGGTAATGAACCTGGATCTGCCTGGCTGGCGGGTCTGTTATTTGGCTTAGGATGAACCGAGTGAGCCAGGAAAGTGCCCATGGCCCAAAGGCAAGGACCAGGAGCCGGCCTACAACAGGTCCTAGGAAGGAGGAAAGAAGGATCGTTAGCCAAGGGGAGTTGGAAAACCAATTCTGGAACCACCCAAGCTCTTATTCTCCTTTTCTTTTTCTCTTTTTCTACTCCTTTTCTAACCTACCATACTGACTACCCCGGTGTGGTCTGTAAAGAAGCAACATTCCTCTTTGAGCCCAGTACAAAGGCCACCCTGTTGTAGAAAGAGGAGATCCAGGCCTCTCCTGTTCTGTAAAACTACCTCAGCTAGGGAGGAAAGGGATGACTTGAGGGCAGAAATTCCCTGTTCAAATTGGGCAATATCCTCGTCTATGGACAGTCAAAGCTCAGAGTAATGTTGGTTGGACAGGACCAGAGAGGCAATTCCTGTGCTTGTTCCCATTGCTCCAACCCCCAGAAGGACTGCTAAGGTGATAGCAGTAACAGGCTCCCGTCAAGGCAGTCATCTCAGCGCGGCTTCTCTTCCTAGAGATCTAGGAATTGATCTGAGGAATAATAGGTTAGTCTATGTGGAAGGGACCTAAGTGCCCTGAGTGGCATCTCTGGTGCTACCCTGTTTGCTGTGCTACCTACCAGCCACAGGCTGTGTCAAGCTGGGCCAACATGGCTATGACCACCTGTGACACCAAGGCCAGCAGGTCCGACAAGTCTTTCTGACACCTTGGATAAAAATTCAGCACTGCCCTTGGAAACATGAGCCCTGCTGTCAGACTGGATTTGTGACAAGCAGTGTCACAGCCCAGAACGTGATTAACTATGGGACTTGTATACTGTGTGAAAGGTCTCAAACACAGTTTGCTGTAAAGTTCCCACTGTCCCCCCACAGGAACTCTGAGCAGAGTGATAACAGAGCTAAAGGGCTGGTGGGGGTTGTTGTGGGCAAGGACAACAGCCTGGAGGGCTTGCCGGAGGGACAGCATTTGAAACAGAAGAAGTTTCCTCAGGAGAGGGGCTATCTCTCCTGGGCAGATCAGGTATATTTACAGCTCTAACCAGACGTTCTGGTAACCATCTGGGAGCAGAGTGTATCTGGTCAAGAATGCAGGCCGAACCTCGTCCCCAAATAAGGACCGGGTCGAGGCCCTTCCAATGCCCCATGAGGGGATCTCGCCACATGGCTAGTGGCCGGGTGGCATCTGGAGAAGGGTGCCAGTGCCTGTCAGTAGCAGAGTGCCCTGCAGCATCTACGGTGAGGAAGTTGAGAACAAACAGAGCATGGCTCAATTGATCTCTGGGGGATGTAAAATGAAGGTTAGAAGACTTGAGGCAAGCCAACCAGGTCTTTAGGGTCTGGTGGGCTCGTTCTATTATGCCCTGTCCCTGGGGATTGTAAGGTATCCCTGTGGTATGAATAATTTGTAGACTATCACAAAATTTTTTGAAGCCTGTGCTGGTATAAGTAGGGCCATTGTCTGTCTTTATCTTAGCTGGTTTTCCCAAGGCAGAAAAGGCAAGAATCAGGTGAGAAAGAACATCCTTTGTGGCTTCCCCAGCATGAGGAGAGGCAAAGATAAAGCCACTAAAGGTTTCTATAGAGACATGGATAAATTTTTGTCTGCCGCATTCGGAGCAATGAGTAACATCTGTCTGCCAGATTTGGTTGGGAAGGAGGCCTCGAGGGTTGACTCCCAAGTGTGGGGGCAGGGTGAGAAACCACACAAGAGGGACATTGTTTGACAATTTCTCGGGCCTGTTGTTTAGAGATCTTAAAAAGAAGACGGAGGGTCTGAGAATTTAAATGGTGGATCATATGGGCAGTTTGGGCCTGTAGGGACTGAGCCGAACAAGACAGGGAAAAGTTAGCCTGGTGGCGGCATCTGCCTGTGCATTGCCATCAGTTAACAGTCCAGGAAGATTACTATGGGCTCTAATATGGCCTATAAAAAATGGGTATTGGTGAGTCAGGACAAGCTGCTGAATCTGGGAGAAAAGTGTGGGGTGGCGTTGGAGGTAGGCCTTATGGCTGGAGAGGTTTCTAACAAGGGGATGGAAAAGGCAATATAGGCATTATCTGTATAGATATTAATAGGTTGATCAGAATAGGTCTGAAAAACCTTTAAAATTGCTGAAAGTTCAACCAACTGCGCTGACCGGAAAGGCGTTAGGAAGGAGGTAGGGCGGCCTGTAGCTTTTCTTGAGTAAGGGGTCACTGATCCACCCAGACAGGGGTCTGGGTCATCCAGGTAATTTTGTCTGCATGGGGTACAGGAGGGTCAGTGGCCGATACTAAAAACCCGAATATCCCAGCCCATGTCTATCCTCCTTGGGAACGGGCTGAATTGGTTGGACTCTCCCCTGAGCTGCCTTGCCCAAGCCTGTGCCAGGGATATAATTCATCCGTAGCATTTGTTGTGTGACTGTAGAGTTTGGGCTATATAAGATTACTTGCATTTGTGAAAGTATGTCCCTTCCCCAAAGATTAACAGGCAGGCCCGGAACCAAAAAAGGAGTGACAGTCCCCTGGTTTCCTTCCTCGTCCTTCCAGGAAAGTGTCCTCGAACTAATTAAAGGATTATTAGACTGACCGATTCCTTTTAAATCAGTGAGGGATGGAACCAGTGGCCAAGCGGATGGCCAGTGAGACTGTGAAATGACTGTGGTGTCTGCCCCTGTATCCAAGATACCCTGAAACTTCTTTCCTCTATAGTAAGGGTGAGAGTAGGGCGATCCTGAGTAACAGGCTGGACCCAGTAGGCATCCGAGGAGCCCAATCCAGCTGACCCCCAGGGGTGTTTGTAATTGAGGGATTATCGCAGACAGATGAGGGTAGAGGAACTAGCTGTGCCACGTGCGTACCTTGAGGAATCGTGACCATGCCATTTACAGCAGTGGTCAGAATCTTAATTTCACCTGTGAAATCACTATCTATTATGCCAGGTAGACCTGGACCCCTCAGAGGGCCACAGAAGCACGGCCAAGGACAAGCATGCAAACATTAGGAGGTAAGGGCCCTGTCACCCCTGTAGGGATGACCTGAGCCCCTTCAAGGGAGTTTAATACTGTTTCAGCAGTGGCACACAAGTCCAATCTGGCACTGCCTGGAGTTGCTCTCTGGAGGGAGGAGAATGGAACTGGGGTGGGAGAATTTGTTGAGGCTGGGGAGGCAGGAGGTGAGCAGACCTCAAGGCCCCAGGGTGAGCTCTTGGAGGCATTGGGGCCAGGGGCTGGCCCCTTTGGAAGTTTCCCGGCACCCGAGGAGTAAGGGGCTGACCAAGATAATTGACTTTTGACCTGCATTCTGTAGCCCAATGACGGCCCTTGTTGCAGCGGGGGCAGAGAGTGGAAGGCAGGGGCCTCATAGAGGCAGCCTCCTCAGCCGACTCGGCTAAGGGCGCCAGGCTGTGACCTTTCTGGGGACATTCCCTAGCGAAATGTCTGGGTTGTTTACAGAAATAACAGGTGCGGACTCCAGGCTGTTGTGAAACCCTGAGGGCAGCACCTATAGTTGATCCCATGGCATAGGTGGTGCCAACACCTGAACAGAGTCTCACATATTCAGACAGGTCTGCTCTGTTTTTAGGAGGACTTCCTGGCAGGCAGGGTTTGCATTTTCAAAGGCCAAGTGTTTAACAAAGGTGCTTTCGTGTTCGTTAGGCCCCCAAAGTCTCTCAGCTGCATCATTTAAGTGAGAGACAAATTCACTATAAGGTTCATCAGGGCCCTGACGAATCTTTGCTAATGAGGTGGTAGCCGAACCCTTTTGGGGCAGGCGTTTCCAGGCCCAGACCCCCGTGTTTTGAATCTGGGCCAGGAGGCCAGGAGGGAATTTTGCCTGTGCTGCATTTGTATCATAAGGGGTGTTGCCGAGTAGTTTCTTTAGTGTCCAAGTTTTTGAGGACGGCTGTTCAATATTTTTTTGAGCAACTTCTCGACAATTTTCTGTAAATTCTGTTTTCCAGAGGACAAAGTCACCCCCAGAAAGAGCCGCACGGGCAAGAAAATAACAGTCATTAGGGGTCAACCAATGTTCGCTCTGGTTTTCCACCAAGGCTAATGTAAAAGGAGCCGTAGGACCATACTGAGCACAGGCAGATTTCAGCTTTTCAACTAGGTGGAAATTTAATTTGTGATAAGTCTGTCCTGGCAGGGGTCCTCTGGTGACAGCTCCTCCTCCTCCTTTTCCCCTCTTCCCCCTCCTCATTTTGATCTTCCAAACCCCCTGAGGGGCCCTTCTGGGCGGCTGCCTCTGATGAGTCCCCAGAGGTCTGGCTCCTGGTAACAGGAAATGCCAGGACAGGCTGAGGCTTACTCTTTGATTTACTAGATTTTTGATATGGTTTTAGCGGACCGGGAGCCGCCACTTCAAGGGCAAGATCTTTAAGTTCTTTGTCAAGAGTTTTCAATTCCCTTAAAAGCTCAACATGTTCCCTGTGAGCCTGGAGGGCCCGTCGAAGTGAACCAAGATCTGGGACAGGGAGAGCCAACTCATCAAGAATAGGCAAAGGCCGGGCGGTGGTGGTGCACGCCTTTAATCCCAGCACTCGGGAGGCAGAGCCAGGTGGATCTCTGTGAGTTCGAGGCCAGCCTGGGCTACCAAGTGAGTTCCAGGAGGGGCGCAAAGCTACACAGAAACCCTGTCTCGAAAAACCAAAAAAAAAAAAAAAAAAAAAGAATAGGCCCGCAAAAATGGGAAGACGGAGAAACATAGGGAGGAGACATTGTGGAAGGGGGAACTGCCGGAGATTTTTGAGGTGGTATAAAAGGGCCCAAGGACTCCTGTGTTAAGGGGAGATTTTTGCGGGGGGGGGGGGGACACAGTCTGGATTATGGTAACGGGCCGCCCCTTTCTCTAGGGAAGCCTCCTCGGTGGGGTGTAGAGGGGAGTTAGAGGTCAAATTATTAACAGAGGGATGAGGATGGGCAAAAGCGAACTCCTGGGGATTGTTAGGTTTAAAAGTCGTGAGCATCCCCTCTTCCATAGAGCGCAGGTCGTGAACCAAGGGACAGACTGAAGGCGGACCAGAAAGCGCTCAGGGAGTCTTAGGGCAGGTAGAGGAGGAGCAAAAGGCTTCTTTGAAGATTTTTTCTCCTATATTAATAAGCTCTTGTATGTCAGGGGAATATTTATAGACCCTAAGAATGTCATTAGTAATCAAAAAAAGGCTTTAAGATCTTTTTTCTTTACCCTAGTTCCTTGTATCTTGAGGGGCTCATTTAGGCCAGAAATAAATAAATCTCGTGACGAAGTTGCCTGTCCCATGGTTTGTCACTTTCTTACCTGTGTCATCTCCGCCCTCCTCTGGGATCACGTCCTGAACCGGGTGATTTCAGGGGGATCCAACAACTTCACCAAGGCCTTGGTCTTCCTCCGGGAGATGACGTTCCAAATCTTCAAGAGGTGGTTTCATCCACGTTGGGCGCCAGTTTGCCCCGCCTGCAAGGCTTCAATGGGTTCTCGACCACCCTAAGGATGGAATGATAGAGACAGGAGATACAAGGAAATACACCAAGTCTAGATTCTGATCAAGGTGCAACTTTATTTTTCTCCAAGAGGGTTTATATAGTTCCTGCAGGGTGGGGGGAGCAAGAAGCTGTCATCTGCATAAGGTGGGGCAAGCTAACAGGATGTTTGTATAGGATGTTTACAGGGTGAAAGGGTCAAGGGCTCTGCCTCAATGTCCTGTTGCTAGGCAACCTGACTATAAGATGATCTAGTTCCCTGTCTTATGGGGGGTTTGTATTTTTCCACTAACTAGAGATTCTATCCTTGTCCCTGACATAGTATTATGTTTTCATGCTCATTTGTGTAAAACAAAGTTTGCATTTTAAAATATTTTCTTTTTATTGAATTATATAATGGGATCCATTGGAATCTATTGGAATTTTTTATATTATATTATTACATTAAATTTTAGTAAATATACTTCTATGGCATATTAATTAAAACTATACTTATATTATTTGATTAGAGAAAGGTTGTAACATATTAACATGGAATTTTTCCATCTATGCAAGGGAAAAATATCTGGACAAGTATACTGGACTTGTGTTTTCTATCACATACATGATATAGTTATAATGGTATATTAGTCATAAACATGTAGATTGATCAAAATGTCTTTCATATTTCAATATCTTTGCCTTGCTATTTTATTTACTTTTTAATAACATACAATTAAAAGTTTCCTTAAGATTGAATCTATCATCCACACCTCCCCTCTTGTGCCTAATCTCCCTGAACCTTATCTGTGTTTATTCCCCTCCCACTTTCCAATCATGTTCCTGTGGTGATATTTTATTTGTATTGAAATGTGATTTTATTTGTATGTTAATAAATAAAGTTGCCCAGAGGTCAGAACTATTAGATCCATAGCAAAAGCTAGGCAGTGGTGGTGCATGCCTTTAATCCCAGCTCTTGGTAGGCAGAACTAGGTAGATCTCTGTGTGTTCAAGGATACAGCCAGCATTGGTGACACATACCTTTAATCTCAATACCAACCATAGAAGACTTGGAGGTCTGTACAGACAGGCAATGACAAGGCAGTCATGTGATTGGGTTTACAATCAATGAGAAGGCAGAACAGGAAGTCTGTATAAAGACAAACAGACAGGAAGTAGGTCTCTTTTGGATAGGTCTTTTGCAGAGAGGTAGGACAGCAGTAGCAGGAAGGATAAGGTTTTTTTTTTTTTTTTTTTTTTTTTTTTTTTTTTTTTTTTTTTTTTTTTTTTGGTTTTTCGAGACAGGGTTTCTCTGTGTAGCTTTGCGCCTTTCCTGGAACTCGCTCTGTAGTCCAGGCTGGCCTCGAACTCACAGAGATCCGCCTGGCTCTGCCTCCCGAGTGTTGGGATTAAAGGCGTGCGCCACCACCGCCCGGCCAAGGATAAGGTTTTTAATCTCAGCCCTTAGCTATCGCTCTGACCTCTTGACATTCATCTCTGAATCGCCTCTGTGTTTCTTAATTAATAAGAAGGTTGGTTACATCTACATGTTTCCTCCTTTTTTTCTCAGTACCCTCCCCAAGAAACATCTTCCCCTTTTCTCTGGGACCATTTCTAATTTCTTAGCATTTGTAAACATAAATATGGTAATTTGGATCTGGAATCTGCACACAATGATATAGAGTTGCCTCACTTGACATAGTACTGTTCTATCAATTTTTCTTAAAATTCTCATAATTTTATTTTATATGAATGAGAAATTTTCTACTATATATATACACCAAATTTTCATTAATCTTTACAAAATCTAGAGATAGAACACAATAGAAGATCCAGAGATAAACTCAAACATCTAGACAAATATTTTTGATAAAATGTCAAACACATATACTTGAAAGGCAATCTGCCTATTCAATAAATGGTGTTGGAAAAACTTTACATTTACCACACAAAAATAAAATTAGATCAATTTCTTTCAACTTGCACAAAAACAAATTCAAAGTGATTTAAAGAACTTAACTTAAACCTTGAAACTGTGAAATATTAAAAAAAATCAAAACAAAATGAAACAAGGCAAAAACACTTGTCTATAGGCACAAAAACCTTTCTGAACAACACAAAAATAGCACTAGACTTAAAAAGTAAAGTTACAAAAAATTAAAAAGCTCCATGCAACAGAAAAAAATGGTCAACACTATCATCAGACAGATTACAGAAAAAACGATTCTTTGATAGCTGTATTTCATTAGCAATCTTAGTTCTAAAAAATACAAATAACTGAAAATTTAAACACAAACACAAAACAAGTAAAAAGAAAACAACAAAGATAAAAAATCCCACAAACTGTCAATCAATAAAAACATACAGTCCTGGAGACATGGCTCAACAGTTAAGAATATTTGCTATTCTTTCAGAGGCTCCACATTCAATTCCTAGAATTTGCATGACTGCTCACCATATTCTTTAACACTACTTTCTTGTGTTCTGATACTCTCTTCTACTCCCTGCTTAGGCACCAGGCATGCAGTTAGTACAAAGACATACAGACAGCCAAAACATTCATAGATTTAAAATTAAATTATTTAAAGAAGAAATAGAAATGTTTAAACCAAAATAACCCTGAGCTGAAACTGACCTGAATGTTTCATGGTTGAAATTAATATTCAGGGTACCAGGAAGCATCATACAAGCTCCCAAAGAAAGGAGGCAAACATCAGTTTTACCCCACAAGGAAACCTATGAACAATGACAACAACCCTAAGGATACAGTAGTGGCACTGGTATGCTTATCTTAGCTGTAACTGAGAGCTCTCTCTAATTGGACTCTAGAAGAGGGAAACCAGACCTAGTACAGGAAACATAGCTAAGCACTCAGAGAAAGTAAAATTATGGTTGTTGGAGGAAACTCTACAATGTCTAGTATAGCAAACATGCACAATCCATAACAACAATCTATAAACATTTGTCAGTATAGCCACAGATAATTGTAGTCATCACCCCTCAACAAGAAAACTTCTCTTTGCAACTGGGCAAAACAATTACAGAAAACCACAAATAATGAAAATTGTTTGAGCTGTGTAGCCCAGTCCCAGTGCATACATCTATAAAACACTCCAACGTCTAAGATTTGGGGAATACTGAGGAAGAGTATGCTGAAATATTTGAAGAGCCAGAGGAGACTAGGAGACTGTGTTTCCTAACAACGTGTGAAGCTACATCCATAAAAATCTCAAGAACATGAATTTCCAAATGTGAACTGAACAAGGATGACACCAACATACATGCTAAATGGCACAGGGAAAAAGGGCACAAGGCATCAACTCTACACTTCCCCAAGGAAGACCACAACAGTTGGTTGTACAATGCTAAACAGTCAGTCCAGAAAACACAGAAACATTATGTGCACTGAAAAGGTCATATGTAGATGTATCCAACCTTCTTATTAAATAAGAAACACAGAACCAATGCAAAGAAGAAAGCCAAGAGGTCAGAGCTAAGAGCTAAAACCTTACCCCTCCTCCTGCGGTGGTCCTACCTCTCCGAACCAGAGCTACCCTTGTGTTAAAGTCTTTATATAGAGTTCCTGTCCTGCCTTCTCATTGGTTGTAAACCCAACCACATGACCGCCTCCTCACAGCCTGTCTGTATAGGCCTCCAGGTTTTCCATGATTGGTATTAAGATTAAAGGCATGTGTATCCAATAATGGCTGTATCCCTGAACACACAGAGACTTACCCAGCTCTGCCTACCAAGTGCTGGAATTACAAGTGTACGCTACCACTGCCCTGCTTTCCTATGGCTTGCTAATAGCTCTGACCCCTGGGCAACTTTATTTATTAACATACAAATAACATTTTAATACAAATAAAATATCACCATACTTCCCCTTTTCTATTTTAATAAAAAGGAAAAAAAGAAAAAGCTTATAACTAATATAAGAAAAACTATATACAAAAGGACAATAACTATATACAATATATACAAGTAATAAATACCTAAACAATGTCTAGTCCATTTGTATTTGACAAATTCAGAGAAAATAATTTCATTATCTATCCTATTTTGGTAAGTCCAAAATGCATCCTAATTAATCTTCAACTATAACTAACTAACCTTCAACTATAACTAACTAATCTTCAACTCCCTCAGAGACCCAAGAAGGAAATAATACTAGCTAACAAAAATAAAAACAGGAAGTGCACATAAGCAACTTCCAAAAAATTTGTGAGTTGACAGAAACAGACAGCTGTCTGGACAGTCACCTGAGGTTTCTCCAAAGTGCTGGGGCATCATCTTCAGCCTATAGGCTTAGCATATCTGACAGACTCATTTGTGAAGTAGGATGTACACAAGGTCAACAGTTCAACCTCACATTGAGTGAGAGTAGTCCATGTACCAGAAACACCTGAATTCCACTAGTGTCATGTCATGATTCAGGATTTTAAATTCTGGAAATTATTGATGTTTCTTTTAATTCAGCTGTCCATTCTTCTTGGCTGTGTATATATGGCTTCATCTCAGCATCCCATTCTTCTCCATATCCCTCTATCAAATGCCAGTCTGCTATTGAGAGGCGTGAGCTTAGTTACTCTTCAAGAATAACTGTTTCAGCTGCTGTTCCATTGCACATCAGAGGCCATTGGCCCACTGCCTGTTCAGCTGCCTTCGAAGAAAAGGGCACTGTACCTTTTTCGAATTGCGAAGGCCACTTCAGGGATGGTGCCATATTGTCCTGGCCTCTGAAGAAGCCTTTTGATAAAGCCATAACCACACTTGTTTTGGCAAGAATCAGTAATCCTTTGTTTTATGTCCTGTCTGTTCATTTTGTCCTGTTGATTCGAGGATACTTTGTTGTCCAGTGGCTAACTTTTGCCACAATGAAAGTTAACTCCATATGCAGTTTCTTCAATGCCCATATTTTCTCTGAAGTAGATTGGTACTGCCAGGAGCCGACATGTCTCATAGTCATAACAAAAAAGAAAAATTTTCTAAGTTATTAAAACATTTTAAATGCCATATTCTGTAGATCTCTGAAGGGTTTGAAGATAACCTGTCTATCTAAAATATATCTACTCAATCTTGAAAACATACCTAATATAACTACAAGTTCTATTATAATGTCTAACTACTAACTTTCATTTCTTTATATCCTAATAGTTGGTAATAACATTCAAGGATCAGAAAATTGCATTACATTGTTAGATGAACGGTACAATTAGAAAAATATATATAACATTTTCTAACAGTCATATTTAGAAATATATGTATATGAATATACATAAATGCATGCAATAACTATTAGTGAAAAAAGAGGCCCTGATTCTGAAGGGGATTGGGGAGGAGAACATGGGAGTGTTTGGAGGAAAGGAGAAATGTTTCTTTCTGAACTAATTGTTAGGAAAGTGGTTATTCTTCATTTCTGTAGTCTACTTGTAGTTCAAATTTCTTTTCGTCCAGAGCCTAACCCAGACACTTGTAAGACACTAAAAAAAAATAGGCAATGTAGTTTCAATTACCTTCAACATATTAGTAAATAAATTACAAGACCTATGAAAAATTTCTCTATACTCTCCAACAATACTATTCTGATTTGATTGTAAAAATGATACACTGGTTTAAAACAAAACAAACAACAAAAAAATCCAGAATTTTCCTCATGCTTTTTTATGCTAAAGACTCAGCACATGAAAGGTAAAGTATATAATAGAGTACATTTCAATATGTCATGTACATAAAAACTGTTTCATCTCTCTCAGAAGAGAAGAAAGTATCATTGACACAAGTGACAGGTCATAACATATTTTGTCATTAGTAAATTCTTATAAAACTCTTTAGCAGTTCTTAATAATATAGGCTGTAGGCGTTTACACTCTAATACCCTAAACCCTACAAAATTTCACCTAAGGTGATTTTCTGTACAGGCTATACTTCACTGGTTCTCAGAGCTATCCAATCATAGTCTCTTTTCAGTGACTGACCTACATGCATTTCCCTTAAAAGGAGTGAGTCTGAAGAACGAGGCCTTAGGGATATGACAATACTTAAGTTGTTCACTCTGTGTCAAGGAAAACATAAATACATTTTACCCCAGGTATCAGGTTTTGTGAGGTACTGTAAATTGTTTTGTGATAGATGAACTTCAGTGAAATACATAGACTCTGTTGGAACAATCAAAGAAATAGATTTGAGTAAAGGAATATACCTTAGGGTACACAAAGACATTATGTTTTGAAACTTTGGGTGATGACCTTTATGTCTATGGCAAGACTGAGAACATAGTTTAAATGCTATGTATAAAGCCACACCACCTGGAAAAAACAAATCTTATCTGCAGTGAAATGAAAGAGAACAGAGTTGACCACATGTCCCAAAGTCTATAGCATAACAGAGTCATTTAAAATATAAGGTAGTCTTTTAAAATTGTTTATATCTACTTCTGATGGTGCTTCAAAATGATCCATTTTGTCACCTATCTGCCATTTACTACAAATTTCACATTTTGTATTGGGTGTTTATAACATTCATCACACCTAATGTAAGAAAAGAAAATAAATATTTCACTTTTTTTATTGTCACTTTAATCATTTACTTTGACATGGAATTGACTTGTTTTCTTTGTGAAATTATTAGTTAAGTTGTATGATATGTTGGTCAATGCTAGTGATTCTGAATAATAAAATAAAAGTGGAATGCCAAAGACATTTATATATAGCAATGAAATCATATATGTAAATGTACAATTATATGCTGATTGAAATCAAATAGATAATATGTAAATATATTAATATGTATTATTGGAAAGTATGAAAATATATAACTAAATGGTGTTTATGTTGATACTACCCCTGTATTTTAAAAAATTATTTACCTTTTGAGAATATAATTACATTTTTCCACATTTCTCACCCCCTAAATCCTCCTTCCCACCCTTTTTGATCTTTTTCAAATTCATAGCCTATTTTACTATTAATTGTTGTCATGTACATATATGTATATGCATATATATTTATAAGTACTTTTCTGAGCTTTCACAGTAAAAGGATGAGATGCAGACAGGTTCTCAATAGCTATATACTGCTAGTATGATGTATCTGGTCACTCAGTAATCTAGATAGCAAAACTTGACTTAATTTTTTGGACATACATACTAATTGATGTGTTTCATGACAATAAAAATAATTATTAACTAATCAAAAGAATCATTGAGATGAAAATAGATATTTAACCCATAAATGCAAATCATGCATACATATACAAACATAAACATAATGTCAAATGAAAGAGAACTTATGTATAAGTTCACAGATTTTTTTAATAATCAAAATTACCCTTAAAATGACACAGTGATGGATTTGAGTCTACAGCAATGCACTCCTGTGAAAACAGAAGCCACACAAAACAGACTTATGATAACTTACTGATGTTTACTACAAATATCAAAATATTAATAATCTTCATGAGTAATTTTATATCAACCAGAAAAATGATTATAAATAGATTTATCCAATAAAATAAGTAAAAAAAAAAAAACTCAAAGGAGATCAAAACAGCAGAGCACGGTTGTCCATACCTAAAATCCTAGCACTGAAGTCCAAGGCAGAGTGATTTCATTTGAGTCCAGCCTATGCTGCACAAAATGACCATGTCTCAAAATGAAACACAAAAAGAATTTAAAAATTTAAGTCACAAATATCCTCTATTCCTCAGCATTCTCTCCTTCATTTCCTGCTCTGGATTAAATCCAGTCCCTGATACAAGCTAATCACATCCCTTTCCACTGTGCTACAACCTAAACCTCAATTCTGTCCCCTATCCCTTCTCTTAGCTACAAAGTGAATATTTCATCTATCTCCTAAGTACTTCAAAATTAGTACAATAGAAAAAATGGCAAAATAAGAAATAAAACCCATTGAAATTAAATTTGTTAGGACCAAACAAGAAAAAACAATGTGTTCCAAAATATCAGTTTAATTTCAAAATAATGACCATTGTAAATTAACAAGTAAGTTCCAAGGTTTGTCACAGCCCTACAAACTCTGGACTATACTTCAAGAAGTGAAGGTGGTAGGAACTGGTAAAAAAAAAAAAAGGCTGTAGACAAGGCTCAGTGATTAAGAGGTTTAAGAGGATTGGCTCTCTTTAGTTAACAGAGCCCTGGTTCAATTCCCAACCACACATGTTCATAACTGTCTGTAACTGCAGTGCCAAGGAATCTAAATTCTCTTCTAACCTCTGTGGGTATTGCATTCATATGCTACACAGACATGCCAGTAGACGAAATATTCATACACTTAATTTTTTAAATTAATAATAAGAAATTAGAAGAAAATTAAAGCATTTAGAGAAAAAATTCAAAACCAGGTCATGGCAGGAAATGCATAGCAAAGAAAAAACAGTTGGAGAAGATATTACTCCCTAGAAATGGACAATGTAGATTGATAATATAAGTTGCTAGTATTTTACAAATGGAACACTGATGGAGTTTACAGTAGCAATTTAAAATATAATATGTAAGTATTTTTATTAAATGAAGAAATAATAAATAGCATATTGTGTTAAGTGAAAGTTTATCTTTTTATTCAATTCAATAAATACACCCAAAATTTTTTCTATTAGAAATATCACTGAAGAAAATCAAGTCTATAAAAGAGTCAGTTGCCTTAATATTATGTATTATATATATATATATATATATATACATATATATGTATATATATGTGTGTATGTGTGTGTGTGTGTAAGATGAATGGAGTAGTATTTTTATTTCATTTATTTTTTAGAGTTTTATTCACACATACTCACACACATACATGCATATGATTACTGTATTTATATCATTCTCCCTTTTTCCTCCCCTCCCATATAGCTTCCTGACTCCTCAAATTTATGGACTCTTATTCTTTGATTATTATTGTTTGATATATATATGTATGTATGTATACACACATATAATATATATTAAAATATAAGTTTATAAACACAATATGCTAAGTTTATTTAGTGCTGCTCATTTGTTTATATGTTTGAATCTGACCACTTTGGCTTGGAATACTCATCACAGAATTTCAAATGACAAAGTGATTCATTATCTCTCTCGGGGTTCCTTAATTTCCTGTAGCTCTTCATTTAAGTCTGGGACCTTGTGAGATTTTCCCTACCCACAATGTATTGTCAATTTGTGGTGTCATTTTCCAAGCCTTCTTTAGGCAACTATACTATTGAGATTTAACAGGTGTAACTTCCCTGTCACATATAGGATACATTATCTCTCAGAAGATATTAACTTCTGGATCTTAGAATCCTTTCACCTCAATATTGCCAATTACTTTGTTCCAGCCATATTCTATATACTTCCCAGAAATTAGTGTAGCCCTTATCTATCATCAAAGAAGCTTTTTCATACATGTAGACCCCAACAGAAAGGTGCATCCATTCAAAATCCAAAGAATAATGGATTGTGAAGTGCCAATCCCAGTTGGTACATCTATACCACAAGTTCTAACAAGTTCTACAGTGAAGGCTCAAAGAAGATTCATAAAGTAATAAGGAAATCCAGTGCACCAATCACCAAGCATGCCTTTCACTGAAAAAGACAGCAGTCTTCAGTCACAGCCCATCACATTTCTCTTCAGTTTCTTTTTGTGCCCTTGAATCTCCTTTTTATCTTTTGTTTTATGCCTGAATTCATCGTCTGAGGAAAAGAAGGTCAAGTTAAATGATCTTGGAATGGGAAATGGATGGAAAAAGAAAAGGAAATCCCAAACAATTGCTGTTGCAAAACACTTGCAAATATGAATTGTGTGTCCATTACCAGTTAAGATCCAGTCAGAAGGAAAAACCATCTGTTTAAACAGGCAACATTTAATATAAATCCATTAAGCATAAAACATATACTACTGAATATACTACTGAATGGTATAAAATATATCTAAAATGAACAGTATTAACAAAGACTGAGATTTCCCCAGATATTATTTCTGTTCCTAGGGCTAAGGTACAATTCCAGAAAAAGAAACAACATGGGAGAGTCACTACCTCTCACTGGTATATCCTGAGACTGGATGCCATTCTCTACTGGGAGACTACAGAGCTGTCACATGCGCTGGTCAAGTTATAAACTCAAGATCAGCTTGCTTTAGGTACCAAAGAAAAGAAAACAACCACTTGGATGCTAGAAATCCTTGAGTCAACCTTGTTGAGAATTGTAAAGAAAAACTAACAGCCTTTGGGTTTGGTTTGCATCATCTATTTTCAGTATCTCAAAGTAGAATAAAAATAGCTGTCTTGGAAGGAAGAGTTGGTAAATTGACACCTGAAAATTGAAACTTATTTCTTATATCTGATTTTCTTTGGTAAGAAATCAGAACTCAAGAATCTATCCTAAATAGGTGTATCATCACCTAAACTCAAACTCTAAAAATAGTATAACCTCTATGAATATTTTCAAATTTCACTAAGAGTTGAATAGAAGTCCAAATAGTTTTGCTTTTACAATAATAATTGCTTCACCACTCTGTCATGAGCAAGCCTTTCCAGGGTTGTTTCTTTCTCTATATTGTTCCATTTATTTCATTCTCTTTACATCTAATGGATTAGCATTCTTAGTTTTCAGTCTTATTTTTGTAACATTGCCAGTATGTTCCTTAAGGAATATAGAAATGAATATTTCCTTATGTTCTTAAATAGATGAAGTCTATTTTTTGAGATCACTTAAAGTTATCCTTTATCATCTTCCAACATGTTTTAAATTGAAAAGATTTACATATTGTTGAGGTGCTGTCAGAAGGACTTCAAACATATTCCTTCCCAGGAAACTCTGGATCCAGTATGATATTAACAGTAGAGAAAAAAATAAACAAATTTGTAATCTACTGATTACATTTGATTATTAGAAATGAAGCACTTCAAGATATTGATTTATCATTAACATAGAAGTTATAGGTCAATACTTTTTAAATATCAACAATTTGTCTTTTATATTACTATCCCTACATCCTAAAGCAATGCAAATAATATTTCATATTTAATTTTGATACTCTGAGTAAATGAATATTAATTTCATGTATTCCATTTCCTGTCATGTACCTTTCCAGTCTTTTATCAGCTTAAAAGTTATTTCAATTAACTTTAACTATCAAACTATCAACTTGACACGTATGAAGTCATTTAAAGGACTCTTACTTAGGGGATTACCCAGATCAGATTGGTCCATGATCATTGCCTGTGAAAGATTAATTGCTAATTGATGTGTGAGGGCTCAGACCATTGTGTGCAGCCCTATGCCTAGGCAGATGGGATTGAGCCCTATAAGAAAGGTAGCAGAGTATGGAAACAAACAGGGTCTATGTGGAAGTTCTTCCTGAGAATCATCTATTCCTCAGGCTTCTTTTGTTTGCCTAACATAATAATTTTTTTATTCTACAAGTTCTAAATATTTATTGACTTAATTCCCAAAATATCTGATGACTTAAAACTGAGCATCTTAAAAAAAATGATCAAATATTAGCCTTATCTGATCAATATCTTAATATACTTTTCACATTCTGAAGTGAAAACATGTCTTAAAATTATTTATGTATGTGCTTATTTAAAAAATGAACCCAAATTTATATTTAAATTCATATAATTTCATATTTGAATAGTGCATAAAAAACATATAATAAAGTACATGTAATAGTTATATAGTAACTATTAAAATTTAAATCTATGTAATTTGTATTTCATGACAAGGTGGATTTATTATTAGTTCAAATTTAGTTCAATATTTTGAACCAACTGTACTGGGTGGTTTTGTGTGTCATTCTGAAACAATCTAAAGTCATTAGAGAGGAAGGAGTCTCAGCTGAGGAAATACCTCCTTGAGATCTACCTGTAAGACATTTTCTCATTTAGTGATCAGTGCAGGAAGGCCCAGCCCATAGTGGGCTGGTGCCATCCCTGGGCTGGTGGTCCTGGGTTCTATAAAAAAGCAGGCTGAGCAAGCCTTTAGAAGCAAGCCAGTAAGTGGCATTCCTCCATGGCCTCAGCAGCAGTTCCTGCCTCCAGGATCCTGCTGTGTTTGAATTCCTGTCATGACTTCTTTCACTGATGAACATCAATGTAAGAAACTGAAATGTAAGCTAAATATACCCTTACCTTCCCACCTTGCGTTTTGGTCATGATGATTAGTCACAGCAATAGAAACCCTAAGATGCCAACTAATAAAGTGAACAATATAAATTGTATTAAAATTCATTTTTATGCAGAACATGTGTAACAATATTAAATAATTTTTGCACTAAAATTATTTCTATAAAATGACAAAAACAAGTTGAAAAAATATATTTTTATAATATATGTTATGAATTACATTGTTATAAATGAAATATATGTATTTTAGTAGAAACAGTAGTATGGTGATATTTTAATTGTACTGAAATGTGATTTTATTTGTATGTTAATAAATAAAGTTGCCTGGGGGTCAGAGCTATAGCAAGCCATAGCAGAAGCTGGGCATTGGTGGTACACGGCCTTTAATCCCAGCTCTTGGGAGGCAGAGCTAGGTGGATCTCTATGTGTTCAAGGATAGAGCCAGCATAAAGACACATGCCTTTAATCTCAATACCAACCATAGAAGACCTGGAGGTCTGTACAGACGGGCAGTGACAAGGAGGTCATGTGGTTGGGTTTACAACCAATGAGAAGGCAGAACAGAATGTCTTTATAAAGACAAACACACAGGAAGTAGTTCTTTTGGCTGAAGAGGATTGCTGAAGCAGGAAGGGTAAGGCTCTTAGCTCTGACCTCTTGGGCTTTCATCTTTGAATTGGCTTTGTGTTTCTTATTTAATAAGACAGTTACTTCTACACCCTAGGAACTTAATTAATTAGGAAATGATAATGTTGGAGAAAAGGTAAGGATGTTCATTTTCTTCAGAGTTGCCTAGTATATTGTGGAGAGATTAGCTAATAATGTCATTTGACTCAGCAAAATCTAGAAGGATAACAATTTTAATTGGAACTGTGTAATTGTGTGGGGAAAATCTAAAAAATTTAAGAAAGAGCTATTACTAAATATAAGACAGTTAACAATGTTATTGAAAGTTTGTTGAAGATAGCACAACCTACATTTAGAAGTGGTTATGACTTGAATATAAATAGCAGAAAAGAGAATTTAGAAACAAAACAGAGTAAAACCGGAATATCAAAAATTTTTAAAAGGGGGAAAGTCTTATATGATTCCTATGATAAAATATTTTTGATGATAAAGAGGAGCAAATATAATGCTGATTGTGTTCCTGATAGGAAGTCTAATTTGTGTAGATAATGAAGATAAAATTTTTAAATTTATGCATTATTATCATCCTAATGAAAGTGCCATTAGAAATTCTATTAGGATAGATCAATAAATTACAGTTTCCATTTAGAATATGGAACAATAACAATAAGAAAAACATAAAAAGTGGATTAATATAGATCAGTCTGTCATCATGTCTGTGAACATGCAGATTACACTCATATGAATGAAGACCTTTTAAAGATTCCAGGTGTTAGTCTTATAATATTCTTTGAAATCAGCTATCCCTACATTGCACCTGATCAAATTCCTAACCCACAGAACTCATGAGCAAAAATGAATGCATTTTACCCTCTCCCCCAGGTCCACATTGCCCACATAGATCTCTTCCATTTCTCTGTCATTGGGTGATCCCTGTGTCTTTCTTACGGTCCTCTTTACTAGGTAACCTCCCTGGAGTTGTGAGTTGCAGTCTGGTTATCTTTTGCTTTATATCTAATATCCACTTATGAGTGAGTACATACCATGTTCGTCTTTCTGAGTCTGGGTTACCTCACACAGGATGATTTTTTCTAGTTCCATCCATTTGCCTGCAAACCTCATGATGTCATTGTTTTTCTTTGCTGAGTAGTACTCCTTTGTGTATAGGTACCATATTTTATTTATCCATTCTTCAGTTGAAGGGCATCTAGGTTGTTTCTGGCTATTACAAATAATGCTGCTGTGAACATAGTTGAGCATGTGTTCTTGTAGTATGTTTGAGCATTCCTTGGGTACATACCCAAGAGTGGTATCACTGGGTCTTGAGGGACGTTGATTCCCAATTTTCTAAGAAAGCACCATATTGATTTCCAAAGTGGTTGTACAAGCTTGCATTCCTACCAGCAGTGGAGGAGAGTTCCCCTTGCTCAACATTCTCTTCAGCATAAGCTGTCTTCAGTGTTTTTGATCTTACCCATTCTGACAGGTGTAAGATGGTATCTCAGAGTCATTTAGATTTGCATTTCCCTGATGATTAAGGATGTTGAGCAATTCCTTAAATGTCTTTCAGCATTTGAGATTCTTCTGTTGAGAATTCTCTGTTTAGCTCTGTAACCCATTTTTTTAATGGGATTGTTTGGTATTTTGATGTCTAGTTTTTTGAATTATTTATATATTTTGGAGATCAGCTCTCTGTCAGATGCGGGGTTGGTGAAGATCTTTTCCATTCTGTAGGCTGTCATTTTGTCTTGTTGACAGTGTCCTTTGCCCTACAAAAGCTTCTCAGTTTCAAGAGGTCCCATTAATGAAGAGCCCATGGGAACAAGAAGAAGCAAAGTGCTAGAGAAGTCCCCAGAAATCCACAAAGATACCTCCACAATAGACTACTGACAATGGTCAAGAGAAAGCCCGAGCTGACCTACTCTTGTGATCTGATGGCCAAACACCCTAACTGTCATGATAGAACTCTCATCCAGTGACTGATGGAAGCAGATGCAGAGATCCACGGCCAAGTCCCAGGTGGAGCTTCAGGAGTCCAATCGGTGAGAGAGAGGAGGGATTATATGAGCAAAAGATATTGAGAGCATGGTTTGAAAAAGCACAGGGGCAAACAGCCAAACTAATGGAAACACATGAACTATGAACCAATAGCTAAGGAGCCCCCATGGAACTGGACCAGGCCCTCTGGATAAGTAAGACAGTTGATTAGCTTGAACTATTTAGGAGGCCCCCAGGCAGTGGGACCAGGACATGTCCTTAGTGCATGAGCTGGCTTTCTGGAACTTAGGGCCTATGCTGAGACATTTGGGCACATAGGGAGGAATGGACTGAACCTGTTTCAACTGAATCTACCAGGCTGAGCTGTATCCCCAGGGGTGACATTGCTTTGGAGGAGGTGGGAATGGGGGGAAGAGTGGGGGGAAGCCTGGGAGGGTGGGAGTAGGGAGGACAGGGGAATCCATGGCTAATATGTAAAATTAAATTAATTATAAAATAAAAATAGAAAAAAATGATTTATGTTTATTTATTTATGTTTTAATATAACTAAATTTATATCAGTGTCTATTGTGTATGTGGGACCTTGAACATATTACAGTATCCATCTTAGGCCATTTCTCAAAGAGCTCACTCAGCTGGCAAGAAGTGTCTCAACTATCTTAGATTCTTAGTTTACTAGAGCTAAACCAATCAGCTAATGAGGGGAAGTTTTAAAAAGCAAAAAAAAAAAAAAAATTAATGCATTTTATTCAACCATGATTTGGGAGAACTGAACTACTGACACTAAAATTGGAGCATTATTTCAGATCTGGAATTGGAGTGATATTTTAAGAATAATCCAGAGTGTAGATAAGGCTGAGAGATGAGTTGGAAGTACCATGAGGACTTCAGTAGAACTAAAGTAGTGGCTCCTGAGGAAGCTGACATGAAGGATTAAATGGAAGTGTGGAAAATGAACTTGAAAGCCAAAGGCAGGAGATGCAGTTTAGGATATAGAAAAAAACTTAGCAATACTCTCTATGATAATACCAAGCTTATAAAATGGTCCCAATGAACAATATTATGTCACAAAGCTGTTAATATACTTCTTAGTGTAATTTCTAGATGAACAATAAAAATTCATGTAAATCCTTTTCCAAAATAATTTTATGAGAATGAAAAGTATGTCTCAACATAAAGTGTTCATTTAAATGATTAAGTAATGGAAGTAAATGTGACTAGTTATGACACTGAAGATTCTCTAACATGTGTACATATACATGTACTATGTATTCATAAAAAAAGTATCCATTAGTCTAAAGAAACACTTCCACCACAGTGAAATATAATGTTGGGTATAGCTTTCATTTCAAAATATATTTTATGTCCTTTAGGAGTGTGGTTTTTATTCAAACTTCTTGTAAATGTTTACTTCTTAGAATTTCTCAGGCATACAGAAACACTGTTCTACCAGATTTTGTATATAACTCTGGTGAATAGCTGACAAACATTAATTTTTGCTATCAGCCATATTGTATTCCAGTAGTATACCATTTGAGATATTAATTTTCAACAGTCTTCGTTTGTGAGTAAACCTATTGCCATCCAGAACAAAAATATGTCATGAGCAAAAGTTAACTCTGGCCGGGCAGTGGTGACACAAGCCTTTAATTCCAGCACTCGGGAGGCAGAGCCAGGTGGATCCTTGTGAGTTCGAAGCCAGCCTGGTCTGGAGAGTGAGATCCAGGACAGGCACCAAAGCTACACAGTGAAACCCAATCTTGAAAAAATGTGAAAGAAATTAACTCTGTTAACTAAAGCCACTAGGCTTTTAGAGAACTTACATTCTGGGAACATAAGTAATATTATTATTAAGATAGGAGTCAATGAAAACTTCAAATAAATAATAAAAAATAACCAGATGTAAATTTAATATAAAATGGCAATAATTCTTAAAATATGTGCAAAAAAATTGTAGAGCTTCATATTGGAGTTATATACATTATGTAAGTAGATGGAAATACCTGTGATTGTAAATATATATGCATTCACACAAATATGCGCATTCTTTTAAATATACAAATCATATTTATTGCATCATATATTGTGGTATATATGCACTAATTATAAAATTGCATAACACCTCTTATTATATGTGAATATTTAATAAATTACTATAGAACATGGTTTCAACATGTGTGTCATGATGCCTTCAACAAACTCTGTCTCAAAAATATTTACATTATGACTCATAATAGTAGCACAATTATAATTATGAAGTATCAATGAAAATAATTTTATGGTTGGGGATCACCACAGCATGAGGAACTGTTTTAAAGGGTTACATCATTAGGAAAGATGAGAATCACTGCTATAGAGGGTATATAAAGCAACGTAAGTTAATAATAATTAAGAAGTCAATTTATGAGTAAAAATTAGGCTCAAACCACCAAAATTAACAAAAGTCTATTAAAAATGATAGCCTGTTCTTACCTGTGAATTTACATGTGTAGCAGAAACTAATGACTTCATTAAATATTATAATAAATGTAAAAGTAAAATATTTAATTAATAACAAAATATTGATCTAATTCCAAAATTATAAAAGTTAATTGAAACATGACTTTCTGCCAAATTTATGTAACTGAGAATGGAGTAGATCAATTTTCTTCAAATTAACAGCAAAAGTAGAGAACAGAAGTGTTCAAAAAATACTTATACAATGGTATAGGTCAAAAGATTGTGAAAACAGTAAAAGAAACTCTATCAATTTACCTTTATACAATAACCAATACTATAGAGAACAAACAAAAATTACTTTGATGAATGAAATGATGTTAAAAAATATTAATTATGGCAGTTAGTGACACATGATTTCAACATGCTATTTCTGGCTCCTGAGAATATAATCTACCATTTCAATAACTTAAAAACAATTAGATTTATCTTCAATCCCTGAGATTCTCTCTTCCATTTTCTGTATTGTTTTTGTGAGGCTTGACTTTGCAGTTCCTGTTCAGATTTGTAAATTTTGCATAAATACCCTTAGTTTTTGCTTTCTTTATTACTTCTATTTCCATTTTCAGGTCCTGAATATTTTTATTCATTTTCTTCAACTGTTTGTTTTTTTCTTGGTTTTCTTTAAGGAATATATTTATTTTATCCACTGTAGCTAGAGTTTTCCTGCCTGGCCCACCGTCAGGACAAATCTCTCTCACCCGCCAGTCCCAAAGCCACTCAGACCCAACCAAGTAAACACAGAGACTTATATTGCTTACAAACTGTGTGGTTGTACCAGGCTTCTTGCTAACTGTTCTTATATCTTAAATTAATCCATTTCTATAAATCTATACCTTGCCAGTGGCTCATGGCTTACCAGCATCTTCACATGCTGTTTGTCATGGCGGTGGCTGGCAGTGTCTCTCTGACTTAGCCTTCCACTTCCCAGAATTCTCCTCTTTCCTTGTCCCACCTATACTTCCTGCCTGGCCACTGGCCAATTAATGTTTTATTTATATAGAATGATATCCACAGCAATCCACTTTTTTTGGGTACTCCTGGCTTTTTTTCTAAAGGAATTCACTCATTTCCTCCAATTCTTGTTTGTATTTCCTGGCTTTCTTTAAGTGGTTTATTAATTTCTTCTTTAAGAAACTTGATCCTCTTCATAGAGTTGGTTTTAAGGATTTTTTCTTCTACTGCAGCTATGTTGGGATATTCAGGACCTGCTGTGGTAGGGTAGCTGGGCTCTAATGGAGATTCATGGCCCTGGATAATATTGTGTTTTTATGTTGGTGTCTAGGCATCTGGGTTTGGAGCAATTATAGGTCTAGTTGCTGATTTCTGGGTTTTTCTTTGTTGTGTGGGTATTTTGTTCTTTGGCTTCTGTTCCCTCTGTGGATTTTCAGAATCTGTGTGTTTCATGCTTTACTAGCCTAGTAGGCTGATTTGTTCACCAGGAATGCTTGCTGGTACTGGAAGCTGGAGAAAGGGGAGGCTGGGGAGTGATCTGTTGCAGTGCTAGGGATGACCCTGAGAATTGGATGTGGGGAACAAAAAGAGTGGAGCAGGTCCACAGGCAGCATACCTGGTCATCTGTCAGACTTGGACAATGGTTGAACAGGGTAAGTCTGCCCATTTTGGGGACTTGGACATAGTGATGTGGTAGTGAAGGAAGGCTAGCAGATCATGGTCTATGTGATCCACACGAGGAGTGGACAGAAGCTGCAGCTGGTGTTCTGCTGCAATGCCAGCAATGATGCTAAATTTAAATAGCCAATGTAAATATATGAAGAAAAATAATTTAAAATGTTAATAGATACTGGATGTAGGCAAACAAGAAAGAAATATTTTAAATAGATATGAAGTTACTTTACATCCTACCAAACTTACTGCTTTTTTAGACATATCCCCTTTTCACCTCCCTTTTAGGATATGTATGTGCTAATTTTTGTGTTCTATGCATTGTTAATAATGATTTTAACAGATTTTGAGGATATTTTAATCGGGGTTTATGTAAAAATGGTCAGTTTTCTTAGTCTATGATGTGCCTTTTTTATGAGAATGAAATATAACATATATATATATATATATGACAAATTAAAGGCTAATTTTTCCTACTGCACCTTAGACCTTCAACCATTTTCCATTCATTAGAAGACCAAATAAAGGTTAGAGAAAACTCATCATTTAAAATGATTCTGATAAGAGAATTGTAGACTACTACAAAACAATACTTAAAAAACTCGTTAAAAGCTTATATTCTTCACATGGATATAAAATGCTACATTAGTAAATATCTGCAAATAAACTGACACTTTGGAAAAGAAGTCCAAAGTGAAATCCTTTGAAATTATTAAATGATTATGGAAACATATATTTATTTATAATTACTTTATACTGACTGACAAATACATACTAATATATGTACAATAAATTATTCATATATACTAATGCATGTATAATATTATTTGTTACAGTGCCATTATGAAACAGCAATACCTATATAAACAAATAATACATATACATGTATACAGAACTCAGCTTTTCCTCAAGGTAGATTCCACTTTTACAGGAATTTAGGAATCTGGTTGTATTTTTGCATCTTGTGAAATGGACTGAATGAGGTAAATAGCATCATTTTCTATTTATTTTGTGAGATATCCAGGACTTCCGGTGATAGTCTGCTGAAGTTTACAGTTGGCGAGTCTCACAGCAGAGTCTAGAATCATTGTCATTTGCATTGTTCTCCTTGGTTCAAGTTCATATATTTAGGAGTCAGAAATAAAATAAGGGTGGAACACAAAAGACATGAATGACATGATACATGTTCTTCAACTACTACAAATTTCAAATTGTATTATGAATGCCTACTGTAAACAGGAAAGAAGGAGATAATGTCTGAAGCTTTGTAAACTAATGGACCACACAGAAATTACTAAATTTTATTAGTAATGCATTTTAATAATAATGCATAATAAATTCTAATATTTTGGGGAGTTTTTTACATGTCTCTATTAAATGAACACCAATAAAGTCATATAATCAGAGTATTTTATTCTATGACATGAAGAAACATATTTAGTTTTAAAACTGAAGTTGAGGTTTTCTCTGCATATTTATGTTTGTTATTTATAGGAAAAAAAACTAACCATAAAAATAAATCAACATTTGCAAAGAGGCTCTTACCTCTGACTTTGCTTCCACTTACATTTTCTCTAATTCTTATTTATGCTGTTTTCATTTTATTCCAAACCTAATTGTTCATCAGAATGACTTCTGATTTGGATTTGGTAGCATGGATGCCTTTGATGAATGTTTTTTTAGACTCTTCTGGTATTTGATTCGTATTTAGCAGCTGACAGTTTAAACATCCTCCTCCTTAATACATGTTCTTTGGTATTCAGGTCCCTTATAGAAATATAACTTACAACTCCCATGCACTTAAAATTACCTCTAGACACATTCTAATAACATTATAATACAATGTTAGTACTAGGTAACTAGTTGCAATACTATATTGTCTAAAAGTAATAGTGCAAAAAAAGATTCTGTATGTTTGGAAAAGCCAATTTATAACATTTTTGATCAGCAGTTGTTTGACTTGGCAAATCTGGACCTTTAGATAGTATGAAAGGGATGATTATAGTTTTGTAAAATTTTCAGGGTAATTCTCTTCTGACAAAACTGTGATTCCACATTGTTGTTCTACTAAAAAATTAATCTAAAACATATCACAATATAATGAAAATATTTTAACAACTGAGTATATATATTAAACAACTAACAAACTATAACCAGTCGAATTTCTTGCTCTGAATTTAAAATCATATTTTGGTATACTATAGTAGAATAAATTATAAGTATAATTCAAAAGAAGATATCTTATATAGATTTTTGCTTGATTTTATTGTATTCATGATATGAATATATTTTCAATACTAAAAAGGAAATGAACTGTTGAGAACTATTTGAGAGAAGTTGGTAAGATTTTATTATGGTTATAATGTGACACCTACAATGCATATGTTAAAGTCATTATCTCTAGTATCTCAAAATACAATTGTAATTATCAATAGAGTACTTAAAATAATATATTTAAATGAGTTAATTATGATGGACATTAATCCAATAGAATTGATGATGGAAGAAAATGTTGTACCCAGATATATACAGAAAACTATGATGGGGAAACCTGCAGAGACAACCGAACCAAACTAGTGGGAACTCATGAAAGTTGGATTAATGGCTGTGGAGCCTGCATGGGACTAGACTAGGTCCTCTGCATGGTGAGACAGTGTGTAGCTTGATCTGCTTGGGAGGCCCCCTGGCGGTAGGATCAGAATCCATATCTGGTGCATTTGCAGGCTTTTTGGAGCCCACTACCTATGATGGAACACTTCCTGCAGCCTTGAGGCAGGGGGCAGGGCTTGGACTTGCCTCTACTGGATGTGCTTTTCCATGGGAGGCCTTGTCTTCTTGTGGGTGGGTGTGGAGGTGGGCAGGGAGGGGGAGGCTGGGGGATGGGAGAAGGGAAGAGGGGGACCTTTGATTGGTGTGTAAAACAAATGGAAATTTTTCTTATTACAATTTTTTAAAATTATTTTTAAAGAATATAAAAAAAACCATTTCAAATCCCCATTATTAAGGCAAAAAGAGAGTTTTCAGAAGAAATTAAGTTTGTGGATGTGCCAATCTTTAGAGTATAACAATAAATGAGAAGCCATAGTAAGCTATTACAGTTATAGAAGCTACAGTAAGCTAATATAGATGATATTGATTTGGAAATTCTGTTTTTCTTTTTTAGTTGCAAATTACTTTTGTCACGGGGTTTTAAGAATTGTACACAATTGTGGTATATTTGTTGTGTTATAATTTGAATCTAAGATGTCATCTAAGTTCATATTCATATTCAAGGCTGAGTCAATGTGCTTAGAATGTATCTATGTCCTGAATGAATGGATGGATTCATATCATGATGATGTTATGCAATTAATGAAAGGTGTATAAAGTAGGAGATGGTGCTTTTTTGGAGGCAGAAAGGAAATTACTGGGTTAATTCCCTGGAAAGATACATAATGTCATCAATTCCTGTCTCCCCACCCCCACTCTTTTCTTCTTGAACACCTCAAAGTAAGCGATTCAACCTCCCATGAGCCCAGAAACAATAACAAGAAGGGGTTCAGTGAAACCTCTTAATTTGTGAGTTAAAATAAATATTTATTTATTCTAATGTTCTTATTTAATGTTACTTTTGCCATAGTAAACAATATCTAACAGCCCCTACACAAAATTAGAAAATATAACATATCTGGAGAAATCAAGATGAAGTCCAAAAAGAAGATTTACTCCCACTAGCATTTATAGTGCTGAAAGGAGCTAGGTACATTTGGAGAAAAGTTATTCTCTATTTCTACCAGGTACAAAAGCACACAGATATACAACAACAACTTACCCACAATAGATATGGTGATACCTTAAAGTGGCACAACTGCTATAGGAGTATCAAAGTACCTTTGAAAATTGGATTTAAGGTCAATTACCTGAGGTGGAACCCACACCTGACACTATTAATGAGACTAGTCATAGCCC
The DNA here is from genome assembly GCF_007827085.1 of Peromyscus californicus insignis. Taxonomy (NCBI): domain Eukaryota; kingdom Metazoa; phylum Chordata; class Mammalia; order Rodentia; family Cricetidae; genus Peromyscus; species Peromyscus californicus. The sequence continues at coordinate 51,651,344 of NW_026294525.1, forward strand.
CAATACAAAAACTTACAACTTTTATTCTACTAAAGAAAATACTTAGATATGAGAGAGAGAGAGAGAGAGAGAGAGAGAGAGAGAGAGAGAGAGAGAGAGAGAGACCTTATAACACATCTCTAAATGGGATATCTCCATGAGATCTCTCTGCATAGAGATGAGAGAACCCATGTAAGAGGGAGGCAGAAAAAGTTTAAGAGCCAGGGAAGACACCAGGAGAAAAAAGCCTTCTAAATCAACTAAGCAAAGGTCATATGAATTCACAAAACCGAAACAGCTAGCACAGAGCCAAAATGGGACTGTACCATGTCCTCTGTATAGGTATTATAACTTTAAGTTTAGTGTTTTTATGGGACTTGTGAGTATCTAAATAAGTGGGTCTTTGATTCTGGTGATTCCTTTTGGAGGTCTTTATCTTCTATGGATTTGCCTTATCCAAATTCAATGTGATGGTTTTTGCTTTATTTCATTTTGTTATTTTTGTTTATCTTGTAGAAGCCTCTTCTTTTCTTGTTTGTTTGTTTGATTGTTTTTTTTTTTTTCGAGACAAGGTTTTTCTGTGTAGTTTTGTACCTTTCCTGGGACTCACTTGTTAGCCCATGCTGGCCTCAAACTCACAGAGATCCGCCTGGCTCTGCCTCCCGAGTGCTGGGATTAAAGGCATGGGCCACCACCGCCTGGCATGCCTCTTCTTTTCTAATAAGAATTAGAAAGAGAGTGAATCCAGAGAGAAGGGGAAATTGGGAAGAACTGGGAGTAGAGAAAGAACTGTAATTAAGATATATTATGTGATAAAAAATCTAATTTTAATAAAAGTGGAAAAATTAAAATAGCATTAAACTGACTCCTAATCATATATTGCTATACCCATAGATTATGCACCATTCAGCCATCTTTTAAAAAGGCATTTAAGCATTCATCCCTAAATTGTAAGTCTATTTTAAAACTCTTCATTCAAGGCTCATGAATCTATTCAAAAGAGAAGGCAGAAAAATCATAAAGATGATAGGTAATGGATGAGTTCAAAGAAAGAGCATCTTCCATTAACAACAGGGCTGGTGCACATATGAACCCACAGTTACTGTGACAACATGCCTAAGACCTATGCAAATTCAAACCAAAATCCCACCATGGATAAGAGGAAATCAATAAAAATTCCCACCCTATCTAAGAAGCTATTTGCCATTGACACCTATTGGGAAAGGGAAAACAAGTTTTGTCCAATGAGTGACACTGTATATTAATCACACTCCAAAGCAGGCCTCATGTTCAGGAGTAGTTGACCAGCATAAAACAGACTTCATGTTTTTATATGTGGTATTTTTTAAGTGATGTTTTATATTTTTATTTTATCCTCTTGGTTTGTTTCTATTCTGAGAAAAATGATAAAGGATAAAATTGGCTGGGTAGGGAGATGAGATTAATCTACTAGGATTGAGAGGAGAGAAAAGAATATGATCAAAATTGTGGTGATATTTTGTAGCTGAAGTTTTCCTGTGTCCCACCTGGTTCATGGTCAGGACAAATCTCTCTCACCCACCAGTCCTGCAGTTGCTTGAACTCAAGTAAACACACAGAGCTTATATTAATTGAAACTGCTTGGTCGTTAGCTCAGGCCTGCCAATGACTAGCTCTTACATTTAAACTAACCCATAATTCTTACTTATGTTTAACCATGTGGCTTGGTACCTTTTCTCAGTTCTGCCTTCACATCTTGCTTCCTCTGTGTCTGACTGGTGACTCCTGACTCAGCCTTCCTGTTTCCAGAATTCTCCTCTCTGCTTATCCCACCTACACTATACTTCCTGCCTGGCTACTGGCCAATCAGAGTTTTATTTATCAACAAAATCAGAGCAACACACATTCACAGCATATAGAAAGACATCCTCAGCAATATTTTATTTGTGCTGAAATATGGTGATACTTTATTTGTGCTTTAATAAGGTTTGCCTGGAGATCAGAGGAAAAAGCAAGCTGTTTTAAGTAAACAAAGTCAGGCAGCACATGCCCTTAATTTGATCACTTAGCAGGCAGGGTCTCTGTGTGTTCACGGCCACACTAGGAAACAGAGCCAAGCGTGGTGACACACACCTTTAATCCCAGTACCAACCATGGAGACCTGGAGGTCTCTACAGACATTCAGTGACAAGGAAGTGAGGTAACTGGGCTAAGATAACCAATGAGAGGGCAGAACAGCAAGGCAATAAAGGCATGAGTAAGACAGGAAGTAGCTTGCATTTAGAAGCTGCAGAGCTGGTGAGGTAAGGTTGACTGGTGGCTATTCCTATTTACCTGATCTCTAAGGCTTTCACCCATATATTTGGCTTCATGTTTTCTATCTAATAAGATCATTTAGAAGTTTGTCTACATTTGGTACCCAACCTGGGGCAGGAATTCACAAAAAAAAAAGCCACTTGCCTGTGGCTTTGCAGGCCATAGCTCCGCTGGAGCTGAACGCTGCAATCAGCTGGAGCTACATACATGTGGCCAGACTGCTTGTGACTCAGGCTGGAGCATGTGACCGGAATCTCTTCGGTGTTCTCTCTCCTAGTGGGTGGTAGTCTCCCTCTCTCTTTCTCTGTCTCTGTCTCTGTCTCTGTCTCTCTCTCTCTCTGGATTTCCATCATGGACTGCCACCACACTAGGTAGCTGCTTTGAAATTCCCTCTGACTTCTACTGTTCTATGCAGACTTACTTAGTCAATTAAGATATCTTAAAGGGAAAAACTAGTTAAAAGAGAATTTTTCCCACATTAAAAAATGGGAAACATTTTTACAGTGGAAAGAAATTGGTCTTTGTTTGATAACACATTAGGTAGTCTAAAAATGGAACAATTAAATGAGAGGATCAATTATGAATATTATTTGTTTAAGAATCATTATTTTAGTATTAAAAAGGTTGGTTAATTTAAGTGCCAAGATAAAAGCTTTAGAAAAGCCTGTTAAAATGACTTATAGAGAAATTCAGACCAAGGCAGAAGAATTGAAAAGGTGAAATTATTTCAGAATTGAATGATATGGTTACAGAGAGACAACCAAACTCAATCTATCCAGTAACCTTACAGGAACTACCTGCTCAAGATCATGTACAAGCTAATTGTACTCTAGTGGAAATGTTAGATTTAGGAGATTTAAGGAAGCTATATTATCATATGGCATGCATTCTTGATTTGTAAAGCAAATGTTAAAGTCATGGTCAACTTGTAATAGGATTATTCCTCAGGACTGGAAAGAACTGGTAACAGCTGTCCTGGAGGCCAGGGCACAATTACAGTGAAGAACATGGTTTAAGGAGGAGGCTAAGGCAACAACAGTATAGAACTAGAGGTTCAGCTGCTTGGATAAGGCAAATATGCTGTAATATAAAGACAATGTTCATATGATAACGAACATTAATTCTATAATGTATGGCAACCATGAATACATGGGACAGAATTGGGGAAGCAGGAAAAAAATTGAATCATTCATAAAAGTTATACAGGACCTCAGCACACAGCTCTGCTGGTGGTTGGCAAGAGCAGGAGTAGGGGAAGTAAAAGCTGGTGGCATGGTGGAGAAGGAAGAGGCTAGTGGTGGCGGCACCAGCAAGGAGGAGCCAGCACGGTATGACTGGCAGATCTGCCTGTGGGGACTGGAGGCCCAGAAGCAGCTTTGAGCTTCCTGGGTGCTGATTGTTGGCATGAAAGGACTTGGGGATGAAATTGCCAAGAATCTTATCCTGGCAGGAGTGAAAGGATTGACCATGCTGGCACTTGAACAACAACTTGATGTGAAGAAGATGGGACTGTAGCTAGAGTTTTCCTGCCTGGCCCACAATCAGGACAAATCTTTGTCACCCGCCAGTCCCACAGCCGCTCAGACCCAACCAAGTAAACACAGAGACTTATATTGCTTGCAAACTGTATGGCTGTGGCAGGCTTCTTGCTAACTGTTCTTATAGCTTAAATTAATCCATTTCTATTAATCTATACCTTGCCACGTGGCTTACCGGCATCTTCACATGCTGTTTGTCATTGTGGCGGCTGGCAGTGTCTCTGACTCAGTCTTCCACTTCCCAGCTTTATTCTCCTCCTTGTCCCACCTATACTTCCTTCCTGGCCACTGGCCAATCAGTGATTTATTTATTGACAAATCAGCAAAACATTTGACATACAGACCATCTCACAGCACTGAGATGAAGCCATCTACAAGCCGAGAAGAACAGGCAGCCGAACTACAAAAACACCAGCAATTTCCAGAATTTAAAATCCTGAACCATGACAGGACACTGGCAGAATTCAGGTTTATCTGTTACATGGAATACTCAAACTGAATGTGAGGTTGAGCTGTAGGCCTTGTGTACAATCTATTTCACAAATGAGTCTGTCAGATACACTAAGCCTGTGGGCAAAAAAGATGATGCCCCAATGTGCAGAGGAACCTCATGATTATCCAGGCATCCAGCGGTCTCTGTCATTCTAGGTTTTTGGAATTTACTTACGATGCACTTCCTGTTTATTTAGGTAATATATCCTTCAGAGGTCTATGATGTAGTTGAACACTAGATAGTTATAATTTTCCTTAGTTATTGTGAAAAATAAGTTAGATATGAAACCTTAGACTCACAAATATAGGGTAAATAGAGTATTTTCTTTGAATTTGCCAAATATAAGTAGACTGGATATTGTAACTGTAATTCTTGCTTGATAACTGTTTTGTTATATATAATTTGACTATGTTAAAGTTAAAACTTGCCTTTTTTAATTAAACAGAAAAAGGTAAATGCTGTGAAATAGTGCTTTTGTACACTGGTTTAATAAAATGCCAATTGGCCAGTAGCTAGGAAGGAAGTATAGGAAGGATAAGCAGACAAGGAGAATTCTGGGAAGAGGAAGGCTGAGTCAGGAGATGCCCACCTGCCATCCAGGGAGCAGCATGTAATGACACACAGGTAAAGCCATGGAACATGTGGCAACATATAGATGAACAGAAATGGGCTGAGTTTATGTGTAAGAGCTAGTCAGTAGGAAGCCTGAGCTAATGGCCGAGCAGTTTTAATTAATATAAGCCTCTGTGTGTTTACTTGGGTCTGAGCAGCTGCAGACTGAGTGGGACACAGGAAAACTTTCAACTACACAAACCGTATACCTTTAAAATACATTTATTGAATATTCTTTCAGACAATATACTCTAATCATGGTTTTTGCTTCTCTGATTCCTTCCAGATCATTTACATCTCCCTACCCAACAAACTCAATACTCTTTTTTTTAAATTGTCTTTTTAGAAAGCAAACAAACAGGCAAAATAAAATTAGAGTGAAAAATAAAAACAAAGAAGTACAAAAAAATCACACACATACATACATACACACACACACCAGAAAATCAAAAACCAGAAACATAATATGCAAGCAAAAGAGCAGTAAGACAAAAAATGCCCAAGCAAAGCAATATGAGACAAAAAGTCTCAAAAACACCTTTGACAGTCTAATGCTGGGCTTGGGGCCTGCCCTAGCGTGTAGTCAATATAATCAGTGAGACTCTATTGGGGAAAACTAAATTTCCAATACAAGCAGGTGATGACTGAAGAGAGCTTCTTGATTAGGGATGGGAATTTTCCTTCTCTCAGTGCTGGGATCTCATCTGGCTTGATTCTGGGCAGACCTTATGCACATTAGCATTGTCTCTGTGAGTTGCTATGTGCATCAGTCCTCTTGTATCTGGAAGACACTGTTTCCTTGAAGTAATTCATGCTTTTTGGCTCTTACAATCTTCTGCCCCTTCTTCTTCATAGCTCTCTGAGCACAGCAAGGAAATGTTTGATGAAGACATATCATTTATGACTGAATATTCAGAAATCTCTCAGTCTATGCCCATTGCCCAGTTGTAGTCTCCCAGTTCATCTATTGTGAAAGGAAGGTCTTCTGATGATGGCTGTTTGGCACTCATATATGGCTATAGCAGAATGTCATTAGGAGTCATTTTATTGGTATCTTCTTTTAGCAAAACAATAGTATTTGGCTTTCTATTAGTCCCATGTCCTTTCTAGTCTCAGGTTCTTCACCACCTGAGCCATGTAAAGTGTCTAAGGGAATGAGCATTAAATCTGATCAGAGTGGTTATTTTCTCCCACAGTGTTTGTGCCACTATTGCAACAGCTTATCATTCAAGCATATCACCTTTGTAGATTACAGGATTTGTAGATCACAGAATTTTCCTTTTGCAATATGCAGAATACTTTCCAGTACTGTCAACACAGTAGATGTGAAGCCTCTATTTAGGCACTTCTCAGTGTTTGATGAAATATGTAGGTGTTATCTCCAGCAATAGAGCCTTACCATCAGTTTGTGAAGGGCAACCAATACACTTGGCAATAGCTTGAGATATTTGGAAGGTTTCCGGGGCTTCTTTGGGCAATGATTCAACTAAATGTAACCCATTCCTGGCACTGACAGTTGCACTTGGTGGTAAAAGATGGCTAGTTGGGGTATTGCCTCCCTGGTTATTTTGCTAATCCATTTAAATTTGTTTCATATATATGGAAACTTCTAAAGTAGTACATATGACTCCTCAAATGGCCCTATTGTTAGCCATCCCTTCCCATATTTCCCTCTTATCCCTCTCATCCACACCCCCCTACCAATTTCATACTATCAATTAAATCTTTTCCCTGTCTGTCTATAACTATGTATTTAATTTCTTTACCCTTGGGGGAATCTTAACTTTACCCCTCGTCTCTTGTTTTATAATCTCTGTGGTTATGCATGGTTATATCTAAGGTTTAAAAACTAACATTCATGTACTCACTCATAAGTGGATACTAGATGTAAAGCAAAGGATAACCAGACTGCAACCCACAGCTCCAGAAAAGCTAGCTAACAAGGAGGACCCAAAGAGGAATGCATGGATCACCCTGAGGAGGGGAAATAGATGAGATCTCCATGAGTAAACTGGGGATGGAGGAGCAATGAAGGCTAGGGGATAGAGGATGAGAACATAAAGGAATGGGATGGTAGAGCTGGAATAGGGATGGAGTGGGAAACCAATGAGAAAAATAGCTTGATAGAGGGAGACTTCATGGGGACAGGGAGAAACAGGGTGCTAGGGAAGTTCCCAGGAATCCACAAGGATTACCCCATATTAGACTACTAGCGATAGTGGAGAGAACACCTGAACTGGCTTACCCCGGTAATCAGATCGGTGAATACCCTAACTGTCATTATAGAGCCTTTCTCCAGTAACTGATGGAAGCAGATGCAGAGATCTACAGCCAAGCACCATGAGCTCCAGGAGTCCAGTTGAAGAGAGAGAAGAGGGATTCTATGAGCAAGAGGCATCAAGATCATGATGGGGAAACCTACAGAGACAACCAAACTAAACCAGTGGGAACTTATGTAATTTAGACCAACACCTATGGAGCCTCCATGGGACTGGACTAGGACCTTTGCATAAGCAAGACAGTTTTGTAGCTTGATCTGCTTAAGAGTCTCCCTGGCAGTAGGATCAGAATCCATCTCTGGTGCAGGAGCTGGCTTTTTGGAGCCCACTGCCTATAGTGGGACACTTCACACAGCCTTGAGCCAGGGGGAGGGCCTTGGACCTGCCTCTACTGAATGTACCAGGCTCTGCTGACTTCTCATGGGAGGGCTTACCTTCTTGTAGGAGGGAATAGGGGGTGGGTTACAGGGGGCAGGGGAGGCTGGGGGCAGGAGGAAGGAAGAGTGGGATCTGTGATTGGTATGTAAAATGAATAAAAAATTTCTTAATAAAAAAAGAGGAAATCTTTAATATTTGTCTTTCTTTGTTGGGGCTACCTCACTCAGGAAATTTTTCCAATACCATCAAATTTCCTAATTTCCTTTTTTAAACAGCTGTTGGGATAATATTACATTGTGAAAAGGTACCACATCATCAGTTAATATATATCTGTGCTGGTTCCATTTCCTAGCTGTTGTGAATAGTGAAACATGAAAATAGATGAGCAAGGATCTATGTATTAGAATGTAGAGTCCTTGGGTATATGCCCAAGAATGTTATAGCTGGATCTTGGAAGTAGATCTATTTCCAGTTTCCTGAGAAACAGTCACAGAGATTTCTCTAATGGCTGTGCAAATTTGCACTCTCATCAGCAATGAATAAGTATTCTCCTTCCCCCATATCCTAGCAAATATTAACTCATTTTTTTGGGGAGGTGGGATCTTGGTTATTATGGCTGGTATAAGATGAAATCTCAAAATAGTTTTGATTTCCATTTCCCTGATGACTAAACATTTATTTAACTATTTCTCTGCCATTTGTGTTTTTTAAAAATTAAAAAAACTAATATGTCTGACAAAATTTATTTATAAAAAATGTGAATTGTGGGAAATTATGATATTTTATATTAATGTTAAAGTAATTTTTTAAATACTGTTCTCACTATGCAGCCCTGCATGGCCAGCTACTCTCTACATAGACTTATATGGCAGTGAACTTACTAAGATCTATCTGAATCTACCAAGTGCTGGGATTAAAAGTGCAACATGCCAACATTAAATTAATTCTTAAACATTATATTTTTCATCACCATTTCCAATTGTTGTCTGAACCTACATACAAACAAAACAGAATTTTAGGAAAATATAATTTTATAGAGATACAAACTATCAGTAATTTCTCCCAATGAATTCCTCTTTTTTTTCCTCTAATTATGTTCTAACTTGTAAAAATTCTTTTTTTCACTATTCTTTTATATTATTAAGAAATTTTCTATTCATTTTACATGCTAACCACAGGTACCTCTCTCCTCCCTTCTTCCATCCCCCAGCCTTCTCTCCCCAACCCACCCCCCATTCCCACCTCCTCCAAGGCAAGGACTCTCATGAGGAGTCTGCAGAGCCTGGTACATTCAGTTGAGGCAGGGCCAAGCCCCTTCCCCTGACCCAAGGCTGTGTAAGGTGTGCCACCATAGGTACTGAACTCCAAACAGCCCACTCATACAGCAGGGATGAATCCTGATCCTACTGTCAGGGGCCCCTCTTGTTTGTTCTTTGGATGTTTCTTTGTTAGAAAATCTGTAGCGATGCCAAGCAGTGTCTTTTCTCTGTGTTTAAGCTATGATTCTACTTCTTCATCATTTGTGCACTTTTTTAAATCAAGTGTGGGTCTTAAATATTTTTGGATGGATGGAGTTTGACATGCAGAGATGACATAAAATATGTACATCAAAAATGTTGCAGGGAAGCTCTTGCTGCTTTCATATATATGTACAAAATTATGTTGGTATAAATAGCAGAACCATCAATAAGTTTGTATTATCTATATTGGTAAGCTGGATGGTACAATGAGCACATCCCTGAGTAGTGAATGAAATAAATGTTGCAAAATCTAGTGAATATAATTACATCAATATAAATATATTTTTATTAAAGTATTTTATATGGTGTCCATGAACCAATTCTCTGATTTCATACATAAGATGATCTCCAATATGTTTTAAAATTATCTAATTTCATTGTTCTTATTCCTTCCCAAATTTATTCTCATTTCCTATAAACTATCATTCTATAATGAACTTCCATGTTTTTACCTTATTGGATTCTGAGCAGGACTGTGCTACTTCTCTTAACCTACATTGTGAGCTATGTTGTCAGGCTTCATCATTTTGCCAAACTGAATGTGTTTTGCTTCTAAATGTTCATCTTTACTCATTTATTTACAGACCTATATTTTAAATGAAAGCAATGAACCAAAGATCATTTAATCTACACAACCTAGACAACCTGATCTGCATGATAATATTACATAATGCTTAAAACAATGTAAAACATGGGAACAGGCACCAATGAATATTTTTATATTCAGAGTGTGGCACAGAAGCCATATTGAATGAGGCCTCATTTACTATCTTTAATTACAGTTTAACTGCAAGTTTGAAAGTCATTTTTAAATGGGTAGTCTTATGTATTCATATGCTCTCATAATACATTCTAAAAATTCAAATTCGTTCTTGATTGAAGTCACAACATGAGGTTTAAATGTTATCTTGTGGGCACTAATTTCCTCCTCCATAACTAGTTGTGTGAGTCCACATTTCAATTCTAAAGCCCTTTCCTTTCCACTGTAATATGTCTTGGAAGGTTTAAATCACACATTCAAGAAATAATTGCCATTTTAAATTGAACTCAGAGCAGAACAAACCAATTACTGTAGGTGCATCAGTGTAAAGCATTTTGCTCTTCTGTGAGCTGCAGCAGCGTGCACATTCCCTCTATCACTATTATTATCACGTTACCATTTCCTCTGTATTCATGGCCTGAAGCAGACTAAAAAGCTTCTAAGGGGATGAACATCCTTGAAGTTCATATTGGAATTTAATGGTCATATTTGGCATAATTTAAAATATGAGAAATCTGTAGTTAAACTAATTTATATTCCCTCTCAAAATTTGAGTCTGTAGTCTGATAGTAGAACTAGGAAAAATAAAAATGCATACAGTTTATTATATACTATAACTAGAGAGACTGAAATCTGTACATAATTAAAACTAGTGTTTAAGAAATGTATTTTAAGATGTAATGTTTTATCACATATCATAGTGACATATAATAGATTATCTGACTAAAAGGTTTCTATTATCATTTAAGATGTTTTTATATTTTTAATTTAACTAATTTATTCACCTATTTGATATAGTAGCATATTCTACCCTAGGTTGACCTCACAAATGATGTAATATCACCCCAGTTTCATTTTATTTGGGATTGTTAGAATGTGCCACTACACCTACCTTTTATTCTTAAAAATCAAATTTTGGGGTTATAATTTGCATACAGTAAAATGTACCCTATTGTAAATGAATACAATGCATCAAGATACAGGAGAGTTCCATCACATTTGGGAAAATATAAAACATATCCACTGTCTCTTTGCCACTTTGCAATCTGTCCTTCCTTCACTCTGAGTGTTGTGAAACATTGTTCCACTTCCTGTCGCTTTGGATTTCTTTTGAGGCTTTGAAATATTATAAAATGGAATTACACAGTACATAATCTTTTGACTTCTCAGCATGTTGATCTTAATTCATTTATAGCATCTTTACCAATATTTCAATTTTAACTATAAGAAATATTCAATTATCAATGTGCTGGATAGTTGAACCAATTTCAGATTTAAGCTTTTACATATCATAAACAGTTTTAAATACATATTGTAATGAAATTCTGGCCTTCAAAGCTCCCTAAAAAGGAGCAATATGGAAGTGTAGGGAGATTTCACTTTGATTTTAATATGCGTTTCTCAGATGATTAATGTTTAGCATATTTATTTGTGTATATTGACCACTTAGAATGCTCTTGACAAACATGCCCTTTCTTTTTTATTTTGATTATTTGTCTTTTTACTATTGAGCTATAAGATTTTGTTCCTCATAATAGATGTAAGTATCACATTGGTTGAGAAAGCAGTTGCCTGACTCTTAATAATCTCTATGGTGAAAGAAAGGTACGTGGAGATTACATATAGAGAGAATTGTTTCCTGTGGCTAGGAACAGATATTTGTAACAATTACCTTAGGCAATTATTGGAACCTGGCAGGCAAAATAAGGACAGTGATGAGGGTATGGCCCACACACTGTAGCTCCTATAGAGACTATGCAGAAATGAGTAAAAAGCTGAGAAAAATATAGCCTACTCATTTCTTAAAAAATAAATGAGCACAGAGCACCAATTAAAGAATTTCAAATATATTCACCTTTACTTTTTAAAAGTAATAATTATTCTCAAATCGGAACATTGTTTTCATTTTTATATTTTAAATCAATGCTGGTACACAGATTACAATGGTTCATCATCTCTTCTGGGACCTAAAGCAGTAACACGTGATTTCCATTGTTGTGCTTTATAAGTACATAAAGAATAAGTTTTTCAGTAATTTATTTTAAGAGACCCAAATAAAGAAATACAAATTAGATGAGTATTTAAATAAAGGTGAATACTGAGAGCAGACTTTCACACATATGTACACAAATATTCTCCCCCACCCATCTCTCCCTATTGCTCTGAGATATATTCCCTTCTATATGTGCAGGAATGTGACCTTGTGTGTATAGAGGATAGAGAAAGAGCATTGAGTATCCTCTATGACTGTCTTATACTTTGAGGTGAGGTCCCTCAGTGAACATGGAACTCAAGATTTCGGTTAGATTCACAGTCAGGAAACTCCAGGAATAGTCTGTATCCCTATCAGTTCTAATCTTACAGATATTCATAGGACCACAATTAGCTCTTTGGAAATGGGATCAGGAATCTAGTCTTCATGCTGTGTAGCAAGCACTATGTAGCCCTGAAGGTAAGGTTTTCTGTTTAATTTTACATAAGCACAAAACAGTAAAAATTAGAGGAAATATTGTCTACTTATTTACTGTAAACATAATCCTTAGTTGTTTTCAGATCTTTATTTTTGCTTTGTGCAAAGGAAAAACTTAGAGAATTAGTGAGGAGAGTAGAAAAACAGGAAGTAGGCAAAGTCATAGTGTTAGTCAAGGTTCTCCAGGAAAATATCGCCATTAAGATGTTTATTTTTTCACTCATTACACTGAATTACTTCATCCAATTATAAAGAGTAAGAATTCCCAGTATTTACAGTGAGTATGATAGAGACTTGAGAGGGAATAATGTTGTAGTCTTAAAAGTGAGGGAACAAGAGCCCAAAAGAGCAGATGTTTCTGTCTGAGTATGAAATCACACACACACACACACACACACACACACACACACACACACACACACACACATCTCCTTTCAATTCCAGTGAGTGTCAGTCAGCTCTTTGATCCACTCAAGCTTTGAATTGCCTAAACAAGAACACCCACATTATGAAAGCCAGCCTTTCTTTTTTCTATCGATCCAAATGTTAATATCTAGAAATACCCCCACAAACACATCCAGAGCAATATATACCCAAATGTTAATATACTCTGGGTTCTAATCAAGTTTGTACATAAAATTAATCATCACAATAATATTTAAGTAGATCATTTCATAACAAGTTTCTTGTTATTCCACATTCATTCCTTGTAACCATAACATATGTGAATAATATTAACACACATCTCCCTAAGAACAACTAAAACATGACACGACCTGAGTATATTCATTTTTTTTGCTTTCTGTCTTTTCTCTTGCTCTCTGCTCAATCCTTTCACTTCCCTGTTGCAGTGTACTTGTGCTCTGCTGAACACTTTGAATCATTTTCTTCATGTTAAGTTTCCTGATATTAAAAATGATGATCAGTAAGCTTGCTGTGAGATTGTTGGGAGCTACATTCATAAAGTCTCACCAACATGATTTCCCATATGTGAACAGAACATGGACAACAGCAATAGACATGCTAAAGCAGAGGGAGGAAAGCCCCTGAGGCCTTATAATATACAAAGAATACAGGCAACTAAGGAATGATGAGAATGGGAGATGAAGTCTTCCTCTCAGAAGAGCACACTGGTGGTTATACAATACCAAGTGGTCGATACAGTGCGCATCTGCTGAAGTAACAGGTAATATTACAGAGACTGAACAGGGTGTATTTATGTATTTAGGACATACGTAAATATATGTATCCTAAATGCATAAATAATATATATATATATATATATAAATTTATGCATATCCTAAATATATAAATGCACACACACACACACACACACACACACAAACTTAATGAAAAAGAGGACGTAAATCTCAAAGAAAGAAAGAATGGTATATATACAGTATAAAGGGATGAAATAGAAGGGGGAAGTGATATAATTATATTATAATATCAAAACAGGAAATAATTTTAAAGCATTTCAAAATGTGTATTAGTTATAAGAATCTACTGATTCTCTTAAAATGTTTTTCAGTCTTCCTTTATGATATACCCTTTTATAGTTTGAATTACCACCAGTTTATAGTGTTCCTGGTTGGCTATGGAACATTTAGGTGGTAGAATCTTGTGAAAATAAGTTATGTTATTGGGTGCATACCCTTGAACTGTCTATAAGAATAGTAGTTTCTTATTCCCTCCTCCCCCACCTCCCCTCTCTCCAAACTCATTCAAATCAGCATGGATAGGCTGCCCTGTGTACAAAATCAAAGCAGTTGTCCATTCAAGGTTGTAGAGAAAGCATAATCACATAAAAATGAAAATGTAGAAATAGTGGAATCAAGGAGAATGATGCAGTGGTATGAGGCTGTAAAGACAATGAAGCTATTATAAAAAGATCGAGAACAGAACCCTCTGTAGTGTAAGCTCATAAATTGCACAATACTAATTAATTTTATAAGCAATAAAGCAGTATTTATTTTACTATTTTATTTTTGATCAGTTTTTTTCAGGTGATAGTTGTATTTTGTTGTAAATTCTTCTCTGTCCTACTCAGTGATGTTTAACCCCTAAACAAAATACTTGAAAGTGACATTTGCTATTGCACATTCTTAATATTTCTGTCCATGTGGATGCTAGACATACCTATTGTGGAATGCTATTCTATGAATTTTATTCAAATGTGTGTCATTGTCTTATTATCACTGTTTGCTCATTGTTTTATGTCCCTAGCTTTTAATGTACTTTTTGTTATCTATAATAATATCCATCATAATAGTTTAAGGTAGAGCTTCATTTTACTACTTGGAAATATCAAGGCAAAAAAAGCATGTATCTCTCAATGCTTATGAAACAATGCTAAATAAACTGGTATGCAATTGCTTTAGTTTATGGGACAAAATTTATTTGCCCATATCATGTATTTTGATAGAATTAATTTGTTATTTTACATACAATTTGATTTCTGATTAGTTTAATTCTAAAATATTGATTATAGTTTCATTCGAAAAGACTAGTATATATGGGGTAGTCACTAAAATATTCTACTTAGTGGCAATATTAATTCTGTTGTTTATATAACATCTATAAACAGTTTTCCTGCTATGTGAGCAAACTGTCCATTAAACAAATTCTATGACCCAAAGGAAAGGGCAAGACTCCATTCTGTATGAATGCAAGCACTGGATAGCAGCAACCTGAGAGAAGCAGGCCATTAACAAAGGTGCAGCAGTAAATTAAAGGGATGATCTGTGGAATCCACAAGTGACTCAGTTTCCCAGTTTGAATCTGAAGTCTATTCTGAATGTTCAGTCTTGCTTGCTCCAGAGCTATGAGAAAGTCCTGAGTAGCCCATGGGAAGGAACATGCTGTCTAGCTAGATGCATACTGCTGATGCCAGCGGGAGGTACATCATGATAGAAAATGAAACTGCCTGCTCCTTGACCCAAGGACAGGATAGACAGTGGTTGAATGCCTGTTCTGTGCATTATTCTACTTCTGTCCTTCAAGTTTGTGTATAAGCTGGCTGTGAAATAAACGCAGACACTATCCAGCATTGACTGGCAGGTCTCTCGACTCTGTTCTGTCTTCTTCATTGTCTCTACATTCCACACACCTCTACCCAGCTACGTGGTCTACTTGTCGACTCGCTCCAACAATGGTCTCTACTGCTAATTAGATCACCATGTCTCCTAAATTAGCAGAGCCTTATTTTGATTTATTTATCACCTGATCCAGCCTTTGGGTATTTCTGAGACTAGTCATCCTGTTCTCAGAATGGAAGTGTTGTTCTGTTGATTTATAGAATAAGGGGTTATGCTACTGAAAGCATATGAATGTCTTTCCTGGGTTCTGTATTTGTTTTTCTCTGATTCTATTGCATTAAGTAGCCTAAGATCTTCTGATTGTCAGGATAAATTACCCCTTAAATTATGGCATTTTTTTGATCTGTTAGCTTTTTAAGGTGGAAGAATCTAAAGTATCCTGGTGGTTCCCATGACTTATTGTTCAGTGGGACACATGGGGTCATAACAAGAATTTGAGACAAATGTAGATAACTCTCTAGGCCTGCAAAGCTCAATGCTACTGAGATTAGTATTGCCTACACATTTCACTGGAAGCAAAAAGAATGGAGACTACTTCTGGTTTCAACTTTTCAATGTTGTCTATTGTATTATTAACATTGGGTAGCAAAGTATCAATAGAAATCTCTTACTTGATGAATATCCAACATCTGGGTAGATGCTACTTTTATTTTACTCTTGGAAAATTACTTCCAAATTGTGATTGAGTGGCTTATCCCAAGGACCTGAATGGACTAACAAGATCTAAGCTCATAGCAACATGTGCCTCACAATAGATTCTGGAGCCAATTAAGATGCCATTTTTACCTGTGTGGATAAAGGAATATGAACATTTCCAGATAATGATGCTGCCTGAGGTTCTGAAGGCAGGAAAGTTGGGGATACTCAGGGAAAGTATTTGATCTTATAAAGACAAACTTTTGGCCCTTCCAGAATAGATACTGCTCAAGATAAACAACGCTGCCTTATGTTTTATGGGGGTGTCAGCAAATAATACTTTATTAACATTTATTCAGAATTAATCTGTGTTGCTAATAGTTTGGGCACAAAAATACAGAGTAATTAGAATAGCTAATTTGGAGTTGCAAATATGAATATGTTTTTCTGTTTCCAATGTTCATAAAGCTCATTTATTTATCATATAATTTCTGGAGCGCTGTATTCTTTGTAGTAATTAAGTATGTGTCATTTTGTTTTTCAGATTTAAAAAGGAATTTTGGCTTATTCCCAAGTATAAGGCTTTAAAATCTCAATGAAATGGTATACTCCTGAAATGCTTAAAGTTTATCATGTATTATGTATCATTTTTATGATCTCCACAACACTGGCCTCCTTTTAAATGATCTGTTAAACCAACACATTGCCATCAATGTGACTAAACCAATGTGTAAACCATGAAACTACATGTGGACTGATTCCCTCTGACTACATCATAGTACAAGAAACCTCTCAGACAAATGTTAAATGGCTATTATTTTAGCACTCTAAATCAGTTCTCAAGCTTCCTAACACTGTGACCCTTTAATACATTTCCTCATATTGTGGTAACCCCCAACTATTAAATTATTTTATTGCTACTTCATATCTGTAATTTTGCCACTGTTATGAGTTTTAATGTAAATAACTGATATGCAGGATATCTGATATGAGACCCCCAAAGGGGTCCTTACCCAGAGGTTGAGAATTGCTGTTTTAAATTAATAAAACATCTAATTTTTTATATGTGAAATAGAAATCAGTATATTCATTAAGCCCATGGCATATATCATACTCTACCTAGTGTGCTAAATGATCATCTCCAGCAATGATAATGCGTGGTACAGTGGTTTTAATCAGAGTTTCTACTTGGTTCAGCTTATTGTTGAACACAATGCTTCTCCAGGAATGACTCTCTTTCTGCAAAGGCCATAATTAACAATTGAACAATGCTATGGCACAGGCTTCTGTTCGTGCATTTTTAAAAGTTTAAAAATGTTGCTAGTTTCTTCCATTGTCATGAACTGTAAGTGTCTTTGAGTTAGTCTCTGAGTTTTTAACTGTGCCTTTCTCACTGAAATAACTTACTGAAAAGAAACAGTGTGGTTACTAGACTGCAAAATACATAATTTCTAAATTTGCTGGGGAAATGGTCACAGTAAATTCATAGAACAAGTGAGTGCCTTTGGAATAAACTTTTGCAAAAATCTATTATCTGTTGCATACATGTCTGCTCTCGGAGAAGTAGATCATGATGGAAGACTGTTCTCAGACTATCAAAATAACCTCAAAATTTCTGTCTGTTCTTCCTTTCTGACTGTTAAACTATCATCTATTGAGCCTTTTGGAAAAGGCCAGTGATACATTATTTTTAATAATTATATTGATGCCTTTTGCCTTAACTATCTTTTTATTATTTCAGTTAAATAATTTTGAATCTAAAAATTAGTTCATGTCTGGGAACTGATGAGAATAGTTAAGGCATTTTACTAGGATGGCTTACTCTCAGTGCCGTTTTCCATTCCCTCTTGGCTATGATATTAACAGAAATCAAGTTTTGCTCCTCTAATTTGCTCCTAAGAAGAGCAAATTATATAAATCATGACAGAAAATTCTTCCAGGCTAAGCTGCTTTGGTCTTCTTCTCTGCTTGTCATTTAGCCTTTGGAATATGGGGATAACATTCTCGTATGTGGCCTTTATCATATCAGGACATTGTCTTCTATCTGGACATTAAGGAACCGAGTTTGGTGACTACTTCACCTGCCATTATAGGAGAAGCCAGTGAAAGTTTTAGTGTGCTTTGATTGTATATACTTCAAAATATCTATGATGATCTTTGTGAGTGACATGAGCTCTTAGAACTTGCATAGAAGAGACCTCTTGGTATGTCTTTGGAATTGTAAAAATGGTTATGTAGCATTTTTACTTATTCATATTTCATCTTGTGCCATCTGCCAGGAAGCTGCTGCATTTCTATTTTGCTCAGCATTGATCATCAATCTTTTTGAGCTTCTAAGATAAAAGCATCCTACTGAGAAGCTTACATCATCCCTGGAGGTTCTTGCCAAAATGTTTAATTTCACATGGTGAGAAACTGCTTCCAAGTAGATTCCTATCTATTCACTCCTTCTCTCAGCCTACCACCCACAAAAGCCAATCTGAGACTCCTTTGATTCTGCTGCATATGCTGGCAATCAATTCTTAAAGTTCATATTTAGTATCATCTATGCTACCTAAGCAGGATATCTGAGCAGTACATTTATATATTCACATTCCAAATCTTTAATAAGTACATCCCAAATCATATATATTTCATCCTATAAAGTTCATTTTAAAGTCTTTGTCAAGAGACTTATTGGTATATAGGTTCTACCAGAACGTATTAGCTTTTCTTAAAATGGGCAAAACTAAGTTTCTTTTTTCAATTACAAATTGCATGGCCATGGCCTATGGCTCAATTTTCTTCCTAGCTAGATCTTATAACTGAAATTAACCCATTTCTATTAATCTATGTTTTGGCATGTGTTCCATGGCTTACTGGTCTGCTGGTATGTTGTTCCTTGGGTGGCAGACTGGTGTCTCCCTGCCTCTCCTTTCTCTTTCTGTCTATCTCCCTTGGATTTTCCCACCTGGCTTCATCCTGTCTGCCATAGGCCAAACGGTTTTATTTATCAACCAATCAGAGCAACACATATTCACAGTGTATAGAAGAGGACTTGGATGACTGTCCAGGCAGGTAGCTGTCTCTGTCATTCTAGATTTTTGGAAGTGGCTCACAATGATCTTCCTGTTTACTTAGGTAATATGATATACTTCTGAGGTCTCTGATGTACTTGAAGACTAAACAGTTATAGTTATAATTTTCCTTGGTTATGATAAAAGATAAATTAAATATAAAACTTTAGACTCATAAATATGGGATAGATAGAATATTTCCTTTAATTTTGCCAAATAAAAATAGACTAGATATTGTAACTGTAATTCTTGATTGATAACTGTTTTGTTATATATAATTTTACTATGTTAAAGTTAAAACCTTCCTTTTTGATTAGATAGAAAAGGGGAAATGCCATAAGCTTGGTTATTAAAAAAAACAGATTAAGTGATTAGAAGAACATGTGATACGTTTTAGAGCAAAAATAAAATGAAGAAGAAAACGAAAAGGCATTAAGAAGCAAAGCAAGTAACCCAAGGTAGGAGAAAGGTAAGGAGGAAAGAAGCATAAAACTGGGAAGTGTTTAGACTCAATTTTAAACAGACCAGAAAATAAGTGGAGACCAGAGTGCTGAAAGCATCATGCATAGAAGATACACCTGAAGGCTTTATAAACAGTGGTGTTTTGGAATGCGGAAGCTACCCTCCAGCAACATAAGGTGTACACAAGAGAAAAAAAGTAAAATGAGAGCAATTGGCCAGTTCACAAAGAAATTTACAGATCCTTCAAATGCTATTGATGTAATTAACACAATATTTTACTCAGATTCTCATTTTTTATTACAACTGTTATACAGTATCATATTTAGAAGGCCAGTCTCCTTAGAAATTTTTGTAACTTGACAGATAAAATTATATGCACTTATCAGGTATAGCATAGTGTTTTGAATGTGAATACATCATTTAGTGATAAAACCTAGGTAACTAACATATGTGTTATGCCATTTAGACATTATGTTGTAAGTCAAAACACTTAATATCCTCTTTCTCATTAGCATCCTGTAAGAACATAGTGTGTAGTGTTAACTATTTTGGTTTGAATACCAAATGCCTGTAACAAGCTCATTTGATGGCTGCTTGATTAACAATTACCGGTACAGTCTTGGGAGATTGTGAAAGGCTTAGATATTTTCCATGGTACATATTAACTACTATCATAATACAAAACAAATCTCCCGATATTATTCATCCTATGCAATTTAAACCTTGTGTCCTTTGACCAACATCTCAATACACTCCAACCTCAGTGCACATCTCTCACTCTCTCTAATTGTCATTTTACTCTCCATTTCTAGAATATAAACGATTTTATTTTCTGTATTTTCAAAACACTTCAGCTCACTTCTGACAGTGAGCACAGTGAACAATACATCAGGATTATGCTTGTACCAATTCATATCCATTTATGCAAAAATGAAAAGAGGAAAATACAGAAACGAAGGAAAATGTGTATATTACATTGTCCTACACGTGTGGTATAAATACAATATTACTGATTTCAAATTTCCCACACACTCAAAAAATTCCTGAAGAGTCAGATTTGCTCTCAAGTTCTGAGTGGAATGGAGAGATTATGCTTACGTGTCCTTAATTTAAAGTGAGCAGAGATGAAGTAAGCCTTAGTGGTTTTCCATGAGTATTAGTCATTCTCTAATGAGTCATCCTCTATTACATGGTTTCGGAAACTCTCAATGACTCGGATCCACCACTTTTGGCAGGGAAAAAACCAATGTATTCTGAGGTTTCAAATAAACTAATATTTTCATGGTAAATTAGTGCTTCCATTTTCACACTTAAAAAGGTTCTTCTATAGAAATGAATTTATCCAGGTGAAATGTTTGGACTTGTGGTTTCTGTCAGACAAGTCGTCTGAAAAATAAAAATTTAAATATATAAAAATTTTAATTATTATTTTAAATGATATTTTATCACTTTAAAATATCTTTACTATGTAAAAATGATAAAACTTATAGTAGAATCTGTTGTATGTATGTGGATTTTCATGGCTTATTTACTTGGGATATAGATAATAAAGTATATATTTAAACTGTGTAGTATGCTTACTACATACAGCTATAGACAACAAAGCAGAAGTGCATTGTTTATTATTCAAGTTTGGTAAAGCAAGTGAGCTTCATTATTAACTATCCTATGAATTAGATGATGACTTGTCATCACTTTTTTAATGGAGCAAAATTATGTTTCTTATTCGACATTATGGAATTTCTTTGTGTAATTTACATTATAGATACAAAATACCTCACTGAATATTAGTATAAGATCTCATCTGACAGCTACAAAATACAGCGAAAGTATACATACTTTCATGTTTTAACTTGCTATTTTGGAAGTTTGTATACATCAAGATTATGGTACATGAAACCTAGTGATGAGACAATAAATGAGTTTCTTTTTACTTTTTTCATCATATATTAAACTAGATTATGTTTCTCAGATTTTAATGTGGCAAATAAATGGTATTTTTGATGTTTATGCATGTAGCAATATTTCTAGTTCAAAGGGAACATTATTTTTAAAACCTTGAGCAATAATTTCTTTTTTTAAATTTCTTTGCAATATTGTTGATGAAAGGTATACTTTTGTATTTTATCCTCTGAAATCTGTTATGATTCTGATTGTAATGTTGGTTAGCTAAAACTTCAACAAAAACATTAATTTAATTTTCTTTTCTTTCTTTCTCTTCACAAGTGCGTTTAAATATTGAAATAGTATTTTTTTCTAACATTTTTATTCTAAGACTGAAAATGTTAGGTTATCTGCCTCTTCACAAATGGGAGTCACACATGAATGCTGAAAGAACATGATCCTGACATATCTATTTGGTGGGCAAGCAAGTAGCTTGTATAAAATCCCCTCCAAATTCCAGTTATTGTGACTTCCTACTATATGAACAACCCCTTTGCAATTTCTCCTAAGGAAAAAAAATGGTTTTCTACTTTTCTTTTTTGTGATTTCAAGTATTGTTTTACCCATTAGTATAATAACCTGATTTACAATCTGCCCTTAGAAATATACTCATTTTATCTCTCCTTATTATCAGTTATGTTGTATTTTCCCTGTTCAGAGTGTTTTCATAAATACAAGAAGATATTAACCATTAACTTAATGAAAAAAAAAAGTGCATTTGGTTTAATTTCCTTCAGTTGTTTCTAAAATAGGCAGTGTCTAAGCATGCAATACAATTTTACTTAATTCCAGAAGTAACTAACAGCATAGAAACGGAAGTAATAAGAAGATTCACACCTCACTAATGAAGTGAAAGTAAATTTCATTTTGATGATCGTGAAGGAAAGATAACTCTGAATTATGTCAGTATTGAAGAGTCAACTCACATGAATGAGGTTAGTGTCACATGTTTAATATGTAATTTATTTTCTTTCATAAGATGTCGTCAGGACAGCCCAGTTCTCTAGCCCCTAGGTCCTGGGGGGGGGCACATCTCATACTCCTCCCCCGAGCCATTGCAGCCCTAAAGACCCAGCAGCAGCCTGCTTCCTGGCTCCTTCACCAACCATCCCCTGTGGCTCCAGCGACCACCAAAGTAATACAAGCACCCTGCACCCATTGGAAAGAGCTAAGGCCCTGAACTCCCCACTGGACAGCTCAGTTTTCTAGCCCCTAGGCCCTGGGGCACATTCTGTGCCACTCACCCTCCCTCCGCCAGCCATTACATCCCCAGAATCTGGGCAGTAGCCTCCTCCTCTGTCCCTTGCCAACCATTCTCTGCCACACCAAGGACCACTGGACTCATACATCCTTCCTACGCCTCCTTCCTGATTTTGAAGAAGAACAACCACTGGAGCCACAAGCTCTACCTGCAGCAATCAGAGTTCCATCTGTATGGATTAAAGGAAGAAATGGGTAGGCAGCTGTATAAGAATACATTCAACAACATAAAGAGAAAAATGGCACCACCAGAACTTAGTGATCCTGTAGTGGGTAACTTTTTGAGCCATGCCCTGAAGCACCACCTCTAGTGATGTAACAGGTAACTGTTACACTTGCCTATGATTTGGAGGCACAGGTCCCTGGGGTAGGGCCACTCTGGGACCCATAAGACCTGGGATGCATGTACGTGGCTCTGACTTCACTACCTTGTGGTTTTGGATGCTGGGATGGTCCAGGGCAGAGCTCTCCAGAGAACAGCTTTGGACCTTGTCTCATCCTTCCAGGATTTTGTGACAAATTCCTTTATTCTGTCTTATGAGTTAACCCCCAAATAAATTCCTTTGATCATTAAGCAGACTCCGTGGATTGCTAGCAATATAATCCCAATATGATCCTACAACAGCAAGACTTGAACATCCCAAAGCAGATGATCCAGAAGAAAACAACCTTCAAAACAACATTATGAAGATTGTAGAGCCCCTAAAAGAGGAAATGAAAAATTCCCTTAAAGAAATGGAGGAAAAGACAAACAAAAATTAGAGGAAATCAGTAAATACCAAAAAAGAAAAAGAAAAAAAAAGAAAGCTAAGAAACCCAAGGAAAACAATCAAACAGGTGAAGGAAACAGTTCAAGACCTGAAAACTGAAATAGAGACAATAAAGAAAACACAAACTGAGGGAATTCAGGAAAAGGAAAATCTGAGTAAACAAACAGAAACTACAGAGGTAAGCATAACCAATAGAATACAAGAGATGGAAGAGAGAATCTCAGGCATTGAGGATACCATAGAGGAAATAGATTCATCAGTCAAAGAAAATGTTTAATTCATCAAATTTTTAATGCACAACATCCAGGAAATCTGGAACACTATGAAAAGGCCAAACCTAAGAATAATAAGGATAGAAGAAGGAGAAGAAATTCAGTTCAAAGACACAGAAAATACATTCAACAAAATCATAGAAGAAAACTTTCCCAACCTAAAGAAAGACATGCTTATGAAGGTACAAGAACCATATAGAACACCAAATAGACTAGACCACAAAAAGTCCCCTGACCACATAATAGTCATTCAAAGTAAGGAAAGAATATTAACAGCAGCAAAGGAAAAATGTCAAGTAACATATAATAGCAGACCCATCAGAGTAACACCCAACTTCTCAGTAGAAACTCTAAAAGCCAGAAGGTCCTTGACAGACATTCTGCAGATACAGAGACCACAGATACCAGCCCATACTACTATACCCAGCAAAGCTTTCAATCATCATAAATAGAGAAACAAAATATTCCATGACAAAACCACATTTAAACATTACATATCCACAAATCCAGCCCTACAGAAAATATTAGAAGGAAAACTCAAACCCAAGAAAGTTAGCTGCAACCACCAAAGCACAGGCAATAAATAACCTCATACCAGCAAATCCCAAAGATGGGAAACACACACACACTACCACTGCCACCACCAAAACCAAAAAAAATTACAGGAATTAACAATCACTTGTCATTTATATCTCTTAATATCAATGGACTCAATTCACCTATAAAATAACACAGACTAACGGAATGATATGAAATCAGGATCCATCCTTCTGCTGCACACAAGAAACACACTTCAATCACAAAGACAAACATTACCTCAGAGTAAAGGGTTTGGAAAAGATTTTCCAATTAAATGGACCTAAGAAACAAGCTGTTGTAGCTCTGCAAATATCTAACAAAATAGACTTCAAACTCAAGTTAATCAAAAGAAATCAAGAAGGATATTTCATATTCATCACAGAAAAATCCATCAAGATCAAGTCTTAATTCTGAACATTTTTGCTTCAAATACAAGGGCACCTACTTTTGCAAAAGAAACATTACTAAAACTTAAATCACTAATAATGGGAGACTTCAGCACCTACTCTAACCACTGGACAGGTCGACTAGACAGAAACTTAACAGAGAAATAAGAGAACTAACAGATGCTATGCCTCAAATGGACCTAACAGACATCTATAGGACATTTCACCCAAACACAAAAGAATATACATTCTTCTCAGCACCTCATGGAACTTTCTCCAAAATTTACCACATACTCAGAAACAAAACAAATCTTAATAAATACAAAAGAATTGGAATAAACCCCTGTATTGTATTGGACTACCATGACTTAAAGCTAGAATTCAACAACCACACATATTGCGGAAAGCCAACAAACTCATGGAAACTGAACAATGTGTGACTGAACCATCAATGGGTCAAGGAAGAAATAAAGAAAGAAATTAGACTTCCTAGAATGCACATCATACCCAAACTTATGGGACACCATGAAAGCAGTGCTAAGAGGAAAGTTCATAGCACTAAGTGTTAACATAAAAAAAAATTGGAGAAATCTCACACTAGCAATTAACAGCACATCTGAAAACTCGAGAACAAAAAGAAGCAAACTCATCTAGGAGAGTAGATGACAAGAAATAATCAAATTCAGGATTAAAATCAATAAAATAGAAACAAAGAGAACAATAAAAAGAATAAATGAAGCAAAGAGTTGTTTTTTTGAGAAAATCAACAAGATAGACAAACTCTTATCCAATCTAACCAAAAAGCAGAGAGAGAATATCCAAATTAACAAAATCAGAAATGAAAGGGGGGAAATAACAAGACACTGAGGAAATTCAGAGAATCATTAGGTCATACTTAAAAAACGTGCTCCACAAAATTGGAAAATCCAAAAGAAATTGACAATTTTATGGATAGATACCATACACCAAAATTAAATCAAGATCAGATAAACAATTTAGATAGACCTATAACCCCTAAGGAAATATAAGCAGTCATTGAAAGTCTCCCAACCAAAAAAAAAAAAAAAAAAAAAAGCCCAGGAACAGATGGTTTCAGTGCAGAATTCTACCAGATTTTCAAGAAGAGCTAATACCATTACTCAAATTTGTTCCAAACCATAGAAACAGAAGTAACATTGCCAAACTCTTTACAAGGCTAATGATACCCTGATAACCCCAAAACACAAAGATTCAACCAAGAAAGAGAATTACAGACCAATCTGCCTCAGGAACATTGACACAAAAATATTCAATAAAATACTGGCAAATAAAATCCAAGAAGACATGAAAAAAATTATCCACCATGATGAAGTAGGCAGAGATGCAAGGATGGTTCAACATTCAAAAATTTTGTCAATATAATCCACCATATAAACAATGAAAGAAAAACAAACAAACAAACACATCATCTCCTTAGATGCTGAAAAAGCCTTTGACAAAATCCAACATCCTTTCACGATAAAGGTCTTGAGGAGACCAGGGATACAAGGAACATTCCTAAACGTAATAAAGGTAATATATAGCAAGCCAACAGCCAACATCAAACTAAATGGCAAGGAACTCAAAGCAATTCCACTAAAATCAGGAACAAGAGAAGGCAAAATTATAGAATAGAAACAAGAAAGTGTCTTCAACAAATGGTGATGTCATAACTGGATGTTTACATGTAGAAGAATGCAGATTGATCCATATATATCACCAGGCACAAAATTCAGGTCTGAATGGGTCAAAGACCTGAACATAAATCCAGTTACACTAAACCTCATAGAAAATAAAGTGGAAAGTAGCCTTGAACGCACTGGCACAGGAGCTCACTTCCTAAATATAACGCTAGTCGCATAGACACTGAGAGCAACAATTAATAAATGGGACCTCTTGAAACTGAGAAACTTCTGTAAGCTGAAGGAAACTGTCAATAAGACAAAATGGCAGCATACAGAATGGGAAAAGATCTTTACCAATCCTACATTTGATAGAGGGCTGATCTCCAAAATATAAAAAGAAATCAAGAAACTAGACATCAAAATATCAAATAATCCAATTAAAAATGGGCTACAGATCTAAACAGAGAATTCTCAGCAGAAGAATTTCAAATGGCCAAAAGACATTTAAGGAAGTGTTCATCATCCTTAGCTATCAGGGAAAGGCAAATCAAAATGACTCTGAGAACGGCTAATATCTAAAACACTGAAGACAGCTTATGTTAAAGAAGATGTGGAGAAAGAGGAACACTCCTCCACTGCTGGTGGGAATGCAATCTTACACAGCCACTCTGTAAATCAGTATGGTGGTATCTCAGAAAATTGAGAATCAACCTACCTCAAGACTCAACAATACCACTCTTGGGCATGTACCCAAAGATGCTCAACCACATCACAACGACTTAGGCTCAACTTTGTTCATAGCAGCATGATTCACAATAGCCAGATTCTAGAAACAACCTAGATGCCCCTCAACCGAAAAATGGATAAAGAAAATGTGGTACATTTATACATTGGGGCACTACTCAGCAGAGAAAAACAATGACATCATGAGGTTCACAGGCAAATGGATGGTTCCACAATCCCAGAGAAGCTGAGTAAAGAGGAGGACCCTAAGAGGGACATGCATGGATTGTCCTAGGAAGAGGAAAGGGTTAGGGTCTACTGGATAAACTGGGAGGAGGGAGTAAAGGGAAGGGGAGGGGAGATGGGAACATGGGGGTTCAGATGGCTGAGTTTGGGGAGGGATGGAGAAGGGAAACAGACAGATGGAGCCATTAAGGGGTTAAGGGGAAATCTGGAATTAGAGAAATCCTCAAGAACTCACAAGGATTTCCCCAGCTTTGACTCATTGCAGTGGTGGACAGGGTGATTGAATTAGCCTTCCACTGTACTCAGATTAGTATCTACCCTAATTGTCATCATAGGACCTACATCTAGTGACTGATGGAAGCAGATGCAGAGACCCACAGTCAAGCACTTGACCAAGCTCCTGGAATTCAGTTGAAGAGAGGAAGGAGGGACTATCGGAGCAAGGTGGGTCAGGATCATGATAGGAAAAAACACAGAGATAGATGATCCAAACTATTAGGAGCTCATGGACTCTGGACTGACAGCTGGGGAGCCTGTGTGGATCCTCACTAGGCCCTCTGTGGATGACAGTTGTGTGATTTTGTGTGTGTGGGTCCCCTGGCAACAGACCAGGACTTATACCAGGGACATGAACTGTCTTTTTAGAGCCCATTCCCATGGTACAACTGCTGTGGGATGTTCTGTATGGCAAATGTGTTGCTGATTGGTCAATAAAACACTGATTGGCTATTGGCTAGGCAGGAAGTGTAGGCGGGACAAGGAGGAGAATAAAGCTGGGAAGTGGAAGGCTGAGAGAGAGAGACACTGCCAGCCGCCATGATGAGAAACAGCATGTGAAGATGCCGGTAAGCCACGAGCCATGTGGCAAGGTATAGATTAATGGAAATGGATTAATTTAAGCTGTAAGAACAGTCAGCAAGAAGCCTGCCACGGCCAGACAGTTTGTAACCAATATAAGTCTCTGCGTTTACTTGGTTGGGTCTGAGTGGCTGTGGGACTGGCAGGTGAGAGAGATTTGTCCTGACTGTGGGCCAGGCAGGAAAACTCTAGCTACATGCAACGCCTTACTCAGCCGTGATGCAGAGGGGTGGAGTTTGGTCCTGCCCCAGCTTGGTATGCCAGCCTGTATTGACTACCCAAGGGAGCCTTTACCTTTATGAGGAGGGTATGGGGTGGGATTGGGGAGGAGGTGGAGGTAATGCGAGAAGGGAAGGGAGAGGGGACAGGTGTTAGTATGTAAAATGAAAAAAAATTAAATAAAAAAGAGCTACAAAAAAGATGTAGTCAGGCACTATTAGGTAATGGTAGGATCATGTGATACTTGCACTATTTCAGCTTTAACTGTTCCAATATGACAGTCCTCTACTATATTGATGGTCTGCAATGACATGAACATTGCAAGCTTCTGACTTAGAGCACTGGGTATATTCTTTTTGAACAAAAATGTACTTTACATGCTTTAATTGTAAAAATAAAACTCACATATATATGTAACTTTAATATTTATTAGAAATTCTGTTTATAATTTTAAATATCCATGCAGTTGTGACAGACAGCACATGTTATGTCATATATCATTTATTTACTTACCCAAGTGTTCATATAATACAAAATTAGAGTACAGCTTCAGAAAATATATACATAATGATGATATAGAGCACTCAAAATTGTACACCTTTGAAGGTTTCTCTGTATTCACAAGAATGAACCAAATCATTGTAAATTTTTCTGACATAATTTATCAGTTATCTGAAAACAGATATTAGATGATGCATTCATAATTGCTACTATCTTAGTATCTTTTCCTGTTGCTGTGTTAAAATACTCTGACAAATGGAAATATATGGTAGATAGGGTTTATTCAGGCTCCTGGTTGAAGGTTACAGTCCATCAGTCCACTGTGGCAGGGAGGTGAAGTCTACAGGAACTTGAAACAGCACCCATATTCAGGAAGCAAAGAGCACTGAATGTGTGCTGCTTCTGAGCTACATTTCCTCTCACACAGTTCAGTTCCCATCCAGGAGTGGTGCCATCTATGCTGTAAAGCTTTCCTTCCTACCTAAGTTAATCATGAAAATCCCCACAGACACTCCCTGAGGCCAAACTTCCAGCTGATTCTAGATTTTGTCAAGCTGACAACACAACTAATCACTTCATGGCTATTATATTAAACTTCATCCATCATTTGAATAATCAGTGTGGTACTGATTCCTGAATCCCAGAGTTCATACAGGCTATGAAACAACCTCTCACTGAACTATACACTTAGTCCTTGACTGGTATATCTCTTTAAACAGCAGAAAACCAGAAAGTAATTTTTCCTGTTTGGGCATCCACAGGGTTTCTGGTATATGGATAAATTAACCTGCTCAATTCAAGTCTTTCTTCTTACTCAAGTGTCATGAAAATTCCTGAATATGCATACTCTCAGTAGTTATCTGTTTACTGACTACTCAATTCCTTTCCTATTAATTGTGTTTCCCACAAATTATTTTGTTGATGTCTTATTTCCCCCACGTGAATAAGCTCATCTTTTGGTTAAAATTCAATAGTTTAATGATAACTTGCTCATCATGTTCACTGTATTCCCATGTCCATATAAAGTGTTGAGAATACAATGATGATTGAGCTGAAAACAAAAATTTAAGTCTGTTCACTAAGCAGTAAAGAGAAGGGATAATCAAGAGGTAAGTAGTGTTGTGGAACTATCTCTTCTGGGCACGACACGGCCTTTTCTCTCTACAGTTGACAGTAGCTGGGTATCCTGAGGACACCAGTACAAGATTGGGCCAAAGAACTGTCTGTAGTTAGGACCTGGGGGAGGGCTTAAAAGACCACACACTTTCTATGGGTGTATAGACAGTTATCCATTTTGGGAACAGGAGTTTTTAACTTAAATTTTCACTTTTTGAGATTTTCACACAAGTATTCTATTCACATTATTTCTAGCCCTCACTCCCTCCAAATTCTTCCTGTCACCTCACCATCACTCCACTACCTGAAGTCTTCTTCTATGTATATATGTGTATGTGTGTGTGTACATACATACACATATACGTACATACAAATGTATATGTATGCATATAACAGTCAATGCATTTAATGTTGTTTATATTTACATGTGTTTAGGGCTGACCAGTCACCTATTAGAGACATTTTATTTGTTCAATTTTTTTAAATACTTCATCTGTTACTTGAGAATTTTATGTAATGTATTTTAATCACATTCACAAACAACTGCTCTGGGATCCATCCCTACCTCCTTACCTACACAACTTTGTGTTACTTTTTAAATCCACAGAATTCTTTTGTATTAGCTAAATACTTTTGAGTATGGTCCCGTCTCTGAAGTGTAACACAGCAGGATTCACACACACCCTAAATAAAACTGAATTTTCCTTTCCTAGCTGTAGCTTGAGTTTTCCTTCCTGGCCCACAGTCAGGACAAATCTTTGTCACCACAAATCTCTGTCACCCGTCAGTCCCATAGTTGCTCATGCCCAACCAAGTAAACACAGAGACTTATATTGCTTACAAACTGCATGGTCGTGGCAGGCTTCTTGCTAACTGTTCTTATATCTTAAATTAATCCATTTCTATAAATCTATACCTTGCCATGTGGCTAGTGGCTTACCAGCATCTTCACATGCTGCTTGTCATGGCCGTGGCTGGCAGTGTCTCCCCTCACCTTCCTGTTCTCTCAATTCTCCTTTCTGTTAGTCCCGCCTATACTTCCTGCCTGGCAACTGGCCAATCAGTGATTTATTTATTGACCAATCAGAGCAACAGATTTGACATACAGGCCATCCCACAGTATCTAGCAGCTACCAGTTGATAGTAGTAGTTCCTCATCAAGCGTGGGACTTCATGTGCACTTCTCCACTCCATAGAGCAATGTTGTCTGCTCAAACTTATACAGTTTTTGTGTATGTTGTCAAAAATACTGTGAGTTGTTATGTGCAACTACCTGTTGTGCCACAAAAACAGTTTTCTTATGCTCACCCACCACCTCTGCTCTTAAAATCTTTCCACTCCCTCTTCCATGAAGATGCCTGAGCATTCGTGGAAGTAGCATGATATGTACATCTCATTTAAGGCTGACCATTCTATAGTTTCTTACTCTCTGCATGTTGGACAGTTGTGCGTTCTCTGTTAATTGTAATCTATTGCAAGAAGAAGCTTCTTTTATGAAGGCAGAGCCATGCACTGATTATGAGTTATAGCAATACGTTATTAGGAGTTGGTTTAATACTATCTCCATTTAGCAAAATAATAGTAGTTTCTTGCCTAGGGCTTATGACCTACCTGGCCATAGTTACTTGGCCTTGACAATGGTACCAGTTATCTATTCTATTTATGGGAATAAAACTCAAATTGAAAAATGGCTGGTTAGTATCATAACGTGATGCTTCCTGGTTGGCACCCGATACCCACTTAATTTCTCCATTTTTTTTTTTTTTTTGCAGTAAAGTTGTTATTTTGTTAACAATAGGGTTTTAAATCAAGTTCTGGAGAGTAACCAAGAATAATGATGGTAGCCTATCAGAGATATTTTTCTTCAGTAGTATAGTTGATTCAAGGTGGCCCTGTAAATAACCCCAATTAAACTTACTGTTTCATCAACTGTATGCATGTGGAATTAGATTTTTATTTCTGTTGTTAGTTTTTTATATGGAGTGAGGACATATTTAGCCATATATCCTCAAAAAAAGTTCATACAATTTGTAGCAATGAATTGTTCAAAAGCATGCAGTAGAAATATGAAGAAAATATTGTTGTATTTGACTAATTTTGACTTATTA
Source organism: Peromyscus californicus insignis (assembly GCF_007827085.1). Classification (NCBI taxonomy): domain Eukaryota; kingdom Metazoa; phylum Chordata; class Mammalia; order Rodentia; family Cricetidae; genus Peromyscus; species Peromyscus californicus. The sequence continues at coordinate 51,683,545 of NW_026294525.1, forward strand.
ACTATTGATATTCATGATGCTAAGGGCTACATCAAGACATACTTTTTTCACTAAAAGATTCCAGATTGACTTTAACCCACTCAAGGGAAATATAATAGAAGAAATCCAAATATCATATAGCCAATTATCAGATCCATTAAGAAATTCTACAACACCTATGCTTTCATGAAATCTATTCATATCTCCTCTTGAGGTTTCTGCATAATATTCTGAAAAATAAAATATATTTCAATGCCTTTATCTTGAGTTAACATCACTAAGGGAAAAACTACTGAGAAGCAAAGCATTTGCTCTAAAAGATTAGAAATATTCTTTTTCAAGCTTAAGAATATTTTTATTTTTATCTTAGTGTATGGTTGTTTTGTCTTTGTGTATGTCTGAACCACTTGTACTCATGCTGTCCTAAGATGCCAGAGAGGAAACTGGATCTTGCTGGGACTGAAGTTACACACTGTCCAATGCTACCACAGAATGCTGGGAATTTCACCTAGGTCCTCTGGGAAAACAACAACGTGCTTAAACACTGAACCATCTCTCCAGCCATCAATATACTTGAGAAGATGTAATGCAATAAGCCTTCCAAGTCCAATCCAATGATATTCATTACAAAAGCCAAATACGGCTTTATTTGTATGTTGGATTGTGGGTTGCAGAGTTTTAGAACTCATTGAGAATTATATGCAAAATAATCATATTTAATCATTTTATATGACCCCTTCAGTAAGTGATATTTGCTCTCATTTTTTCCTTTTTGATTTTTTATTTGAAAAATTGGAGTTTGGGATTGTATTATTTAATTTGCCCTAACTTTAAACTCTCTGGCTTTTCCATCGTGGATGGATTTATAGCACCAGTTTATTAGCTGAAAAACACATTTGATGTTTTTTAAATTTCTTAAACTTTTTGAGATTTGTTTTGTGACCTAACTCACAATCTTTTCTAGAGAAGGTTCCATTTTCAGTTGCATATAAAATGATTCTAGTGAGGACTGCTTTGCATATACCATGAAGTTTGCTTGGTCTGTAGTTTCAACTCTACTACCATTTCCTTACTGATGTTCTGTCTGAATATTCTAGTGGTCTTTGAAATCAAGGAAGCTAAAGTGTTCTAACAATTCCATAGTGTTTTTTATCTTGAATTCTGTCATTGTTTGCTGTATTTACAGTAAGTTTATATTTTACATTTCCATAATATACACACAAATATATAATATGTCTTTATTAGTGCATATATGTACCCACTTACAGATATTATATATCCTTAATAAATTATTCTTTAATATAATAGATTTTGTCACTTGAGAGAAATTTTTGATAATTTACTTTGTCTAATGAAATACTGTACCTATCCTTTCTTTGGGTTGACAATAGCATGAATATTTTCTTTTTCCTTCATCTTCAATATGCTCATAGAATATTAGTGGGGTATTGGTATGTATTTGTGTGTGGATGAGATAGAGATAGATAGACAGAGAGAGAGAGAGAGAGAAGATATGATTGTTCAATGTGTTATGAAGAATTTAACACATTTGCATTTAAAACAATGTATTTATTGATTTCAACTTTATTAATTATTTCCAATGTACTTTGTAGCTATTTTTTCCTCTTCTGTCTTTTGTCTCACTATTGATGTTGTATTTTGGTAGTAATATATTATGATTATCTGTCTTTAGTCTTAGAGTACTCTTATGTACAATTTTGATTATTACTACACAGGCATATAACATATACAGAGTATATTTTAAACTGATAACTCTAATCAAGTGAAAGAACTGTATACATTTCCTCTCTATCACTTTGTTATTAATGTTGCAATGTGCATGCTCTGTATGTGTATTTAGTAACAAATTTTATAATTATCATTATTCTTGTGATTTTCATCCAATGTAATGAAACAAAAAGTTATTTACACATTACAGTTAAGCTGTTTATATATTTGCATTCAACTATGTGCTAGATAGTTTTATGTCAACTTGACACAAGCTGAAATCATCTGAGATGAGGGAATCTTAATTAAGAAAATGTCTCCATGAGATTGGGCTTCAAGTAAGCCTTTAGACTCTAAAGTTCAGAGCATGTTCTTAATTACCAAATTACAGGGAAGAGCCCAGACCATTATTGGTGATGATACCCCTAGGCTGATAGTACTGGGTTGTATAAGAAAGCAAGCTAAGCAAGCCATGGAGAACAGGCCAGTAAGCAGCACCCTTCCATGGCCTCTACTTCAGCTCCTACCTTCAGGTTCCTGTCCTGTTTCAGTTCCTGTCCTGGTTTCCTTGATGAAAAACACTGCTGTGGGAGTACAACACAAATAAACTCATTCCTCCTCAAGTTGCTTTGGTCAGCGTGGTTTGTCTAAGCAATGGAAATGCTAAATAAGACAAGTTGGTACCAGAAGTAGGGTATTCCTCTGACAAACCTGATCACGTTTCAGGAGGGTTGCCGAAGCACTTTGGAACTTTGGGTTAGATCAGCCATTGAGTGTTGAGAACTCAGTGGGATGTTCTATAGGAGCTTGGGAGAAAAGAATGTCAAGAGCAATGCAGAAGGAGGAGGGCTGGCTTGGGAAGTATCACAGGAATGTTTAAGGTCTCTATTTGGGACCATTTGCTATTTTGAATTAAGATGCTGTGGTTCTGGGTATCTGTAGTTGAAGACTTAGTCATGATTAACAAGATACCAGTACCATTGGTCTGAAAGCTTTGCTTTAGTGGGGCAGCTGATACTGGCTGACTGGAGCTGAGGAATTACTGGTGATTAAGGAAAGATCAGCATCAATGAGGTAAAATCTTCTGAGGAGACTTTCATGAGACACAGAACACAGAAGCTTTTCTCCAAATGCAGCCATGGCTGTACCTCATGCTAATAGCTGAACTTGGTAGTTTAAGAGTAACCCAGGTGGTACTGGTTTTGAAGGCATGAAGGAGTCATGAGAGAGATGAGACATGGCACTGTGAGAGGCCAGGAGAGGCCACTGGTAACTCAGTAGCAGTTGAAAGCCCAGAACTGAAGGGATCTTGCAGAAAAGTTGTGGCTTGACACCATGAAGAGAGCCTGTGAGAGGTAAAAGTGCGGCCCAGTTGCAGTAGGACACAGGAATTTGGAGATGCCAGTACCGTGGTACATCTACCAAGAAACAGAAATGTGTGCTTCAGAAGGCCAAGCTGGAGCAGTGACCTAAGCCCTTCGGAGGAGCACAGAAGATTGTGAGTGAATCTCAGATGTTGAATATTTCATTTTTTACACTATTAAGAGTTTTATTTTGCTTTAATCTGATGGCAACCACAACCTGTATCTTTCCTCTTGAAATAAGAAAGTATTTAAATTAATTTGATTTTTACAAGAGCCCACTGTTGAGAGCTTTTGAACTTTTAAAGGAGATTTTGGAATTTTTAAAGAGATGGAATATTTTAAAGAGATTTAACTTTTGATGTGTTTGAATTTGTTAAGACTGTGGGACTTTTAAAGTTTTTTTTAAATATTTTTTATGTGAGGTCTTAGGGATGAATGAGAAAGGTTGTGGCTTAATGGTAATGTGTTTGTATGTCAAGGTGACAAGTGGTCAATTGTGGGGGATAGTTTTATGTCAACTTGACACAAGTTAAAATCATCTGAGAGAAGGGAACCTTAATTAAGAAAATGTCTCCATAATATCAGGCTTCAAATGTATAGTCCATTTTCCTAATTAGTGATTGAGGGAGGAGGTTTCAGACCATTGTTGGTGGTGCCATCCCTGTGCTGGTGGTCCTGAGTTCTATAAGAAAGCATGCTGAGCAAGCCACAGGGAACAAGCCAGTAAGCAGCATCCCTCCACATAATCTGCATCAGCTCCTGCCTCTTGTTTCCTGCCCTGTTTCCTGTCTTAACTTGATGTACTGTGATAGGGAAGTGTAAGTCCAATAAACTCTATCATTCTCAAGTTGCTTTGGTCATGGTGTTTTGTCTTAGCATTAGAAACCCTTATTAAAACAAACTATGCATTTTCCATTATCAGAAAATTTTATATTTGACATGTTTGTGTGTCTCTTTTGTTAAATAAGTATAAGCTCCTTAAAATGACAATAGTAATTCTTGTTCTATGCTTACAGAAACATGTATGGTTACAACTTTCACGCTAAGTTGTGGGGTATTTTCTGGCTTTATGAATTAATTTATCATTATCACTTGAACAAATATTAACTTGTAAATTGATTATAATAAGTTGTTGACAAAGTCATATTTAATACTTTTATATTTGTTACAGAGGTTCATTGTTCTTATTCTTCATTTCATTTTTTCGTTACTCCAAAATCTCTCAATCTAGGAGCTGTCCTTTAGTATCATCCAGGAACAATGTCTTAATTGTTACAAAATTTATCAAATACTTGTTATAAGTATTTAGAGAAAACACTACACTTTCACTCAAATGCCTTACACGTTATGTAAATGCAGACTATGTAATAAGTCTCATCTATATGATGGTAAGATGCTACTTTTTGCAACATTTTCACATATTTTAAATAGAAGAGGAAGATCATGAAATTCAGAATTGATATTTTGGTATTTTAAAAACTTAGTCTATATCTAAATTATTTTCTGAGTGTCTTAATTTAGATTATCTTCTAAAAAAGAACAAGAATATGCTACTTTGAATCACTTGCTTTTGAGCCAATTCTATAGGACAAGTGGGAATTAACAGATGGCTCCCTGAGTAGTAGAAGCTATGTTCTACACTTTCCATCTTTCAGAGGTTTGTAATGAATACAGACACACAGTCTATATTTATGTACTTGTAAATAAGATTTGTTTAATACATAGTATATGAAATATATATATGTACACAGAGATAAACATATGCTTTTATTTGAATTCCATATTTATGCATATCAAGTAGTATATATACATGTTTTATATAAATTGCATTATAATCTATATGTACTTAGAAAATATTTTTATATATATACTCATATTTATATAAATGTTTACATTCATTTCTACATATACACATTCATTCCTTTTCTTTTTTCTTAAACTTTTGTGTATTAAATAAAAGGTAATGTTTCAATTAAAAACCAGATCTCAGACTGAACAAGGGAAGGTAAATAAGATATCAAATCTAAGATACTAATTTTCAATTATGTCCCAGATGTGTCAGATGAAGTGAAATGGCATTAGAATTGGAAGAATATGAGGGAAGCGGGAAATGATGTAATTGTACTACAATCTTAAAAAATAAGAGAACTGATAACAAAAAGATGTGAAATGATTCAGTGTTCCCAAGCAAATGAATGGGGAGGTTAAAGTGGCATGTCCATACAAGTTATTATTCAGCTATGGAAATACAAAATGCTGATATATGCCAAAAAGATAACTCTATGCAATGAAATTGTATGGCAATTCAATTAAAATATAGTAAATATGGTAACTATTTTACCTTATCCAATATTTGCATCCTTTGGGATAAATCTTACTGGAGGTATATTGCAATGAATTCAGTATGATACATAATTTTTGCACATTTTATTTATTTTGTGTTGTATTGTTATGTTCTGGGTATCTTGATCATAAGACTTCATAACAAAACCACAGAATTTTTCCCTTTTAATGGAATCATTAATTGACATGAATATTAAACATTGCATATTTTGTTTGATCAGGTTCAAAGTCAAATTTGTGAGCATAATAATATTTTTATGTAACTATCTTAAGTGCAATAACTTAAAAGTGCTGATTTACAGAGGTAACAACATTTTATAACTAAGAAATGTGTCTTACGGCTTTCATTTTGTTTTATTATTTGCTGAAAACATGACAATAGACAGAACACACTAAATGAATTCACAGAATTCCTTTAGCTGTTCACAGCTTTGAAAATAGTGGCCTGCACGAGACATGTTGATGGTGTAGTGGAAGCCAGAGGCCTTCAGCCAATCCAGCGACTCATTACAGTGAACATTTGCAAATAAAGCTGAGAGGACACAAGGGTACTCTGTGCGAAACAACGCAGCTCCCTAACAAGCATGAAGAGGTGTTGGAGAGGTGGGGAAGACAGAGACAAGTGGGTTTTCATGTTGTTGTTTTGCTTTATTTTTAATTAATATTTTTTAAATTTTCTTTGGGGTGAGTGACAGATATAGAGGGAGGAGAAATGAGCAGGATGAGGTGCATGATGTGAAATTTCAGAAGAATCAATAAAGAAAAAGCAAAACTTACATCTGTACTGAAAAAAAGAAACATAATTATTAAGATGAAGATCATCTAATTATTTCATTTGCTAAGATGTAGAAATGATTTGGTGTTTTTAATTTGCATCAAACCTGTAAATATAAGGGCTAAAATGAATGTTATGGAGACACTGTCTGGAAACTCAGCTGCTTTGCCAAGAAGCAGGGGTCTCCACTTCCTCATTGCTAAGGTGTTTTCCTGGCTTCTGGAGATGACAAATCTCTGTACCTGATACAGTTATTTGATTCAGAATCCAATAGGGCCTGAAGACTGTCACCATAGTCAAGGCTGAACGCGTGGGACATACGCCTCATTTCTCATTTGCACTTCATGGCTGACAATTTTATTGTTCCTTCTCTTGAAATAGAATGTGCTATTTAGCTATTAGAGCATTACTTTCCCCACTACTATAATTAAAATTACCCCAACACTTCTGCTGTAACCCCTATTTTACAAAGATCTTAAATTACACTATGAATATTTATAAAAAGGTGTTCATTGTACAAATGGTAACTGTACATTGTTTTATAAGTAAAATAGAAAACAATACTTAGGTAATTTGGAATGATGAATGAATTGTTTCAGAAAAACCATGGCGTTTTCATGATTTCTGTGGCACTAAAGGTTTGACTTGTTTTAAATGCAGCAGTGTGTAACTGATATACTGTGGAATATTCACAGGTATTAAGTACAAAAATATCTGTTCAATTCCAAATCTAGATTTCAGTTGTAGTGGACAATAACAATGTATCTTATCCCTGTCCACTTTTATCATGGTGATGTACTCACCAAGCATCTAGCTGAGCTAATTACATGTCTGTTCACCCACCCTAGTGATGAGTTCACCCAGGCTATGCCTGAAACAGTCAACACTTCTATAATCTACCATAACAATGTGCTCCCAAGGTTCTGGCTGAGAAAGTCAAACTACTATCCCTCTCCTCCATGGCCATGTGCTCAGTCAGCTTATCACTAATCTAGCCACATGAAGATCTCCTAAGTCTTTGGGGAAAATTCTCAACATGCAGAGGCAAGATATAGCTGTATATATTTTGAACTTGTTTCTCCTCAGCGAAGGAGTAAAACATCTGACTTCCTGGCATTAGTCGGGGAAATTTGCCTGGTTTAGTATCCTCCTTCTGGGCTTCCTCTTAGCAGCTGGCTGAATTTGGTACACTACTGAGACTAGAAACCTGTACCCTTTCATTTTCCTTCTGTGATTTTGCTTCTACCAATCATCTCCCAGTGAATTTTTGTATCAGTTCCTCTCACCAAATTACTACATCTGATTTCATTGACATATCTAAGTAATTATCACTTTGTATGTTCCCACATAGATTTCATAACCTTTTGTTTTCAATGAAAATTCATCTAATAACAGAGAAAACACCGTCAAATAGATGATAGTCCCATTTTCACTTACAGTTATAGATGTTTGGACATATACTATCTTTTTTACTATACACAGAACTTAATGTAACCGTGATGAACCTTTTTTAATTAATACCTTAATGAAAGAAAATGAGTAAAGTAAATAACCTGTATGCTTCTATTTACTATTTCTTCTACTTTTGAGGTTATATTATAATTAATCATTCCTCCCTTCATGCCTCTTCCTTTAAATCCTCCCATATATACCTTCTCATTCTCTTTAATATTCATGGACTCTTTATATATATATATATATATATATATATATATATATATATATATATATCATATAAACTCATGGATAAAGCATGACCTGCTTCATCTATATGATGTTACTTGTATTTAGGTTATCAGGACTGAACATTTGCTATTTTATAGCTTACTAGAGTGCTCTTCCCTGGGGAAGACTTTCTCATTAGCATTCCTTTGTTTCTTGTAATACTGTACATAAGGGTGAGGCATGGCTCTTGTTGTTGTCCTTGATTAGTTAACATTATGCAGTCAGTCATGCTAGTGAGACATAATGGGTGTAGCTTCTGTTATTGCAAGGAGACACAATCCCACATTAAAGTGCCTGATCCTCTGTCTCATAAAATCGTCTCAGGTCCCAGGAGTATTCTATGGATGTATCCATCGGGACTGGGTTCCATAACTGCATTTTGATTGGTTTTCTATAATGTTCTTTATGTATTGACAAGATATGTTTCCTCAGTAAGGTGTAAGGATTATATTTACGTGTAGGTATAAGAACAGATATTTATAATATAGTTAGAGATTACACTTGTTTAATAAAGTGGTGTTGTAGATTCTTCTCCAAGATCCATGGCTTAACTAGCTTTGAGTAGTTGGCTATAATTCTATTGCCAGCCATGATTTCTCTCTTGTTAAATGGGTCTTAAGTACAAATTAAATTGCTGTTGGTTACTGCCAAGATAAGTGTGCCATTCATTACTACATCACCATGGTTATTCTGCCATGCAGTTTCTTGATATGGTTTATCAGCATCATAGCTGGATAAGACTGATGCTTTCTTCAATCTTTTGTAAACTTTCATGGTAATTTTTGCTATCACAAAAGCCAATCCTCAAGGAGGAAACATTCAGGTTGGCACTAACTCAGGACCCTCTGGGCTCTTTGTCTGAAGCACATAATGTCTTCAGCAATAGGGACTTACCTTCCACCTATAGGGATAATAAAAGACAATAGCAATAATCTGTAATATTTTGGGAGTCTCGGTGAAAACCTTAACCAGCAACTCAAACTGTTACTTCTCATGTATGGTGTTGAACTTTTTGTTAGATGGTTTGGGTTCTTAGAGGTACTATTTTCACTTATAAACACATCAGTTTATATTGAAGGTCCATCTCCTTTGTTGTACCTCATCTACCTCTTCTAACTTCTTGATCAGTGTGTCTGCTGGTACCCTCAGAACTTGCTCTAGTGTAATTTCTTTTTTTCCAGAAAATTTCGACTTTCTTTTTTCACTTAGAGATGGGGCTACAATGTTGCAGTTTATTTGCTTTATGTCCAACAATTTTCTCCACTCTAATACTTATTCCTGGGTGCTACCCTCCCCAAAGGGTGACATTGAAATCACTAATGGGTAATTCAGTGTTAACAATAAGACTATTCCATAGTCCTTACATGACTTCTGAAGAATCAAATGATCTAGATTAGCCTTTCTATCCTCTGAGAGAGTATTACAATAATGGGAGGTAAAGGTGTGTGAATTTATTGAATCACTATGGTTGTTCAACCTACAATTACTGTATATTCCAATGGCAAGCTGCTGTTGGCTTGCTATCCTGCCCTTAAAATTTTCCACAATTTGAGAGATTGACACTATAGTAAAGTTATAGAACTGAAGAATATTCACAGATAAGCTTTACTTCCTTACCACACAGTGGAATCTACAGTGGAATACATCCTGGGATGCCACAGAGAAGGAAGGTTAGCAGAAATCCTAGGGGCAAATATAGTTACTGTGATCCAGTGTGCTCTTCCCCATAGTCATTTCTAAAAACTTTCCGTTTAAGAAAGGGAACAAAAAGATCTTTATACAGCCACAAGTCTTGTTGGGTGAATGACACAATTAAGGCATCACTTACAGCAACGACAACTGAAAAACTGTCAGCAGACATTTCATACATGCACAGATAAGCATCTACTCTCTGTTTACTGAGCACCTAATGTGCATTCTTTAGCTTTGGAAATAGTAACATTTGCAAACAATCTGTGCTACAAGACAGACGAAACTTACTGTTTGGTAAATCTCATGCAATTGATAGAATTATCTGTGGACATGGAAAAGGGCAGAAAGCTTTTACAATAACTGATATTTTGACAGAATCATAACCAAGTTCTTTTTACATCATATACTGAGTGGTTTTGTGTTAACTTGACACCAGCTAGAGTGACCAGAACAAGGAGCCTCAGTTGAGAAAATGCATTGATGAGATCCAGCTGTAAGGCATTTTCTCAATTAGTGATCAATGGGGAAGGGCCCAGCCCATGGTGAGTGGGGCCATCCCTGGGCTGCTGGTCCTGGGTTCTATAAGAATATGGGATGAGCAAGCCATGGAGAGTAAGACATTAAGCAGCACCCCTCCATGGCCTCTGCTTCAGATCCTACCTCTGGGATCCTGCCCTGTTTGAGTTCCTGTCTAGACTTCTTTCAGTGGTAAACAGCAATGGTGAAGTATAAGCCAAATAAACTCTTTCCTCCCCAACTTGCCTTTTAGTTGTGGTGTTTCTTCACAGCAATAGAAATTCTAAGACACATTTCTTTCTCATTCTTTGGAATAGCCATATCACATGGCTCATGAGGAAGAGCACACTAGATGTGAACAGTAAGGGCAGAAGCAGAGCTTGTGAAGGGTAAGTTAACTAGATCACAACTGACATAACTAGGGCTTTTAGTGAACATAAATAATACTCAGTCATTAGGATAATTTCCTCCAAGTTTCACTCTTTAAAAATGACATTGAGGATATCAAAATATAAAAGAATTAGAACTCTCAGTTGAAATTGAAGGGCTGCCTTCATCTTTATTTTTTTACCTTTTAAAATGTTTTATACAGGCCGGGCGGTGGTGGCGCACGCCTTTAATCCCAGCACTCGGGAGGCAGAGGCAGGCGGATTTCTGTGAGTTCGAGGCCAGCCTGGTCTCCAAAGCAAGTACCAGGAAAGGCGCAAAGCTACACAGAGAAACCCTGTCTTGAAAAACGAAAAAAAAAAAAAATGTTTTATACTTACTATTAACTATGATCATAGCCCATCCTGTGTATCTGAGCATGTTTTATGCTATATGCAGTTGAAGTAATGATTTTTAAATATTTTTATAAGGACATATTTGTGACTGATCGTAAGCTTTAAGTGCTCTTAAGAAGCTATTATTTTTTCTAGAACAATTTCATTCTCTAACCCCTAGTATTAGATATGGTTTCTGTTGTTTTGAAGAGATACCATGACCATAGCAACTATTATAAAGGAAAATATTAATAGGGGTAGCGTGCTTACAGATTCAAATGGTTAATTCATTATCCTCATGGAGGGAAGCAAGAAAACATGTAGGCAGACATGGTGCTGGAGAAGGAGCTATGAGTTCTTACATCTTGGTCAGCAGGTAACAGGAAATAGTCTGAGGCACCAGGTGGTATCTTGAGCATAGGAGCCCTCAAAGGCTGCCTCCACAGTGTCATACTTTGTACAAAAAGACCACACCTACTCCAACAAGGCCATATCTCAAAATAGGGCCAGTTCCTTTGGGGGCCATTTTCTTTCAAACCACCACCTACTACTGTCTAGCTCCAATAAGCTTGTAACAATATCATAATGGAAGACACATTTATTCTACCTTCAAAAGTCCCCATAGTCTATAACAGTCTCAAACTTATTTAAACATATATAGTTCAAAGTCTCTTCTGAGATTTATGAAATCTTTTAACTGTAATCCCCAGTAAAATTAAAATCTAAAGGCAGATCGCATACTTCCAACATATAATGGCACAGGATATGCATTATCATTCCAAAACATAGGGAAGGGAGCATAGTGAGGAAATATTGGGGAAAAGCAAGACCAAAAACCAACTGGGCAAATTCTGCATCTCCATGTCTGATGACAAAATGCTCTTCACATCTCCAATTCTGTTCAGCTTTGTTGACTGCAACATACTTCTTTCCCTTGGGCTGGTTCTACTCCCTGTTAGTAGCTTTCTTTGGCAAGTTTCCAACAACTCTGGCATCTCCATCATCTTGGAGTGTCCAAGGTGATCTAGGTTTCAACTTCACCACTTCACACAATGGCCTCTCTAGGACATCCCTCATACATGCCTGGCCTCGGAGGCTTTCCTTAGATACAGAGGCAAATTCCATAGACCCTTTGTTCTATCCTTACCTTCAGAACCATATGACAAAAGCTACCAGGTTCTGCTGCTTGCTAGGGCTGGAACATGGCCCCCTCATTCAATTATATCTTTGCCAACTTTGTTTTTAATAGTTCCCTTCACTGACTAAGCTTGATGTACTACAACTGGATTTTTACATAAGGCTGTTCTCAAACTCAGAGATCTGTCAGCCTCTGCCTTCTGATTGCTGGGATTAAAGGCATAGACCACCACTCCTTTAAGCTTTAAGCTTTAGGCTTTAAGCTTTTCTTTAAATCCTTATTGCAATTTGGAAACTTAGCTTGGTGGGATCTCGCCCTGAGGTCACCATTCCCTTTATTCCATTTCTTAGTCTGCTTATCTCCTTGAATAAAAGATTTAACTCTATTCCACTTTCTAGTGCTCCTTTTCTCCTCAAACATTTTACCTTACTCAGCTTGCTATTTTTCATTATATATCTTCATTAGAGTTAACACTAGTAACCACACAACACTCTATACTAGGCTGTTTTGAGATTTCCTCTCTCAAGAGAATTAATCCAAACTCTTCACTGTACCCTCATTCAGACTTTTCAGACAAGGGCAAATGGAGCCACATTCTTCAACAAAATATCCCAAGAATTATTTCTACACACCATACTAAAATTGTTCTCCTCTGAAACCTATTGAACCAGCTGACACAGTTCAAATCATTCCTAGCACCACTGTCTTCTATGCTCCTGCTAGTATGAACTTTAAGCAGCACTTAAAGCATTCCACTGTTTTCCTAACCCAAAGCACCAAAGTCCAAATTGCTCTAAACAAAAACATAGTCATGCCTATCACAGGAATATCCCATTCCATGTTACCAACTTTTGTCTGAGTTAGGGTTTCTATTGCTGTGAATAGCCACCATGACCACACCACCTCTTATTGGAAAGCATTAATTGGGGTGGTTTGCTTACAGTTTCAGAGGGTTAATCCATTATCATCATGGAGGGAAGCAAGGCAGCATGTAGGCAAAGATGGTGCCAGAAAAGCAGCTGAGAGTTCTTATGTCTTGACCAACTGGAAATAGAAAGTGGTCTGAAACACTGGACTACCATCTTGGGCATTGGAGACTTCAAAGTCTGCCTCCACAGATATGGACTACTCAGGGGTCCCGGAGTTTAGCTATGTCCAGCAAGGGATATCTGAGGGAAAAAAATCTACATACACTATGTTCTTATGTCTGTTAACTTTATTCCTCTAAGACAAAATTCTATCAAGCTATAGCTCTAGCAGGCATTCAAGGCAGGGACAACTCTAGACATACCAAGCTCTTTATCCATCTACTTTATTCCTCTGGGATGAAATCCTGTTTCTATAACTTTAGTTCTGTCCAGTTCCTTAGCTCACAGTCCCGCTAACTAAACTCCTATGCTTCCAGCCTCATCTTCGTCCTCTGTATCCTCTTTCTTCATCTCTGCTACTCTCTACTCCTGGCACTCACAAAACTTTACCCAAGATCTGCTTACCCTCTAAAGAATCTGTCTTCCTCTCTTCTCTCTTGCCAAGCCTTTCTGTCTGTTTCTACAGAAAATGCCTGCCCTTTCCCTGGGCACAAGGTTCTCTGCCTCCTCAGGAATGTTATTCTACCTCTTACCTTGATATGTAAAAACCTCTTTTGTTCTCAGTCAGTTGCTCTGGAGAGCCTCTAGGCCCCAGGTCAAGGTGATGGTCTCAGCTTCATTTGCACAAGAAACAAAGCTATGCATCTCCTACCAGCTTGTCTTTGCTTATGTGACCTTATCCAGGTATTGGTTCCAGCAGAGAAGCTACCTAGAAGTTCAGCAGATCTGAAAATATTTGGTCACGCAAGAATTTCATAGTAGAAGACAGTTGGAATATTAAAGGCTGGATAGCACTAAATATTTGTAATAAATGGCTTGCCTCTTGACAGGACCCATGGCTGGTCACGGTATAGCTTTACTACACAGCTGAATCTCTATAATATATTCTTGTGGCCCACAAGACACAAAAACACACTTCCTCGAACAAGATCACACCTGCTCCAATAAGGCCATGCCTCCTAATAGTGCCACTTCCTTTTAGGACCATTTTCTTTCAAGCCATCACACCCCTCCTTCCTTTTTATAAACCCCTTTGTCTGCTTCCAGGTTCACTTCATGATTTTCCATTCACTGGTGTCTACAGTAAATTTCTTGTAACTGGTAGGGTACAAAGGCCATGAAAGATAACCCATACTTATTCCTGATTCATTTTTCATATTAGATAATATAAAGTTATGGTTTGTAAAGCAACAGCTATTTATCTGAAGCCTTCAATGTTATTTTAAAGGATCAAACTATTCATATATTTTAAATAAAATGCAGCTTTAGGGCCAAGGATTTGAAGGAGAGTGTGGAGAGGTTTATGGAAGAGTTTGGAGGGAGGAAAGAGAATAATTTCAAAAATACAAAGAAAAATGAGCTACAAAATCACAATACTCAATTATAATTCTCATTTAAAGTATATATTATGTACATAGAGTTTTCAATTTGAAGAATAGACCTGTACTAGGCATTAAATATGCATTTTTAATTGTTAGTTAAAAATATGATCTGTAATGTAGTAATAATTTAACTCATGGTCTAATTTAATACTTCACATTTTCCTTTACCATACTATACAAAGTCGTAGTTATTCAAATACCTTGATCTACACAAGTTACTAAAGAATAGTTCACATTCGTTTCTTTTATCCTGAATATCTCTTCTCATAACTGTCTGATCTCTTCATATCATTATCTCACAATAGCATTTATTCATGCATAAATGATATTGGTGCTGAGCAAATTAATAGCAATGCTTGTGAGGAAAGATTTTAAGGCCAGACACAATGCCTCATACTTTTACTCTATGCTTCTGCGATAATCTACAAAGCATGTTCCAGGTGAGGACAGGCTGCTTAGTTAGACTTTGTCTAAAAAAAAATCTAAAAAGAATTCAAGAAGTAAAAACTTTTTAACTGTCTATAGACTAAATTACATTAACTTAATCCACTACTTTATTGAAAATAAAATATTTTCAAATTCATTAAATAAATAATTTTCCATAAACTTATTTTAGACTCAAATTAATTAACTTCCACTGTATTTACTTATTGTGATTAAATAAATGGATATATTTTCCATTTACACCCAGAATTAAGTGACTACCAGTGAAATTTAAAAAATATCATTTTTTTTTGTCAATAAAAATGCAATAATTTAAAGTTACCAAAACTAAACACTTTCAGGATTTGAGTAACACTTTATTTTCACAGATGTTAAAAAATTCATCATAGAAAATTCCACACCCATACATATTACTTTATAATCTGACCTTCTCACATTCCTACCGTAAAGTGAGATCATATTCTCTTCCTCGAGTTTTGGGTGAGTTGTGACATATGTATGACCTCTAAGACATAACAAAATTGACGTGCAATTTCTTAGAACAGGAAACACAATGCAGTTTCCACCTTGTTCACTTGCTGAATCTCAGAGGCTCATGTCAAAATCTAACAAAATGCAATGTTTGGTTGCTCTGTCCAACAACATCAGCTAAACTTTCAGCACACATTTTGCTGGTAATCTGAGCAGCTCATGAAAGTAATTCAGGCCAGTGGAGCCTTTAGATGATCAAAACACCAGCTCACATGAAACTGTAAGTAAGAGCTCTTGTGTCAAAAACTGCTCACATCTATTCAATCTTTGAGCTATGAAACAATGAGAAGAATAAATTATTCTTTTGAGGTTTTTGTCCCAAAGAAGTTATAGCACTAAATGTAAAGCCACTGTAAGAAAAGCACCCCATAATAGAAATTTCTACAAAAACCAATACATGTGCTTTGGAATGAGGAATGGTAGTGGACCAAAAAAATGCTAGTGAATGCTGGAGAAAATGAAAAACAGAGGCTGCAGGCAGGAAGAAATCTACATTTTTCATCTGAAGGTAACTGTCATATGGGAATTTTGATGAAGATTATTCCTTCCTACTTTGCAATGAGTACTTGTATGAGGTTTGGGATAATTTAAATTCTCACTTATATTTATTAGTATGTACATTTCAATACATACTAAAAGACCTATTTATACTTTTATAGACAAATGTAAGGGTGGAGAAGTAAAGCATCTCTACAGAACGGCAAGAACATCCGACTCTTTATTTCTTCTTTTTGTTGTTGTTGTTTTATTCAAATATTGGAATTTAAAGATGACTAGTTTAAGGTAATTTGTCTGAGTAATCTACACTTAATAAATGACAGATTTCTATTCTCGGTTCATTTAGACAGTGAATCTATGTTAAATCATGCTATGCCCTCACTGCCATAGCACAAATCCTAACCAACATTATCATGGTGCATCAGTCCAAATGCCTGATAGAAGAGGGAGGAAAGCCACCTCTGCCCAGTCGTCTCTGTGGAACAGGATTTGTGAATGCAAGCACTGTAGAGAAATAAGAAAAAATAACAGAAAAAAAATCTCAAATAATGAAAATGTGTGTGTGTACACACACATACACTCACACAGAAGTACATGCACCCACAGGGACACACATACACTGCACTGCCCCCCACACAAACAGAGAC
This sequence comes from Peromyscus californicus insignis, assembly GCF_007827085.1. Taxonomy (NCBI): domain Eukaryota; kingdom Metazoa; phylum Chordata; class Mammalia; order Rodentia; family Cricetidae; genus Peromyscus; species Peromyscus californicus. The sequence goes on from NW_026294525.1 coordinate 51,700,156, forward strand.
CTGCACACCAGGTACTCACTATATTCAGCTATCCAATGTTCTATCAATTGTGTAGAAGTTTCCGGTTATGTTTCATGCAAATTACAAATATGCTTATGAAGAAATAGGGGTGGACATTACTGTTGAAGTGTGCAGAGCTGCTATTTGATAGAACTTGAAAAACAAGCAATGACACTACCCTCTGGGAGAAAAAAGTTCACAATAGCCAGCTGTAAAATCTAAAATTGTAGCCACTGGGACATATGGTTTCTAGAAGTGTGTACCTGGAATATGAAGGAATGATCTTTCAATTAATGGCTTGCTTAACATTAAGAAATTACTTGACTCAAAAGGTCTCTCGGTACTAGTCTTAGCAAATACAAAATGAAATATGTATACATATTACTGGATCCTTTTTTACCAGCTCAATATGAAGGATTATAGCAAAGGTCACAGCATCACTGTTATTATTGAGTTTGAATCCATGAGGTTGTGACAGTGTAGCTTGGCTGCTATTCCTCAGTCCCGGAATAATGAGACCCGACAGGAGGGAAATGCCTGGCTGCATTCTCATTTGTTTCTGTCTCCATTTGGAAAGCAATATTTATTTATGGTGACCAATCATGAAATCCTGATAGCTAGTCTATAAAGGAGTGACGAGAGCCTGGGAGTGTATTTGAATGTTTATTTAATCTAATAGTATCTATAATTTTAAGCATATTTCTTTGAGTCTGAGGCATATTTCAGGAGAGAAATGTTATAATTTATTTCCTTTGTGGACTCATCATCAAAAGAGATATAGAAATATAAATCTGCTTGTAGTTCTCTTTGGCAGAATAGACTAAGACCTCAGAACAAATAGAAGCTATCTTAAGCCTTTTGTTTCTCTCCGGAGTTAAAGTATAAACAGCAAGCAAGTGCTGTGAGCTTGAAAAGCATTACAGAGTAGCCAGCACTCCATGCCCAGTCTAATACATATGGATGCACTGGATTTTCTAGATGAGAGCAACTAGGCTATTGGTGTGGGAGAAAGAAGACATTGTCTAATTCTAGCTAAGGTCAGAAAGGTCAGCAAGAGGAAAGCACTTCTTTTCCCTTTGAGGGCTGGAATGGAGCAACTGTAGCTGCAAACGTAAGCTACAATCCAAGCCTGACAGGAAAGATGTAAGAAAAACTAAATAAACACAAAACAGTGAAAACATAAAAGAAATCAATAGACTAAATGACGTATTTTTTTAAAATTTTACTTCTGTATATTAAAGGAATTGATTTGTCATCAAAGCCCTAGAATCTATGAAAGCTAATTAAATACAAACCTCTTAGTATGGACTTTTCTCACAAGTCTAGTGTAAGAATGTTGGTAATGGTAACAACTAATGAAAACAACACCACGGAATCAATGACCCTCAGACAATCCACATTAAAGCTTAGATGAGCAGAATTTCTTCTGCTACTGAGGGACATTATCTCACACCTCAAACTTATCACATTGAAAGCGCTTAATGGGAAAAGAAACTCTTAAGAAATACTTTTAAGATATTTACTATTGTAGCATAAACATTTCTATGTTTTTAAAAAGATTTAAAACCAGAAAACTTAAAATATCTTGGACTTTTGTCAAAATACATGGATTGATTATCTTGTTATTAGTTATTAAACTGAATTCAGATATTTGTACTAATATATTAAAGCCTAAAAAGTCTTATTTTCAGTATGTAGCATGAAATAAACATTTAATTTTTGACAAAGCTTGTTAATATGATATTTGATTTAGTACTATTTTTGTTTGAACTGATGTTAAAATAGTAAATGATCAAATTCTCAAGAGAAATTTTAGATGTGATGGTCAAATTGAGCTTTAATTTTTAATACATGACATTTAATACAACATTTTTTCAGCAAGTTGAAAATTATCCTATATTGAATACTGTAACATTTAATTTACAACTTCCTATAATCTACCTTATTATAGGCATAAAATACTGAATTCAGAATATATTAATAATTTTATTTACAAAATACATTAAGGTTAAAAACCAATTTTTAAAATGCTAATAAAACTAAAATAGAATGTAATTGTGTAATTGTGGTAAGACAGTCAAGGATATAGTAAGCACACACAAATATATACACATACATTCTACCCTACACATCATATTCCATACATACACACACACACATACAAATCATGAACCACATATATATGTACAACATCACAAAAAGGCAACTATTGGTTATGTGGAGTTAAATAAAGCTTCTCAGAAAAGAAAATATTTAAATTTAGCCTGGAGAAATTAAATTTTTTATCAAATCCAGGCTTTATTAAGATACCACTGACAACAATGTAAAAAATGTATGAAGAATGAGAGAAAATGGAAGCATGGAATTTTGTTTTTAACAATATAAAATAAAATATTGAAAAATATAGACAAGTTGAGTGATTAGTTTAATGAGCATCCAAACCTCATCAACTAGGTTCAGATGTTGGTTGTATATTGTCATACTTGTCAGAGATAAGCATGAAGGAACCACTCAATGTGCTTCTAAAAATAAACTCTTAAAAATCACTACACTACTTAACTAAGAATAATTATTAGAATCTTACTAAAACTAAACAATAACCGACTCTTATTAGATTTTTCATAACTACATAAAAATGCTGTTCTAGCTTTTTCAGTGTGAACACATTGTCTAATGGGAATTTCTTTAGCATCCATCTTTGTAGACACAGATGACCCTTCCTTGTTTGTGAAAGAGCATGAGGACATCACTTTGTGGAGATTTGTCTGAGTATCTCACTTGTGTGAGATATTAAATAAATTTTTCAACTCTTGTGCTTCCAAGAAAGTAGAAGTTAGGTTAAAGAATTGATTAAGTTCAAATACACTAGCATTGCTTATTGATTTCACAGGTATTTGCCATCAAGAAACAGTAGGTTTTTGTAACTTCAATTGTTAACATTCATTGTACTTTGTTAAGATGCTGACAAGCATATCTTTGGGAAAGGATACATCTTAGTTTGTGAATATAATAAAAATATTGTGTATCACTTTAGCACTATTTGAATAACACTTTCAAACTATAATTTTCAGAGATAGGAGAAATGTTAAAAATTATCATTCTTTTTACATTAATTACTAGGTGAACTTTCAGTAGAAAGCATACCCAATTAACTGGGTGAGAAATTTAGATATTAATTTTCCTTAAATGATGTGTTTTAGAACAAGAAGCTGATATGATAATCACTGTACATACTACTAGATGAGATTCATTTTGCTTTACATTCACTGAGGCCTCACAGATGTTTAAGTTATTCATGTGTAACATATATCTACATTGACCTTCTTACAGCTCAGTAGAATAAGATTTTGCACATTTGAGTCTCTTTGAACTGTATCTTACATGTGGTTTTATATATCTACCTTTTTAGTCTCTTGGTAAGCAGCTAATATCGCATGATCATCTTAAATAGCATACATGTCTCAGTTCACATAATCAGTTATTCTTATGGAAATTAGAATCCAAAATGTAGTCATTTCCCTACATCCTTACCAGCAATTGCCATTTATTTTCTTGATTTTGACCATTCTGAGTGGGGATAAGTTGGAATCTCAAAGTAATTTTAATTTTAAGTTCTCTAATGGCTTATATTGTTAACAATAAAAAAAATATTTCTTAGCCATTTGTTTTGAAAGCTTTGTCCATGGATCTAAACCATTGTTTTTCACTCAAGTTTTGCTGTCTTGGTGGTTTTTATAGTTGTTTTTGTGTACTATAGACACTAATTTTCTGTTTGATGCATATCTGGCAAATATTTTCCCCATTCTGTTGGCTTCGTCTTCACTTGGTTAGTGGGTTGCTGTGCTGTTAAAGAAGCTTTTTATCTTCGTCCTCTTTGTGTATAGTTGGTCTAATTTCCTGAGTTACTGACATCCTATTTAGAATTGTCTTACCTTTGCAGATAACTTCAATGTGCTACCCAGCTTTTCCTGTTTCAAGAAGGTTCAAGTTGCAGTTCTTGATTCAAATGGAGTGGAGTTTTGTGCAAAGTGAGAGAAAAAGACAGTTTCTTTCTTCTACAGGTGAATAACCCATGTATCTAAGAACAATGGTTGAATATACTGTATTTTTCTCAAAGGTGTGTTTTTGGCATTTTTTTCTAAAATCACAAAGGAGTCTGTGCTTATATGTGAGTCTCCAATTCTATCCCATTAATCAATTTATTGGTTTCTGTAACAATACCCTTTGGTTTTCATTATCAATCCTTGGTAATATAATTTTAATCAAGCATAGTGATACCTTCAGAATTCTTCATTATCTTTAAAAATTGTTTGTCTATTTGGGTTCTTTTGTATTTTTGTATGAATTTTAATATTTTTTCATTTCTGTTCAAATCACATAGAAATTTTGATGGATATTGCATTGAATATGTAGATTGCTTTTGCTAAAGTGCCTAAACCTACCTGTTCATGAGAACGTCTCTAGTATCTTTTACAATTTCATTCTTTGATGTTTTATAATTTTCATTGTATAGATTTTTAATTTCCATATTAGATTCATTACAAAATCTTTGAGGCTGTTGCGAAGCTTCTTTTTTGAGCAGGTATGTGCAGAGTATAGCTACGGAGTTCCCAGACCTAAACGAGTTATCTACATTACATTCCCCCCTGCCCCCAAACATGATCAGATATCATTGTAAAAGAGGGACAGTAAGATTGCAAAATCCAGAAGTGGTGAGAGCTGCTATCAAAGAGTGTGTCCTCATCATGTCAGAGCTATAACATTCATGAATTTATAGGGGCTCTGTGTGGTTGCCTGCACAAGATCTTCACAAAGTCAATCCAGTCAAAATACCTCCTGAAGTTATACAAGCAAAAAACAGTATCTGGGAAAGGGAGTTATATTTGTGTGGTGGTTTGAATAAGACTAGGGTCCATACCTTCACATATTGGAATTATTTGTCACCAGTGAATAGAACTACTTGGAAGTATTAGAAACATTAGGAGATGTGGCCTTGTTGAAGGAAGTGTGTGAATGGGGCTAGGCTTTGAGGTTTCCCCTCTCTATCTCTGTCTCCTTCTGTTTCTATCTATCCCTATCTTTCAGCTACTGCTCCACCTGCCTGCAAGCTGCCATGCTTCCTATAATAATGATGATGGAGTAAACCTCTGAAACTGTAAACAAACCCCCAACTAAATGCTCTCTTTTATGAGAATTATCTTGATCATGGTGTCTCTTCATGCGATAGAATAGTGGCTAAGACAATTAGTTACTTTCTTTTGACTGTGGCAATGTATCATGAGCAAGCAGAAGAGGAAGAATTTATGTTTTCTTAGATTATAGAGAATTAAGTGCCCATGGTGGTAGAGCAGAGGTGTGTCAGTTGCACAAAGTGTGGCAGCTGGAGCAAAAAGCTTAGAGTTTACATTTTGAAAGCAAGCACAAAGCAGAGAATGAACTGGAAGTAAGGTAAGGCCTTAAATCTGAAAACCTACTCCCAATGACATCTACCTCCAACAAGGCCACATTGGCTAAGCCTTCTCAAACAGCAACATGAATGGGGAATGTTTCTCACTGAAACCACCACAGGATACTTGCATGGAATAGTATATGTTACTTATATAATGGAAATTGGGGGATGTAGCTTTCTTGAGTCATCACCCATGCTTATCTGGCTTCTCTGTGATGTAGCTGCCTTTGAGTTACCTAGGCTCCTGTGCTTCCTAATAATATCATTGGTTTACCAAACTGTACCTGGGTGGGTCGTATTGTTACCTTGGTCTGACATTATTTTCTGTACTTAGAGTGAATGCAAATAGACACTCACCTCCAGAGAAGTCATATAATCCATTGCATAACCAGATCATTTGGTTTTATATACCATCACTCACATATTATATTGAAGAGTTTTGAATGTCTTTCAAAGTGGTTGTATATATTGGTATTGAAATATATAGTGCTATTTAGGATTCTAGCCACTTGGAAGTCCAATTTATTGTACTTTACTACTTTAAAGTTTTGAGTTTTCATAATCTATTATCTTATATGTCAAAACTAAGCAGCTTTACTCAATGCAATTTTAAGACATATCTATAATACAAGCCATCATTTATTTGTGAAAATTTTTTGGACTAACAATAAATTAATAGCACAGCTTGTTCAATCAGCAGCATAAGTAATTAGTAATTTTACTCAATATTATAGTTTTATTCTTGGGTACTCCAATTTTTTGCATCTTAGGTATTTTGAACACCACATTCATTGACTTACACCTTCTAATTTTTTGCCTTATTTTTAATTAAATTTTTAATTAAAAGGTGGCATAACCATCTTTTTCTTCATTTATCTCCCAATTTGTTTTCTTGTCACGTTTATGTTTTATTACTGAATTATGTATGATCTTTTCATCATCATATCAATGGTAGAATAGGTAGGAATAGGAAATATGTAGTTGTTCTTTTATGCCAGGCAATTTGAACTTATTTTGGTAGATGAGTAAAATGAATAATAATTGGTTTAATAATTACACTTGCTTCCTTGTACATGTTTATGTGTACTAATATGGAAAACTACCATTAAGTTATGAAACATTTTAGAAGCTGTTCTTCATTTTAATTTAGCATTTTGAAATGATGTTTCTGTTTTTCAACTGCCTTACTGATTTAGTAGAGTTATTCACATATAGTCTAAATTATTTATATTTTTGCTGAGTGTATTTATCCAAATAACATCTACTTAAATAAAGAGGATTGGTGTACTAGGCCCTAGTCTTCTAAGACTGAGAAGAAACGCACGTAAGATACAATCAGAGTCATGATCTCTTAACTCTTGTATGCATTGTATCCATGTTGTGAATATTCAATTCACAGATGACATTTATTAATATTTTGTTTTTCCTTCATCCCCCCAGGAAGGCATACAAGGTTATTGTCAGAAGTATAGTAGAGCTATAAGCAAACATGTTTCACTCTGAGCAAATGTAATTGCTTTTTTTAAAAAATATGATTTGGCTTTAATATTTAAATTGGTGTCAAATCTAATGTAAATATAAATTGGGAAACTATTGAACTTTAAATGCTGACCGGGCTTAAGGTAATTCCTATAGTTCAGAATTATTTAAAAAGTGGAAGTAATTTTGGTTTTATATGACTGTTTCATTTAATTTATGTAAAAAGTCCTTTTTTACTTGTTAATATAATCAAACTCTGGTGGGAAACTTATTACATTGTGAATACAATAGTTAAAAAAATTTCAGAGGTCACTAATCAAACAAGTGACAATTTGAAAATTTAAAAAGGAGACTTCAGAATGTATAAAATTTAATTATAAAGCACTTGGTGTAGTTTCTGTTATATACAAAGCAGTTAAGAAACATTGGGCTATAGTCTGGTTATTCTTTACTTTATATCTAGTATCCACTTTTTAGTGAGTTCATACTGTATTTGTCTTTCTGAGTCCGAGTTACCGCACACAGGATGATGTTTTCTAGTTCCATCCATTTGCTGGCAAATTTCATGATGTCATTATTTTTTACTGCTGAGTAGTACTCCATTGTGCATATATACCACTACAGCCCACGGCTCCAGAGAAGCTAGATTACAAGGAGGACTCTAAGAGGGACACATGGATTGCCCTGAGAAAGGGAAATAGATGAGATCTCCATGAGTAAACTAGGAGTTGGGCGGGGGCAATAGAGAGTAGAGGATGGGGGATGAGAACATGAGGGAAAGGGATAGTTGAGATGGAACAGGGATGGAATGGGAGAGCAATGAAAGAGATATCTCCATAGAAGAAGACAACATGGGGATAGGGAGAAACCTGGTGCTAGAGAAGTTCTCAGGAGTTATAAGAATAGCCCTAGCTTAGACTACGAGCAATAGTTGAGAGGTTACCTGAACTGGCTTACCTCACTAATCAAATTGGTGAATACCCTAGCTGTCATCATAGAGCCTTCATCCAGTTACTGATGGAAGCAGATGCAGAGATCCACAGCCAAGCACCAGGCTGAGCTCCAGAAGCCACTTGAAGAGAGGGAAGAGGAATTCTATAAGCAAGGGACATCAAGATCATGATGGGGAAACCTACAGAGACAACCGAATCAAGCTGGTGGGAACTCATGAACTTTAGAACAACAGCTGTGGAACCTGGATGGGACTGGACTAGGCCCTCTGCATAAGTGAGACACCTGTGTAGCTAGGTCTGTTTGAGGGGCCCCTGGCAGTGGGATCAAGATCTATCCCTGGTATATGAGCTGGCTTTTTGAAGCCCACTATCTATAGTGGGACACCTTGCACAGTCTTGATGCTGGGGGAGGGGCTTGGACCTGTCTCAGCTTAATGTACCAGGTTTTGCTGTCTCCCCATGGGAGGCCTTATCTTTTTCAAGGCGGGAATGCGGCTGGGGGTGGGGAGCGGGAAGAGGGATGAGAGAGGATCTGTGGTTGGTTTGTAAAATGAATAAAAAAATCTTTATCTCTTTTGCTATAAAATTATTTCTTTTATATTCCATTGCACCGATTATCTTAGGTTCCTTTGAAAAGATTTTAACTTTTCCAATATTTTTCTGAAAATCTGAAAAAACTCAGATTTTCTTATTTTTTAATTTGTGGTTTTATTCATGTTTTTCCATAGGTATGAATCTCTTTATTATTCCATTTAAAAGAGCAGGAAAACTTAGTAAGACTAATGAGGAAAAATGGGAAATCATGACTTGCAGTAATGAGCACAAGAAAACTTGGGGCAATGTATCATTTTGGTTTATAAATTAGTAATATTTCTGTGAAGCAGAACAAGTAATTTCTAGAAAATATTCATGCCATATGTAGTGGTAAATTTCAATGAGAAAAATACAATTATTTGAATGATAAAGCAGAAAATGGAGAATATTTAAATTGACCAACAGAGTAATATGTATGTACAAGAGTAAACATAAGTATTTTATTATAGTTTAAACAAAATTGAATGGATTTTATATACTAAAGAATCTCTACATTTGTATATTACTTTAAAGTACAAAATATGTAGTTCAATTAAAATTCCATATTATGTCTGAAGTTATATGGAAATTGACATTTATGTGAGGTGCTTTGAACAATTAAATATAGCTGCCTAATTTCATATATGTCTTATCCATTCTGCAACTTTGAAATTATTATTATATAAGGCTAATCTTCCCCTGACAGATGTATTGATTCTTTACATTTTTAAGGCATGTTCTCTATTTTTTTCTGGAAAATCTCTATAGACATTGATTTTTTTAAAGAAAGAATAATAAATTTGGCTTTATCTTTTGTTATAATTAATAAAAACAATTGTTTACTTTGATTTGATATGAAAAATACTCTCAGATAAAGAATGCTCATGATTGATCAGATTTCTTCAAAGGAGAAATTATAATAAATAAATTTAGAAATAATTTTAGTAAAATTTGCTAGTATTTAACAATTAAATTAAAGGCAATGAAAACGTATGGATGACTATTAGTCTCTTTTTTAAAAGGCCTAAGATTTTGAATAATAATGACAAAATAATGCTTTAGAATTTGATAGGCACAATTGTTTTTAAAGCATTTTTTAAAATTGCAGTTTAATTACAACATTTCTCTTTTCCCTTTCTCTCTTCAAAACTTCCCATGTACCCCTTCCTGTTCTCTTTCAAATTCATAGACAAATTTTTCATTAATTGGTATTATATGTACATATGTATTTGTATGCACACATATATTCCTAAATATAACTTGATGATTACATTTAGTTAATTTTCTGTATTTTTTCAGGCAAATTATGGTTTAAACTAGTTATATCTAAGCATTATTTTTCCAGCCAATGTTATTCTTGAAAACAAACAGATAAAATTTTATATTTTATTGCTGAGGAAATCTTAAAACAGGAAATATAAGGAATTGTTAATGTTATGTATGCTCTTATATAGTAGAATGTCTCATAATGATACCATGAAATACACACACACACACAGACACACACAGACACACACACACACACACACACACACACACACACAGACACACAGTTTTGCCAAATGTACTTTATATATATATATATATATAAACATCTTAGTAGAAGCAGAAGGAAAGCTATAAGATAATTAAATATTGTAAAACCAGTTTCACCATAGAAATTAATCAGAGGAGGGCACACAGGTCACTTGAGTTTCTATTTAAACCTTTTTTTCAGGTACGTACAGAAAGAAGTGATGTAATACATGGAGAGGAAAACCCCATCGATCTGTACAGGGGCAAATGACAGTACAAAAAAAAAAAAAAAGATGTGGAATTGCTTAAACTTTCCTCTTGGCCGTACTGCAGATTTTTTTGTTCTTCATCACAGTCTCTCAGGTGTCCCCCTATTACATCATTTTTATATTAATGCTACTATGTAGCTCTGTCTCTTTTAGTGTCAATTTCATTTTGTTCCATTGGTTAAAATGTCATTGTAACATGTGGGTTATTTTTATTGATTGTTTCTTCTGTTTCTGTGCTGGGTGGTTTTGTGTGTGTGTGTGTGTGTGTGTGTGTGTGTGTGTGTGTGTGTGTGTGTGTGTGTGTGTGTATGTGTGTGTGTGTGTGTGTGTATGTGTGCTTTGCTTGGTTGTTTTGGAGAGAGCGTTGGACTGGGACTTCCTATGTTGATGATGCTAGCCTTGAAATCACAGAGATCCCCCTGCTTTTTACCTCCCCAGCACCCAGTCTCCCCTCTCACTGAGCATTTTCTAATTCAGACATTATATTTCATTAGTTGTCTTCCTTCTGATTTCTACATTCATTTTTTCTATAGGGTTTTCATGCCTACAGCCACGCTAGTGTGTAGTGCATTACCCCTAGTTAAAACACGGACTCTAGTTTCTTCTTTTCTATATGCTCATACTTACTATTTTATTGTGATGTTTTGAGTTTCAATTTGAATTTATAAAGCTCACACCTGTGTTTAGCTGTGAAGGTGTTTCAGAGATGACTGGCTGGTATAGGGGTCAGAACCTTGAGCAGGAGAAACATTCTCCTAGCCCTGAGTATTTCTTAATGGCTGTACTTGAAGTGCCAGGTTCTGCTCAGGGTGAGTTCAGGACTTGTAGCATCAACAGATAATCCTCCAATCTTTACTACAAAATGATATAACATAAATTTGGTCCTCATTCAGTTCTTTACAATTCAGGAACACCATATTAGAGTATTATTTGATAGTATAAACATTCCTTCCCTAGTTTTATGTAGTTACTTGAGAGGAAATAAGGATTTTACTCAATTTCTGCAAAACTACAAATTTCCTATACAGTCATTAAATAATAGTTTTAACAAGAATCTCTTCCCTTGATGGCATCTAGAAAAAATATTTATGTATGAGAATGTGTGACTAACTAGTGGTTTCCAGTAAAAATCATATCAAAATGATTTATGATGAAATTGCATTGAATGTCATCCACTTTGTTTAAACAGAAAATTTATCAATATGAATTATTTTCTCTATCTTCATTTATTCACAAAGATTATTAAGTGCCTTGTCATGTGAAGGCTACAGTATGGAGTAGATTTAATATACTGGCAATAATCCAAAGAGAAACAGCAACACATCTTCATATTGGTTCAATAATTATAAGACTCCATTTTAAACATTGATACACTTGACTAGTGCATATGCTTAAAGGCAATTAGTTCACCTTACTAATTTTGATGCTTTTATCTTCTAAAAAGATCAGCAGGTTGTATTAATAGCATTTGAATAAATTTTATAATTGTTTTAATTCATGCACACTAAAAGCAAAGGTACTGAGAAATATTATTCAGCAACATTGCTAGATGGAAGTCATGTCATATTTGGATGCTGATATGTATCTGTTGTTCATATATCTTTAAGTACTCATCATGTATAGAGAATATATTTGGTGTTTTTTCTTCTTAAACAATGTGAATGTTTGCAATTCTGCATTGTTGTTTTACTTTTAAATAAAATCTATAACCTCTACTAATTGCTTAAATAGTACCTTTGCTACTAAACAATCTCATCAGCCCAACCTGAATTGCATTTAAACCTGAATGACTATTTTGTTTCTTTTTCATATTAAAGTCTTAATTTATAGTAATGAATAGTATGACCCATAATGCTAAAACAAGCTTTTAGCTGAAAGGATATTCTTTAATTTATTAACAAGTTTCAAATTTCCTAATAATAACACTTTTGAGGTTAACATGGCAGAGAGCTTTCAAGAAAGTAGACATAGAAGGCATTGAATAAATAGGGACCAGCTGGAGAGAAGGCTCAGTGGTTAAGAACACTTGATAGCATTGCTGAGAACCTGAATTTGATTCTAATTATTCTATTGTGGCTTACAATCTTCTGAACTCTAGTTACACGGGTCTGATCCCCTCATCGCACACTTATGATATACAGATGTATGTGCAGGTAAAACACTCATACACATAAAATACAATAAATTAATTAATATAAGGGTAAAAGGAAATAATGGAACAGGAATGGTGGAAGAGTTAAATGTGGTGAGGGATGGAATGGCAGGGTAGAAGTGAGAAAACGGGAGAAAATAAAGGCATAATAAAACACTTTAGTATAGAAGCTTCCTAAAATGTACACTTACACACATATAAAAAGATCTTTAAGCTGAATTACCCTATAACAGTCTAACTTTAGACCCAGGAATTGGTTATCTATGTTGGAGTTCTCTGCGAGTGAGTTCTCACAGACTCTCAAATACTACAGATCTTCCAGAACTTAATTATAAGATCCTATTTCTAAATACACCTTATACTTAAATAAGGGAAGATCAAGTTGATAATGGCCTTGACATTTAATCCCTTCTTTCACAGTTCTGGAAGGTGCTATGTCACCTACCAAAGGAGAAAACTAGTCACCAATCTCACTCAGTCATGAACATGGCAATCTAAAATAATCACTAGACTATCAAAACATGGGTATACTACTTAAGAGAACAACATTGATTGGATTCAAGCTTTGATCCAGAAGAGGAAAGACATTTGTGTCACTATTATGTGGACTAAGACCTGTGACTAGACTGGTCATAGGTGCTAGGAGAGAGTATATCACTATTATTTGGCTAATGGACACAGCATGAAAATTATTCTTAATGGAATTGTTTTTCCTAAAGACTATTGAATCATTTAACCCTCATAAGAGAAGCTTCTTTTTGTAGTCGATAGTGATTAACACAGAGACATACAATTCATCAATGTGTATAGAATAAGAGATGGAGGGATGCTCAGTTCTAAATGGGTTGTCCATATCACATTTCTTCCTCCAGTTGGTTGGTGATTGTTGAGGAAGAGAGAACAGAAGAAAATAGAAAAAAATGGAGCTGATGGCTAAATGTGAGGAAACAGTTTTTAAAAAATACAATAAAGTTGCAAATATGAACTCATAGTGATTGTAAAATCATGCACATGACCTGTGTTAGCTCAATTCTCAAACCTGGAAAAAAAAATCCCGATGTAGATTTGGCAGACAAACATGAAGTACCACAAAGCTAAGGAGGCATTGGCAACTGATTTTTGCAGAGATAGGAAGAGTCAGTGTTCTTTCAGAGTGTGACCCCTGACTCATTTACCACTTACCAGTACCTAAGCACTCACTCAAGAATACAGGCAGCACCAATTGGATTTACTGGGTTAAAAGAACCAGGGATAGCCGGGCGGCAGTGGCACACGCCTTTAATTCCAGCACACAGGAGGCAGAGCCAAGCAGATCTCTTTGAGTTCGAGGCCAGCCTGGTTGACAGAGCGTGATCCAGGACAGGCACCAAAACTACACGGAGAAACCCTGTCTCGAAAAACCAAAAAAAAAAAAAAGACAAAAAAAAAAAAAAAAAAAAAAAGAACCAGGGAAGGGGGCACAAAGTTGGTAGGTAGAGAAGGAGGGGTGGTTCTCGAACTCATTTTGGAAGGGAAATGAATATTATCAAAGTACATTGCAAGAAATTCTCAAATAACCAATACATTATTTTAAAGTAATATGTCTAATAGACTCATGGCAATTATTTTTAAATTAACTTGAAGACTAACTACTTACGTGGAAAATTCTTTAATATGAATAAAGCTATAAGCTCTGTCTTGCTTCACTTTTTCAGTTCTGTACTACAAACATCTATCATTTTAAATACACATTAATAATAAAGTATATTTTAAAGAGGTTAGTAACCTTAAAACAAGGGAAATTATTTAATTGTGTTAATGTCTTTAAATAATTCATTATGAATTTCTAATGTTTCTAGATTATCATCTCACATTCAATTCTTCTTTGATTTGTTTGTTACTATTCTGTTTTAATTTTAGAATTCATCCCTTCACTACCCTGCTCCAAACTCTCTCAGATACCCCTCCCATTCTCCTTTCAATTCATGGCTTTTTTTAAAATCAATTGTCTTTGCATGCATACATGTATTTGTAGACACAATTTGTAGACATCTATAATTCCAATTATTTTCTTTTTCTTAATTTTTATTAAGAAAATTTTTATTCGTTTTACATACCACCCACAGATTCCCATCTCATCGCTCCTCCCGCTCCCCTCCAGCCTCCGCCACCCCAACTCACATGTAATTCCCTCCTCTAAAAAAGTAAGGCCTCCCATGGGGAGTCAGTAAAGCCTGATACATTCAGTTGAGGCAAGGTCCAACCTATTGCTCCTTCATCAAGGCTGTGCAAGGTCTCCCACCATAGGTAATGGGCTCCAAAAAGCCAGCTCATGCACCAGGGATAGATCTTGATCTCACTGCCAGGGTCCCCACCTTTGCAGAGGCTCTAGTCCATCCCATGCAGGCTCCACAGCTGTTGGTCTAAAGTTCATGAGTTCCCACCAGCTTGGTTCAGTTGTCTCTGTAGGTTTCCCCATCATGATCTTGATGTCCCTTGCTCTTCCCTCTCTTCGACTGGACTCCTGGAGCTCAGCCTGGTACTTGGCTGTGGATCTCTGCATCTGCTTCCATCAGTAACTGGATGAAGGCTCTATGATGACAGTTAGGGTATTTACCAACCTGATTACAGGAGTCGGCCAGTTCAGGCACCCTCTCCACTATTGCTAGTAATCTAAGCTGGCACCCTTGTGGATTCCTGGGAACTTCCCTAGCACTCAGTTTCTCCCTATCCCCATGTTGTCTTCCTCTATCAAGATATCTCTTCATTGCTCTCTCACTCCATCCCTGTTCCAGCTTGTGTATGGTGGATGATGTTTTATTTTGATATGTTCTTGGATTCAGTTTGCCAGTATTTTATTGAATATTTTTACATCAATGTTTATGTGGGAGATTGGTCTGTAATTTTTTTCTTTGTTGCATCTTTGTGTGGTTTGGGTATCAGGGTAACTGCAGCCTCATAAAAGAGTTTGGCAATGTTCCTTCTGTTTCTATTGTGTAGAACTATTTGAAGAGTATTGGAATTAGCTCTTCTTTGAAATTGTGGTAGAATTCTGCACTAAAGTCATCTGGTCCTGGGCTTTTGTGTTTTTTTTTTTTGTTGTTGTTGTTGTTATTGTTT
Source organism: Peromyscus californicus insignis (assembly GCF_007827085.1). Classification (NCBI taxonomy): domain Eukaryota; kingdom Metazoa; phylum Chordata; class Mammalia; order Rodentia; family Cricetidae; genus Peromyscus; species Peromyscus californicus. The sequence continues at coordinate 51,715,645 of NW_026294525.1, forward strand.
TGTTTTGGTTTGGTTTGGAGGCTTTTAATGCCTATTTCTCTTTCCTTAGGGGTTATAGTTCTACTTAAATTGTTTATCTGGTCTTGATTTAATTTTAGTATATGGTACCTATCCAGAAAATTGCCCATTTCTTTTGGATTGTCCAATTTTGTGGAGTCCATGTTTTTGAAGTATGACCTGATGATTCTCTGGATTTCTTTGTTGTCTATTGTTACATCTCCCTTTTCATTTCTGATTTTGTTAATTTGGATATTCTCTCTCTGACTTTTGCTTAGTTTGGATAAGGGTTTATCTATCTTGTTGATTTTCTCAAAGAACCAACTTTTTGCTTCTTTGATTCTTTATATTGTTCTCTTTATTTTTATTTTATTGATTTCAGCCCTTAATTTAATTATTTCCTGCTGTCTCTTCCTCCTGGGTGAGTTTGCTTCTTTTTGTTCTAGAGCTTTCATGTGTGCTGTTAAGTTGCTAGTATGATATTTTTTCAACTTCTTTATGTGGGCATTTAGTGCTATGAATTTTCCTCTTAGCACTACTTTCATAAGTTTGAGTATGTTGTACATTCATTTTCATTTAATTCTAGGAAGTATTTAATTTATTTATTTCTTCCTTGACCCAGTGGTGGTTCAGTTGAGCATTATTCAGTTCCCACAAGTTTGTAGGCTTTCTATAATTTATGTTGTTGTTGAATTCTAATTTGTGGCTATGGTGGTCTGATAATATACAAGAGGTTATTCCAGTTATTTTGTATTTGTTGAGATTTGCTTTGCAATTGAGCATTTGGTCAATTTTAGAGAAGGTTCCATGGGGTGCTGAGAAGGAGGAATATTATTTTGTGTTTGTGTAGAATGTTCTGTAGATCTCTATTAAGTCCACTGGAGTTAAAACGTCTGTTAGATCCTTTATTTCTCTGTTGTTTCTGTCTGACAGACCTGTCCATTGATGAGAGTGAGGTGTTGAAATCTCCTACTATTAGTGTGTGAGATTCGGTGTGTAATTTAAGCTGTAGTAATGTTTCTTTTACATATGTGGGTGCCCTTTTATTTGGGGCATAAATGTTCAGAATTGAGAGTACATCTTGATGAATTTTTTCTGTGATGAATATTTAATGTCCTTCTCAAACTCTTTTGATTATTTTAGTTTGAAGTTTATTTTGTTAGATTTTAGGATAGTTACACCAGCTTGCTTCTTAAGTCCATTTGATTGGAAATTCTTTTCTTAACCTTTTACTCTGAGGTAATGTCTGTATTTGAAATTGAGGTATATTTCTTGTATGCAACAGAAGGATGGATCCTGTTTTCATATCCATTCTGTTAGCCAGTGTCTTTTTTATAGGTGAATTGATTTCATTGATATTAATGGATATTGATGAGTAGCGAATGTTAGTTCCTTTTCTTTTTTGGTGGTTGTGTGTATTTTCCTTCTTTGAGATTTGCTGCTCTGGGATTATCTATTGCCTCTTTTTTATTTGTGGGTGCATATAACTTCTTTAGGTTGGATTTTTCCTTCTAATGATTTCTGTAGGACTGGATTTGTGAATAGGTATTTAAATCTGGTTTTGTTTTGTAATATTTGTGTACTTTGTCTATGGTGATTGAAAGTTTTTCTGGGTTTAGTAGTCTGGGCTGGCATCCATTATCTCTTAGTGTCTGCATAACATCTCTCCAGGACCCTCTAGCTTTCAGAGTTTCCAATGAAAAGTCTATTGTTATTCTATGGATCTGCCTTTATAAGTCACTTGGCCTTTTTCCTTTGTTGCCCTTAATAATCTTTCTTTATTATGTATGTTTAGAGGTTTGATTATTATGTGGCAAGGGGATTTGGTGGGGTGTAGACTATTTAGTGTTCTGTATGCTTCTTGTATCTTCTTAGTCATTTTCTTCTTTCGATTGGGAAAATTTTCTTCTATGATTTTGTTGAATATATTTTCTGTGCCATTGAGGTGGTATACTTCTTCTATCCCTATTCTTAGGTTTGGCCTTTTCGTGGTGTCCCAAATTTCCTTACTATTTTGTGTTATGCCTTTTTTGGCTTTGGTGTTTTCTTTGACTGATGAATCTGTTTCTGCTATTGTGTCTTCCACAAGAGATATTCTCTCTTCTATCTCTTGTATTCTGTTGGTTATGCTTGTATCTGTAGTTCCTGTTCATTTCCACATATTTCCATTTCCAGCATTCCCTCGGTTTGTATCTTCCTCATTGTTTCTATTTCAGTTTTCAGGTCTTGAACTGTTTCCTTCACCTGTTTGATTGCTTTTTCTTGGTTTTCTTTAAGGGATTTATTATTTCTTCCAATTTTTGGTTTGTCTTCCCTCAATTTCTTTAAGTGAATTTTTCATTTCCTCTTTAAATGCTTCTATCATCTTCATAAAGTTATTTTTAAAGTCATTTTCTTCTGCTTCTTTTACATTGTGATTTTCAGGTCTTGCTAGTTTCTAGTGGTGCCATATTGCTCTTTATGTTGTTATATGTATTTTTGCACTGGTTTCTATGCATCTTTTCCTCAAATCAGTGCAAGAGGTGTCTATGTATAATAGAGCTGCTATTGGTTCAATCTGTGCTGATTGTGTCTGTGTCACAGTAGGATAGTCTTGGTCCAATCAGTACTCTTGGTTCAATCAGAGCTCTTGGTCCAATGGAAGCTGGCAGATTCTGTGTCTCGGAGGCTGCTGATGTCACAGAGAGATGGGTATGTTTGGGGAAGAGAGTGGGTCTTGTAGATTTCAGGGTCCAATGTGGGATGTTGGTGGGGAGGCCTGCCTGCAAGAGGCTTCCCTGCTGGCCTACACCTGGGCAGCAATGGTTGGGGGTGGGGGGCACGGATTGTGCCAGGGATCCTAGCTTCTAGAGACAGGTCCCTCTGGCTGGGACAAGAGAAACTCACCTCCTGTTTCAATCAGAGCTGACTGATTCTGTGTCTCAGGGACTTCTGAGGTGGTAGAGAAATGGGTAGGTTTCAGGGAGGGAGCGGGTTTTGTAGATTACAGGGTCTGATGGGGGTGTTGGTGAGGAGGCCTGCCCATAGGAGTCTTCCCTGATGGCCTGCACCTAGGTATGTAACTGTGATTGGAAAGATTTCTATTTGTCTAGGAACAAAGCCTTATATATAGATTACTTAACAACAGAGACTGAAAGACCCTTTAGAAATGCTGATATGTACATTGTAGCAAATTATTTTGATTAATTATTAAAATATTTTAATAATGACTTCAATTCAAGTTTAAGTGAAAGAGAGGTATTTAAAGATAAAGCAAAACACAACAGAGGAAAAAAAATGTGTGCCTCTCTAAAAGAGACAGCTCACCAAATAACATTTTAAAGCCTGGTTTATCTGGGGGAAAATCACTTCATTTACACTTTGCATATGTCAAAATATTCAGTATACTTCATTTCCATTGATCAATTCTATTATTTAAATATGGTAAGTAAATATATTACATAAGGTCCTCTTCTTGTAAGCTGAATAGGAAGTAACTGAATGATACCTAGTCATACAACTGTGACAGTCAAAAAGACCAGTATTTTCTATTTCATATGCAACTTTTAATATACAAATATTAAAAATGACTATAAAATATACACAAGTATGTATGTTTGTGTGGTATGTGGGTACATGGAAGTGAATGTACACCTATGTGTGTGTGTGTGTGTGTGTGTGTGTGTGTGTGTGTGTGTGTGTGTACATGTGGGACCAGAGATCAATAGGGACATGTCTTACTCAACTGCTCTCTACTTTATTGTTTGGGACAGGATTTAGCACTGGACCAGGGCTCACCAGTTGGCTAGAACTGCTATTTTGTAAGCTCTCCAAAAACATCTGTCTCTCTGCCTCTGTTGCTAGTGCTGTTGGTGTAAAATTTATGGTCAAAATTATTCTGGAGAGGACACCCTTTTCCAGTAAGGGAATAGAACATGAGAGAATGAGGAGAAGAAAATCTTGAAAAGAACAAGTTAAGAGAGGAGTCTGGAGTGTGGCAAACATTTTACACCTGAGCCATTTCCCCAGCATTACTTTTAAATTTTCACCATATTTTAGTACAAATTCTCTAGATCTTCTTCTGATGTTACGTTCCTTTCTCTCATATTTTCTTTATTTTCTGTTTTTTAGGTGCTAAAAGTTCTACATCTCAACCTTCCCCATCCATGATGCCTTTTTTTCTGCAACTTCTCTCCTTAACTGTTCACCTTACTTATTCAGAGTGAAATCCACCTTCTATTTTACTCTACTTTAACTCTTATACTTACTATTTTTGAAGTTGTTATCCATACATGAAAATTATAAAACTGTAAAACATGTTGTGAATTCAACAATTACACAAAAATTGTCAGAATAATCATGTTTCTATTATCTCACACTTAGATCTCCCTTTCATAATTATAAAGTGAATGCACATCTCATTTCATTTTGTCAAGTGTAGTTTAGTCAACTCGGCTAATTTTTCATTCTGCTTACACTTAGTCTGTAGTGAGATGAAAAATTGCCTCGTTTTACTGTCCTCATCAGGAAGATTAGTGCTCTACTTTGTCCACTGATATCTAGTAACTGAGTCTAGTAATCAGAGAATAAATTGACTATAAGAAATCAACAACTTCATTTTATTCACATAGTTCTTTTAGAACAAAAGCAACCATTAAGTGCTGTTTGTGGAAAAGAAAACATTTCATTTCCACAGTAATTTTCTTCTGTGAACACATCCAATAATTAAAATGGAAAATGTATTAGCATAAGGGGAACTGCATGTGGCTCAAAATTAAAGATCTTAAATCAAAACCTCTATAGTGCTTTAAAGGAGTTTTTTTAATGGATTTTATATTTTTCATGCAAGCAATTCCTAAGTCTTTAACAAGTTAAGTGATGTCATCTTAATGAAAGAGATTATTAAAGATTAATTTGGAAAACAGAACACAGCTATAAATACTGAAAATGTTTACAGTTTACCTTTAACTGTGATAACATGGAAGTAGAATATGGTGATGCTCTGGTGAAATTGTGTCTGTTTGCCTCTGGTGAAGGTCCACCTCACATATAGCAGTGATAATAAAAGTCAGACTTTAAGGGAAAGAATACCAGTCTTCTGAAAGAAATAATAAATGGCTTTAAAGATGATGGGGGATTCTAGGAACTAAATGTATATCATAGTGGATGAACACAAGGATAGGTGATTCAAGACCAAGGTCTAACGGAAAAGGACAGTGATTGTCTCAGGAAAATGAATATGTATTTTATTTAAAATAAAAATAACTAGTTTTACTTCAAGAAAGTAATGTGGGAAATTTAATGCGTATGGTATTCACTTACTACAATTTTCAGTTCTGAAACATATTTTGATTTCTTTTTAAGTTTTATCTTTGTTAAGGCATGATTTACAAATAAACATTTTATGCGTTTAAGTTGAACAATGTAATATTTCAAGGTGCCCATTCATTATATCCCAATTACAAAAAATTATGCTGGTTAAACTATTGAACACTTTGTGTAGCTCCCTTCCAGGTTTGCATGGTGAGAAATTCGAGATCTACTTTGTTAGCAAACTTCAAACATAACAATGTTGTTAGCTGCTGTCACTCCACTGCTATTTTACTTACCAAACTAATCCTAACGACACTGTTTCACTTTCCCAACCCACACTGGCAGTCACAATTAATCTCTGGTTGGGTTTAATTTTATACATTTCAAATTTACACAGTATTTGGTTTTGTGGACCTGTTTTATTTTGTAGCTATTGTTTTCCTGGTCCTTCCTGGCCCACGGTCAGGACAAATCTCTCTCACACGCCAGTCCCATAGCTGCTTTGACTCAACCAAGTAAACACAGAGAGACTTATATTGCTTACAAACATTATGGTTGTGGCAGGCTTCTTGTTATCTAGTTCTTCTATCTTAAATTAACCAATTTCTGTAAATCTATACCTTGCCACATGGCTCGTGGCTTACCAGTATCTTACATGTTGGCACTCAAGGCGGCCTTATTTCATTTAGTCAAGGAGACTAATTTTGTGTACAGCAATATAAATTTTAAACAATAGTGTAAAAATGTTCCATTTTATCCATAACTGTCAGTATTTTGATTTTATATATAATTTATCTTATCTTGGGTAAAGTGATATGTAATTGTAATTTTGATTCATTATTCAAAGAATAAATGATATTGAACATTTTTCAAGTATTTATTGATTGCTTACACTCTTCTTTTTGAAGTTTTGATATCGATGGTGTACTTAATTTTTTGTAAAATACTCATGAAAATTTTGAGATTAAGTTATAAATTCTGTATATATTCTTAATATGAATCCTTTCTCAAAGTCTTTTTTTATTATTAAGAAAGTTTCTATTCATTTTATATACCAACCACAGATCCCCCTCTCCTCCCTCCTCCTGCCCCCCTCTCAGCCTTCCCTGCCAACCTATCCCCAATTCCCACCTCCTCTAAGCAAAGTCTCTCATGGGGAGTCAGCAGAGACTGGTACATTCAGCTGAGGCAGGTCCAAGCCACTTCTACTTGCACCAAGGCTGCACAAAATGTCCCGCCATATGCACTGGGCTCCAAAAAGCCAGCTCATGCATCAGGGACGGTCCGGATCCCACTGCCTGGGGCCCCCCTAAACAGTTCAAGCTAAACTGTCTCTCCTATCCAGAGGGCCTAGTTCTGTACCATGGGGGTTCCTTAGCTATTGTTCCACAGTTCATGTGTTTCCACTATTTTGGCTAGTTGTCTCTGTAGTTTTTCCAATCATGGTCTCGATATCTCTTGCTCATAGAATCCCTCCTCTCTCTCATCCATTTGATTCCTGGAACTTAGACTGGTGCCCGGCTGTGGATTTCTGCATCTGCTTGCATCAGTCACTGGATGAGGGCTCTATGAAGCCATCTGGCCATCTGATCACCTGAGTAGGCCAGTTCAGGCACCCTCTCAAATACTGCCGGGAGTCTAAGGTGGAGTCATCCTTGTGGATTCCTAGGAATCTCTCTAGCACTCTGTTTCTGCCTATTTCCATGATGTCTTCATTTATCATAAAATCTCTATCCTTGCTCTTCCATGCTCAAAGTCTTATTAAAAAATATTTTGTTTTGAAATTTGTCTATTATATTTTGTTTATTTTTGTTTATGTTTTGAGACAAGGTTTCTCTGTGTGACAGTCCTGGATGTCCTGAAACTTACTTTTGTAGACCAGGTTGGCCTTAGTCGTGTAGAGATCCACCTGTCTCTGTCTCCCAAGTGCTGAGATTAAAGACACGAGTTGCCACCACCCTGTGAAATATTATAGTTGATCAATATTATATTTTATCTATTTTTGGTTTTGTTTCCTGTGATTTTTGTAGTCTGTGCCTATGGTAAGTTGTTAATAAATGAGACCTCAAGAAACTGAAAAGCTTCGGCATGGCAAATGACACCGTCATTTGGGCAAAGTGGCAGCCCACAAAATCAGAAAAGATTTTTACCAACTACATGTCCAATAGAGGGCTAATATCCAAATTATGAATAACTAAAAATCTAGATATCAAGAACATTAATAACACAATTTAGATGGTGTACAGATATACAGAATTCTCAAAAGAAGAAACTTGAATGGCCGAGAAACACTTAGAGAAATGTTTAACATCCTTAGCCATAAAGGAAAGGCAAATCAAAACTACTTTGAGATTTCATCATATATATGTCACAATGGCTAAGATCAATAATAAAAGTAACAGCTATTGCTGGTGAGAATGTCAAGTAAGGAGAATACTCATCAACTGCTTGTGGGAGTGCAAACTTGTTCAGTCACTGTGGAAATCGGATGGCAGTTTCTCAGGAAGATAGGAATCAATCTACCTCAATATCTATCTACACCACTCTTGGGCATATATCCAAAGAATGCTTTTTCATACCACAGAGGCACTTGTTCAATGATGCTCTATGTTGCTCCATTCCTAAAGGCCAGAACTTGGAAAAAACATACTTTTCCTCAGAAGAACAATGAAAAAATATGATACATTTACTCAACTATTAAAATGAAATCATGAAGTTCACAGGTAAATGGATGGAACTAGAACAAATCAATTTGAATGAGGAATCTTAGACTCAGAAGGACAAATAGGATTTACATGCACTTATATTGGTTGTTAAGTCAATGAAAACCAAGCTACAGTCCACAGAACCACAGAGGTTTGGTATAGAGTAAGGGACGAGGGGAGACAAATTTCTGCAGGAGAGTGAAACAGAATAGATAGCTATGTGTGGATGTGCTGGGAACTGGTAACCACTTTCAAATAATAAAAAAAAATTTCTCCAAGAAGCTCTTACAAGGAAAAAAAACCTACTCTTAAGTGTAGGCAGATGTCAGCAGTAGATGGCCAACCAAAAATGAACTCAACAGTATCTTTGGAGGCTCCTTGTCTTGTCATGTTAGCACATTTTAAAATTTAATCATATTTTTTAGGTTTTGTTTATGTATATATTTCTCTCAATTTACCCTATGGGTCCTTTGCATATATATTATAGTATTAAGTTTAGTGTTTTTATGGGATTCCTGAGTGTGCAAATAAGTGAGTTTCTTCATCTGTGTCAGTTTATTGTGTCTGGTCTTGGGCTATTGTCATTCTGCTTGTGTGTTTTGTCCTGGCCAGAAGTGTTCATTTTCGTTCTATATTATTGTATTTTATTTTAATACTATCCCTTAGAAGTCTGTTTTCATTTTTTTGTATCATTAAAAGTTTTCATTTATTTTACATATTGTGACCACAGTTTCTCCTCCCTTTTCTCCTCCCATTCCCTCCTCCACCTCCATCCACTCCTCCTCCTCCTTTGTTTGAAATGGGCAGGGCTCTCATGTGAGTCAACAAAGCATGGCACATAAAGCTGAGGTAGAACCAAGCTCCTCCCCCTGCATCAGGGCTGGGCTAGGCAACTCAGCGTGGGGAATAGTTCCCCAAAAGTCATTTCAAGTGAAAGGTCATGTCAGGAGAAGCCATAGAGACAGCTGATCTGAGCTCCTAGGTGCTCACAGACTATGGGCTAACAGCTAGATAGCCTGTGTGAGACCAACCTAGGCCCTCTGCATGTGTGTGACAGTTGTATAGATTGGTCTGTTTGTGGGACTCCTAGCAGTGGGATCAGGGCCTCTTTATTTTCTAAGGAAAGGCATAAAGAAGTGGATCTAGATAGGAGGAGAGGTGGGGAGGAACTGGAAGAAGTAGAGGGAGGGAAACCTTGATCAGAATATATTATATGAGAAAAATATCTATTTTCAATAATAGAAGAAATAGAAAAGACAGCCTCGCACACACACACAGAAATATATTCATTTATTTATTGATTTATATTTATTTTGTAGTTTCCTAAGTTTTGAAATTAATATTTCATTGTTAGTTTATTTACATATTTACCTGAGATTTTTTTTTAATATATATAATTTCTCATTGTTTGAAATTCCCCTTATACTTTTACAAGGTTTTGGTGTCTGTTTTTAGTTTCTTTTTCTTCAAGAAAGATTTAATTTACACTTCTGTATTCCTCAATTGTATAAACTTCAGTTAGAAGCTTCAAATTTAGAGTCTGCATTTATATAATTTAAATTTACTTTGTTGATTTCTGGCTTCATTTTCATTACAATCAGAAACTATAGAAGTTATTAATTCACTTAAAGATAATTTTTTTTATTAATTTTGTGTTCTTATAAGTTGTCTAATATGTGGAATATTGTAGAGCCAGTCCACGTATTGTGATGGAAAAATGTATACTCTGTTAGTATTATCATTACTGGTATAAGTTCATTCAGTCCATTTGACTTGTAGTGTATTATAAACCTTACAAAATTGACTTAAGTGAAGTGATAATTTAATTGGAACAACATATTGCTATACATATAGTGCACAGCATCAATCAATCTTCATCAGAACATCTTCTTCATGCAATAGCTAGAAACTGATGAATAGATCGAAAATTGGAAAATATGCAAAGAATGAGAGATATTGAAGCACTCAGCTCTAAATAGGATGTCTTCATCAAACCACTCCCCTCCAGTCTCATACATCTCATGTGACTATGCTGAAGAGGAGGCAGAAAGATTGTAAGAGCTAGGGTGACAGATGGCTTCAAAAAGCTTTTTTTTTTTTTTTTTTTTTCAGACACAGCTGGACAGATAGGCATATGAAATCACAGACACTGTGACAACATGGTCAAGACTTACACTGGTTCAAACCAAACAACAACAACAAAAAACAAACAAACAAACAAAAACAAATCCCTGGAATCTACAAGTGGGACTGGATGTAAAGTCCTACCCCTAACCAAGAAGTTAATTGCAATTCAATCGATACCTGCTAGAAAGGGAAAAGCAGTTTTCTCTGACAGTCTCACTGGGTACATTAATCACACTCCAGGGCAGGCCCAATGTGCAGGAGTAGTGGACAATTCATTGTTTAGTTTATTTGTCTGTTTTGATGTTCAATTTTTGTAGCTGTTTTTCCTGTTTCCATTGTTGCCCCCCCCTTTTTTGTCATTGCTTTTCATTTCCCTTTGAGAAAAAGAGAAAGAACACAGAGTTGGATGGGTAAGGATGTGGAGAGGATCTGGGAGGAGTTGGGGGAGAGAAGAAATAACATGATCAAATACCTTTCTTGGTAAACATTTTTCAATAAAATTAAATAAAACAAACAAACAAAAATAACAGTTCAGAAGTGAGTAATGCTTTGGGGATAGTAGTGAAGCAGAGCATGGAGGTAGGCACCTATTAGGGAAATAAAGTACTTACATGATGAAAAAAAGAAGCAGATAATGCAGAAGGGCTGATTTAGGAGTAACTCTAAAGTAAGACCCTAGGGTTCCACTTCTTCTACCTAAGCTCCATATCCTAAAGTTCCCTAACATCTGTGCTGTTAACTGGGGAATCAGTTATTCAGCACAAAAGCTGCTGGATGACTGAGCTGTATTTGTTGACTCTTTTGTCTTGATGATTGTTCCATGAGTAAAATATATTACTAAAATTCTCCATTGAGAATGTCTTTAAATGGCGATACTTTAACTTTTCTTTTATAGGAATGACAGTCAACTAACTATGTCCTGTGTAAGTGAAATGTGAAAGGTTAGGGAGATGGTTCAGTGGATAAGAACTCTTGTTCTACAAACTTGAATATCTGAGTCCAAATCCCCAGTGGCCATTTAAAAGGCTAGGCATGGCTAAACATGCCTAACACCACAGGTTTTGGGGACCAAGACAATTGGATCCCAAGAGCACTCTGTCCAGCCAGTTTAGTCAAAATAGCATGTCTCTGATTCAGTGAGAGAAGCTCTTTTCATGCACTAAGGCCCAGAGCAATAAAAAAAAAATCACTCAAAATCTTGTTTCCTTCTCTACTTAAGAGTTCATGGGTGCCACACTAATACTTACTTTCATTAATCACCCCAAACACTGAATTAAGAGATCTTCAATGATAGCTATGATTGACATGTAATATACTGGTCATATTTTTTTAAATAAATTTTGAGTGTTGAAGTATAAAAATATCATTTTTTAAAAGTTTGCTTAATTTTGCTTTATTTACTTAATGTTACTTCTATAGTTTATCTAAGCACATTTTAGAACCAGAAAAAGAATTCTGAGATTGAATGGACATTCAGTGTGTTACACATTCATTTGTTATAGTGCACTACTAATGAACTGTTATCAAAAAATTTGTAATAATACAGCTATTGAAATATTCAGAGAATGATCACGAATCACGAAAGTAAGAAAATTGTAGACTGTGTTTTTTGTTTTTGTATGGATGAGAGGACAATTTTTATTGTAGATATGAGGGAGAGTGCATCCAGTGGGAGCAGAGAGAGAAAGGAGTAGACTACACATGGCCAGTAGACTGAACCGGATCATGAGAGGAGAGAGAGGAGGGCAAAGCAAGAGAAGAGAAGAGCTAAGCAAGAGAGAGGGGACCAAGAGAGGAAGACAAAGGTAGAACAAGAGGGCATGTAGTGAAGGGCTGTCCATGAGGCTGACAAGCTTAAGGTGGGAAGTAAGGTGAAGAAGAGTTGAGAGGAGTCAGGGTGCCTGCTTGGACTCTGTAACAGGCACTTGGGATGCTGAGAGAGCCTAGAGGCCAGTATGCACTTTGCTATGCTAATAAGCACCACAGTTAGTCATTTGTCCCCAGTTTCTTTTGAACCCAACATGTCAGCTCTTTTGTTAACAGCAAAGTTTCTTTTTGATGTAGAGCTTCTTAGCTGAAATTAGGGCATTTTTGTCAGGGCCCAGAAGACCTGGAATGCTGGGCAAATGCCAGGAGTGCAGAGAGAATTCAGGCAATGAGAGGATTCACTTGTCCAGGTTATGAAGGACCACCTAGGGCAAGCAGCTTTAAATGAAGTGAAAGCAACTTTTAGAGAAGCCAGTGGAAGTGCTTTTTTGCATTTATGCCTTTACATACCTAGAATTACTTTCAAGCCAGGGCCACAGACTGGCCAGAAATTTCATCAAAAGCATCTAGTTTATGTCAATTTTAATAAGCAAGTCCAGGGCTTGCTGGTTCCAGTTTGGAACAGTTTGTATTTTTCAGTTGATTGGAAACCTACTGTTACAGATGTAGATTGGGGACACAATGTAAAAATAAGGAGCTTAGGGGAAATTTTTATCTTGGGTGTACCCTTGAAACTTCCAGGTCCATGTTCCTGGTAGCTGAGGGTGTGCAAGTAGTCTCAAACCTAGGATAATGAGAGAGAGTGTGAGGTGATATTGTGTCTCCCAATATATTGTGGACCCTAATAAACTTATCTGGGATCAGAGAACAAAACAGCCATTAGATAGACATAGAGGCCAGAAAATGGTGGCACACACACACCTTTAATCCTACCATTCCAGAGGCAGAGAGTTTGAGGGACTTCTAATAAGTATACTAATTTTAAACAAACTTTACTTGTTTTTAGTTACCTGCTTTAGGCACAACTTTGAAAGTATATAGAGGAAGCTAAATAAAATCAACAATATTTGTAATAAGCATGACCTTGAGCATAGTTCTGAGTATATTAAAGAATTTGATCATTTATAAGGTGGTTATTATTGATATTAACTTGCATGTCTTTATTATATTTAACAATTTACAATAAATTAGTAACATGTATAAGACTAAGATTTTATGGTTTTCATTCATGTTAAGGTTGAATATCCATGGAGTTTTTGTGTCCCAGCAGTCACTCCCAAATAACCATTGTAAATGCTTGGCCAATAGTTCAGGCTTGTTACCAGCTCACTCTTACAACTTAAATTAACACATTTATTTAATCTAATTAGGCCACATGGTGTTACCTCTCTTTCCTGCACCTCCTGTTTCCTTTGCATATCTGGATGTCAACTCCTCTGACTGCACCTTCTTCTCAGTGTCCTTAGTCTGGTTTTCCCACCTAACCTTATTCTGTTCAGTTATTATCCAGTCTGCTTCTTCATTAAACCAGTCAGAGTGACATATATTTACACAGTATAAAGAAATATGCCACATTTCCTACTTTTTGTCTAATTAAGAAGGAAGGTTTTAACTTTAACATAGTAAAATTATATACAAAAAAATAACAAATTATCAAGTAAGAATTACTGTTATAATACCTAGTCCATTTATGTTTGGCAAAATTAGAGAAAATTCTATATTATCTATCTTACCTTTGTGATGTGAAAATTCCATAGCTAATTTAGTTATCATAACTATGGAAATCTATAGGTTTAATTATTTAGCTTTTAACTCCCTCAAAGTCCCCAGAAGAGTATAGTAGGAGCATGGAAGACAGTAGTACTGAATGTGATTTGATGAACTTTGGGGATCAGGATGTTTCAGAATAGCAGAATGTCAGTATGTGGCCTACAGACTGGTTTAGGGATATTTTGGTGAAGAAAGTGGCTGCTTTTTGCCCTTATCTGAAGTGTCTGCTTGAGGCTAAAGTGAAGAATTTTAGTTTAATTCCCTTGGCAGAAGAAATCTCAAAACAGCCTCATACAGACTCTGTCATGTGGATACTAGTGCTAACTCTAATGAAGATTTATAATGAGAAGGAGCACACCAAGCAGGGTAAATTACAAAATGTAAATTTGGAAAGAAAAGAAGCAAAAGGGAGGGAAATGGAGCTAAATCCTGTTTTAATGGAGATAAATGGATTAATAAATGGAATAACAAGAGTGGTAACCATAGGGCAAGGTCCCACCCAGCTAATTTTCCAACTTATGGAAAGAAACTAAAGAAAAGTTTAGAGATAGTTGTGGTGGGGCATGCCATTAATTATAGCACTGGAAAGGCAGAATCTGGCTGATCTGTGTGTTTGAGGCTAGCCTGGCCTACAGAGCAAATTTCAGGACAGCCAAGCTTAGGCAGTAAAAGACAGAAAGCTGGTGAAGTTATAATTGCATCATGGAGCCATATTCCAGCCCCAGCCAGCAGAAGAAATTATCTGATTTGGAAATGAAGTTCTAGATTTAGAATTAAAAATGTAAAAAAGGAGTCATGGAATAAAGTCACTGTGTCAGAAATGTCCCTGAATGGAGGCCCAGAGAGGCCATTGTGTGAAGCTGTGAAGTTGAAAACTGGATTGTGTTATGGAATAATCTTTTTGTACACTGTGAAGATGTGTCTTTGCCAAGGTACCTTCTGAATGGTTTATTAAATTATCAAATGGGCTGGTAGCTAGGCAAGGAAGTATAGGCAGGAAAGCAACACACAAAAAATGCTGGGAAGAAGAAGACAGTCTCAGGACTCAGGAGAGACACAGAAAGAAATAAGATGAAAGTGCCATGTTAAAAGAAGGTACAGCCATGTGGCAGGGGTAGATAAAAATATCAGTTAATTTAAAATGTAAAAGTTAACTAGTAAGAAGCCTGAGCTATCAGCTGAATATTTATAATTAATAATAATCCTCCGAGTGGTTATTGGGAAATATCTGGTAGAACAGAGCTGATCCTGGTCCTGATGAAAAACTCTCCTTTCAAATGGCCTTCTAACATGGGGCCAGACTTTCCACATAAGACCTACAAAGTTTAAAAGAAGATTCTAAGCACATAAAAATGGAGCCCGACACAGCTTCCTGATAACCACCTTTTCCTGGATAAGTGCAAAAGCAGTGACAAAAAGAGGCACAGTCCCTTTAAGAGGCAACTTCCTTGGCTTGGCATTAGTGACAAACCTAAGCATGGCTCTCTTACGAGGTCCTGCTACCAAACACTTAAATGGGGTTTATGAGCACCAGGCAGCATGCTACTGAGTGACAGCATGGACCCAACAACTTCTAAAAGGTTGGGCTGTAAACATGGAACACCCACAATGATGCTAACCTCTCAGGGAACCAAGCAGAGAGGAGCCAGCCACTGTTGCCATGTACTAAGCTGGGCCATGCTGACAGCTAATATAGAAGTTTAAGATTTGTCTCAAGTAATCAAAAAACAAAACAAGCCGGGCGATGGTGGCGCACGCCTTTAATCCCAGCACTCGGGAGGCAGAGCCAGGCGGATCTCTGTGAGTTCGAGGCCAGCCTGGACTACCAAGTGAGTTCCAGGAAAGGCGCAAAGCTACACAGAGAGACCCTGTCTCGAAAAACCAAAAAAAAAAAAAAAAAAAAAAAAAAAAAACAAAACAAAACAAATGCTTAGTAAAGACAGATCCAGATAAAAAAAGCTTCTAAACAGTTTGCAATGTGTTTAAAAATGTGCAAAGGTATGAGAAAAAAAAAAAAAGAAAAACGGTATGGACAATTGTATGTAATATATAAATATATTATACATATTTATTTAAGATAATAAAGTCCTTAAAAAGGGAGAAAATAGTATTTAAAAACCACCACATCAGGATGGAAAACACACAGAGAGTCTGGAACCTGTGTTATTGTTCTGTTTTTAAATATTTGGCTGCTAAGAGCCACTGGATTATAAAAGCTACAAGATTAAACCAAACTATATATTTTAAAAATATCTTGAGTTCAAAATGGAAGTCAAAGATATGTTACTTTGAGGAACAAGTTATGCTTTTATTTCCACATGAAATGAGAAGCTGCAAATTTATTCTAGATTGATATAGATCAGGTTTGATTGGGGAAGAGCCCATGAAAATCCTGAATACAAACATAAAAAAGTAAACCTAGAAGAACTACAAGACACATAATGTATATTTTACCCACTCAAACATAAAACAATAAAATTATCTTTGTCTGATTTGTGTACAATACACAGTCTACAGTTGTACTCATGCGTATATGCATTTTTACCTTTAAAAAGTTTATGTATTTTCAATGCAAGAGGACCAGACACGAATGAAAACAAATTGCCAGGTGATCCAGCATCTCAAAATTCCTTCATTGCAGTTTGTAACTTCTTCAACTAGAACAATTTCAAGACTACTGCCTGAGATGATCCAGCCTCACAAACTACTCCAGCCAAGACCTAACAATTACCCTGAGTTTTTCAAGATTTCCTCAAAGATGTCTGTGCCCACAAACAGCAGGGTGTAGTCTAAACAATAACACCCACATTCTCAAAAGATGGACTATGGAAGCTTATCATTTAATGGAGGTTGGTTACAAGTTGTTATTCACCTTAGTTAAAAAAAAAAAAGGAAAGAAAGAAAGAAAAAGAAAGCTAAACAAAATAGTTAAAATTCAAAGTTTCCTTTCTAAAGAAAAAAAGGGGATATGATATAGGAATGACAGAAAAAAAGGATAGATTATTGAATCTAATTTCAAAAACAACTGTTATAATAAAAATATTTTACATTGGTATGGATTTTGGTTTATTGATACAAATATAAGGTTAATTTTGTTATACTGTATGTATGTTTCTATTCTTGTTTGGGGTATTATGTTTATGCATCTCATTTAATAATATAATGTGTAATTAAAAAATACAGCTTAGTAGTTAGTCATCTATAGTAATCACCTTGTAGTCATATTAGGCATGTTTTCAAGGACAAACATATATTTAGATAGAGAGATGGTCTCCAAACACTTAGAAGAACTACAGAATATGGCATTTACAAGGTTTTAATGACATAAGACTTTTCTTGGCAGTGAGGCATGTCTGATCCTGGTAGCATCAATTTAATTCAGAGGAGATAATGAGCATTGAAGAACCTCCACATGGAGTTTGCTTTCTTTATGGCAAAAAGTAGTCATTTGGGCAAAGATCTGCCCTTGCCTCAATTGCTGACAGTACACTATGCAAACTGGACCAGCAGGATGAAAAAGAAAGCAAATGACAAACTTTGCCAAGACATGGTAGGAGAGCCCTTCAAAATTCCCTGCTTCTAAGAAAAGTCTGTCAGAAAATGCTAGGCCTGTAGACAAAAGATGGATATCCTAATATTGGAGAATTTGGCTCACCATCCAGGCAGCAAGATGTCCCTGTTGTTAATTAACATTTTATCCTTCTGTGGTCATTGACAGAGTTGAAGACTTGATAGTGGTATGAAAGTTTTCCTTAATTATGATAAAATGTATATTAGGTATAAAACTTGAGACTCACAAAGTAAGATAACTAATAGGGTATTTTCTCTAAGTTTGCCAAATATGGATGGACTGGCTATTGTAATTGTAATTCTTACTTGATAACTTTATTTGTTGTGTGTAATTTTATTATGTTAAATTTAAAATACTCCTTGTTAATGAGTCAAAAAGAGGGAAACCTGGAATATTCCTTTACACTGTGTAATATATGTTGCTGTGATTGGTTTGATAAAGACACAGACTGTCCAATAGCTGGACAACATAAGGTTTGGTGGGAAAACCAGACTAAGGACACTGGGAACAAGGGTGGAGTCAGGGGGTTTGCCACCCAGACATGGAGAGGAAATAGGAGGTACAAGATGAAAGAGAGAAAATGTCATGTGGCAGAATGTAGATTAAAATAAATGAGTTAATTTAAAATGTAAAAGTTAGCTAGTAACAAGCCTAAGCTCTCAGCTGATCATTTATAATTCATAATAAGTTTCTGAATGGTTTTTTGGGAGTGACTGCCGAAACACAGAAAAACTCTGCCTACAGTTGAACCTTAAAAATTTGACTTGAAAACTTAACTGAAAACCCTATAACATCAAAATAGAATTTTAAACCATAAATTTGGCTCACATAGAGACTGGAAATTTTAATTTTCTGATCGTTTCCTAATGCATCATTACAGAATATGTTGTTTTTATGTAGACCTAGTTCATCCAAATAACTAAAGCTTAACAAGGTTAGGAAAGATTTAGAAGTTAGACAAATATTGTCAAGTGAGTTTCTGCTAGCCTGAAGAGACCTTAGTAATTTATAAACCTTATTTATAGAACATACCTTATTTATCAAACATGTTGTTCTTTATTGAAGATTTTCTAGATACCTGTGTTGAACATAGTGGGTAAAGACAGAAGTGGTTAGATGTAAATCTCTAAGTCAGCTTTTGTTAATCTGAATAGAATGTTATAACTTTCATAATTTATAAAGCTCATTGACAAAATATTCATTATTTGTTAAACATGTTATTTTTTTCTAAAATTTTCTAGAAGCCAGTTATTGAAAGTTAGACATAAGTATTTAGATATATATTTTAAAATCAGTTTCTATTAACCTGAGTAGATCTTTATGACCTTAGAAATTCATCCTCATAAAACAAATTCATCTTAATCCAAAATACTGTGGAGACACGCTATATTCAATGATGAGCAGTGGGCTCAGCAGAACTAACAAGTTTTATGATTATTCCCTTGTTTAATATCAAATGGTCATCTTAATCAAGATGGTGGTAAATTTACATCTACTCCTTTTTTTTAAACCCAAGTAAAGTGGCTGCCTGCTACATGTTGCTTCGATCCTGATAAGGTCATCAGCCAAGACAGAAGCAAACCACATAGTTCTTACTTAAAAACATCTATTTCCCATAACAAAAGTTGAATCTAAGTTATGTGTACAGTATGCTGTATTTATCTATTTTTCTAAACAAGAGTTAAATTACACATATAGTATGTTGTAGCAAATAAACATGGCCAATTTATATATCTAAAAACTATTTTGTTACAAGTTTTATTTAAGCTAATTTTTTATTCAAATTTTACAAAATTTTTAACCGTACCCAATGAACTTAAAAATCCCAAGAAAAAGAGTTTATATGATAATCTTTTTCTGAACTTAAATTTTATTTTATTCATTTTGCATACCAACCACAGATCTCCCTCTCATCCCTCCTCCTGCTACCCCTCAGCCTTCCCCCATTGATCTATCACCCATCCTCTCTTCCAAAATAATAAGCTTTCCCATGGGGATTTAGCAAAGCTTGGTACATTCAGTTCAAATAGGACTAAGACCCTCCCCCTTGCATCAAGGGTTTGCAAGGCGTCCCACCATACATAATGTGCACTAGAAAGCCAGTTCATGCATGAGGGTTAGTTTCTGATTCCACTGCCACGGGCCCCTCAAACAGAGGAAGCTACACAACTGTCTCCTGTAAGCAGAGGACCTAGTCTGATCCCATCCTGTTTGGAGAGCTGTTGGTCTAAAGTTTGTGAGTTCCTACAAGCTTGTTTCGGTTGTCTCTGTAGATTTCTTTCCCAGTCATGATCTTGACTCCCCTAACTCATATAATCCCTCTTCCTTCTTTTTGACTGGACTCCCTGAGCTCAGCTTGGTGCTTTGCAGGGGATCTCTGCATCTGCTTCCATCAGTTACTGGATAGAGGCTCTAGAATGAGAGGGTAATTACCAATCTGATTACCAAAGCAGGCCAGTTCAGACACCCTCTACACCACTGTCAGTAGTCTAATCTGGGTTCATTCTTGTGGATTCCTGGGAATTTCCCTAGCATCAGATTTCGCTCTTACCCCATAATGTCTCCCACTATCAAGATAGCTCTTTCACTGCTCTCCAACTCCATCCCTCCCCCAGTTTGACCACCTCATTCCCTCATGTTCTCATTCTCCATTCCCTCTGCTCTATTGCCCCACTTCATCCCCAGTTTATTCAAGGAGATCTCCTGTTTCCCATTCTCACGGTGATCCATGTGTCTCTCTTAGGGTCCTCCTTGTTTCCTAGCTTCTCTGGAGCTGTGGGTTGTAGTATGATTGTCCTTTGCTTTACATCTACTATCCACTTATGAGTGAGTACATGCCATGTTTGTCTTTGAGTCTGAATTACCTCACTAAGAATATTTCCTAGTTCTATCCATTTGCCTGCAAATTTTATGATGCCATTGTATTTTTACCCCTGTGTAATACTCCGTTATATAAATTTACCATGTTTTCTTTATCCCTTCTTCAGTTGAGGTGCATCAAGGTTGTTTCCAGGTTCTGGTCATTACAAATAATGCTGTTATAAACATAGCTCAGCAAGTGTTCTTGTGCTGCAATTGAGCATGCCTTGGGTATGTGCCCAATAGTGGTACCATTTGGTCTTGAGGGAGATTGATTCCTGACTTTCTGAGAAACTACCATACTGATTTCCAAAATGGTTGTACAAGTTTGTACTCCCACCAACAGTGGAGGAGTGTTCCCATTGCTCCACATTTTCTCCAACATAAGCTGTCTTCAGTGTTTTTGATCTTAGCCATTCTGATAGGTATGAGATGGTATCTCAGAGTCAATTTGATTTGCATTTCCCTGATGACTAAAGATGTTGAGCAATTCCTTAAATGTCTTTTGGCCATTTGAAATTCTTCTGAGGAGAATTTTCTGTTTAGTTCTGTAGCTCATTTTTAAATTGGATTGTTTGGTATTTTAATGTATAGTTTCTTGAGTTCTTTATGTATTTTGAAGATCAGCCTTCTGTCAGATGTGGGGTTGGTGATGATCTTTTCACATTCTGTAAGATGTCAATTTACTATGTCCTTTGCCTTACAGAAGCTTCTCAGTTTCAGGAGGTCCCATTTATTAATTGTTGCTCTCAGTGTCTGTGCTACTAGTGTTATATTTAGGAAGTGATCTCCTGTGTCAATGCATTCTAGGCTACTTCCTACTTTCTCTTCTAACAGGTTCAGTGTAGGTGGATTTATGTTGAGGTCTTTGATCCACTTGTATCTGAGTTTTCTGCATGGTGGTAGATATGAACCAATTTCTATTCTTCTACATGTTGATATCCAGTTATGCCAGGATCATTTGTTGAAGATGCTTTCTTTTTTCCATTGTACAGTTTTGGCTTCTTTGTTAAAAATCAGGTATTCATACATGTGTGGAATAATATCAGGGTCTTCAATTCAATTTCATTGATCCACATGTCAGCTTTTATGCCAATACCAACCTGTTTATTACAATAGTTCTATAGTATTGCTTAAGGTCAGGGATAGTGATGCCTCCAGAAGTTTCTTTATTATAAAGGATTGTTTTAACTATCCTGGGTTTTTTGTTTTCCATATGAAGTTGATCATTATTCTTTTGAGGTCTGTGAAGAATTGTGTTGAGATTTTGATGGGGATTGTATTGAATCTGTAGATTGCTTTTGGTAAGATTGCCATTTTTTTATGTTGTTTCTACCTATCCATGAGCATGAGAGATCTTTCTTTCCATTTTCTGATATCTTCTTCATTTTCTTTCATCACAAACATGATTCTTAGTCATGCAGGTCTTTCACTTGTTTGTTTAGAGTTATCCCAAGATATATTATATTACTTGTAGCTATTATAAAGGGTGTTGTTTCTCCAATTTCTTTATCAGTCCTTTCTTCATTTGTATATAGGAGGGCTACTGATTTTTTTCAATTATCTTGTATCTTGTCCCATTACTGATGTTGTTTATCAGCTGTAGGAGTTCCCTGGAAGAATTTTTGGGGTAACTTATGTATACTATCATGTCATCTGTAAATAGAAAGCTTGAGTTCTTCCTTTCCAATTTGTATACCTTTGATGTCCTCTTGTTGTCTTACTGCTTTAGCTAGAACTTCAAGTACTATACTGAATAGATATGGAGAAAGTGGACAGCCTTGTCTTGTTTCTGGTTTTAGTGTTATCACTTTGAGTTTCTCTAAATTAATTTGATGTCAGTTTTCAGCTTGCTGTAAATTGCCTTTATTATATTTAGGTATGTTCCTTGAATTCCTTATTTCCCCAAGACCTTTATCATGAAGGGGTCTTAGATTTTTCAGCATTTAATGAGATGATCATTTGTTTTTGTTTTCAGTTTGTTTATATGGTAAATTACATTGACAGATTTTCATATGTTGAATGATCTCTACATCTCTGGAATGAAGCAATTATGGTGGATGATTTTTTTTTTTTTGTGATGTGTTCTTGGATTCAGTTTACCAGTATTTTATTGAGTATTTTTGCATTAATGTTCCTGAGGAAGATTGATTTGTAATTCTCTGTTTTTGTTGCATCTTTGTGTGGTTTGGGTATCAGGATAACTGTAGCTTCATAGAAAGAGTTTGGCAATGTTTCTTCTGTTTCCTTTGTGTGGAACCATTTGAAAAGTATTGGTATTAGCTCTTCTTTGAAATTCTGGTAGAATTCTGCACTGAAACCACCTGGCTCTAGGCCTTTTGTTGTTGTTGTTGTTGTTGGGAGACTTTTAATGACTACTTCTGTTTTCATAGGGTTTATCTGTCTATTTAAATTGTTTATCTGTCTTGTTTTAATTTTCATAAATGGTACCTATACAGAAAATTTTCCATTTCTTTTAGATTTTCCAATTTTGTGGAGTACATGATTTTGAAATATGACCTGATTATTTTCTGGATTTTCTCCTTCCATATATATATATACACATATATCCCTTTTTGTTTCTGATTTTGTTAATTTGAATATTCTCTCTCTGCCTTTTGGTTTGTTTGGATAAGGGTTTGTCTGTCTTGTTGATTTTCTCAAAGAACCAACTCTTTGTTTCATTGATTCTTTGTATTGTTCTCTTTGTTTCTATTTTACTAATCTCAGCCCTCAATTTGGTTGTTTCCTGGCATCTACTCCTTCTGGAGGAATTTGCTTCTTTTTGTTCTTGAGCTTTCAGGTATGGTGTTAAGTCACTATAGTGTGAGATTTATTCAGCTTCTTTATGTAGGCATTTATAGCTTTGAACTTCTCTCTTAGTATTGCTTTCATAGTGTCCCATAAATTTGGGTATGTTGTTGCACAGCCATTTTCATTGAATTCTAGGAAATCTTTAATTTCTTTCTTTATTTCTTCCTTGACACAGTGGTGATTCAGTTGAGCATTATTCAGTTTCTATGAGTTTGTAGGCTTTCTGTAATTCATATTGTTGTGGAAATCTTACTCTAAGCCTTGGTGGTCTGATACAACACAGAAAGTTATTCTAATTTTTTTTGTCTCTGTTGAGATTTGCTTTGTGACCCAGTATGTGGTCTAATTAAGAGAAGGTTATATTGTGTGCTGAGAAGAAGGTAAATTCTTTTGTGTTTGAGTTGAATGTTCTATAGATATCTATTAAGTCCATTTGAGTCATAACATTGTTAGTTCCCTTGTTTCTCTGTTAAGTTTCTATCTGGCAGACCTGTCCATTGGTGAAAGTGGTGTGTTGAAGTCTCTCACTATTAGTGTGTAGGCTTTGATGTGCAATTTAAGCTTTAGTAATGTTTCTTTTACATATGAAGGTGTCCTTGAATTTGGAGCATAAATGTTCAGAATTGAGACTTCATCCTGTTGGATTTTTCCTGTGATGAATATATAATGTCTTCTCAATCTCTTTTGATTAATTTTATTAAGTCTGTTTTGTTAGCTATTAGGATAGCTACATCAGCTTGCTTCTTAAGTCCATTTGATTGGAAAGTCTTCTCTCAACCTTTTACTCTGAAGCAGTGTCTGTCTTTGAAGTTGAATGTTTCTTGCATGCTGCAGAAGCATGAATCCTGTTTTCAAATCTTTTCTGTTTACCTGTGTCTTTTTATAGGTGAATTGAGTCAATTGATATTAAGGGATATTAATGACCAATGATTGTTAATTCCTGTTATTCTTTTGGTAGTATTGTATGTGTATTTCATTTCTTTAGGATTTGTTTATGTGGGATTATCTATTGCCTGTGTCTTATTGGATTTTTCCTTGTAATGCTTTCAGTAGGGCTAAATTTGTGGATAGCTATTGCTTAAATCTCTTTTTTTCATGGAAGATCTTGTTTATTCTGTCTATGGTGATTGGGAGTTTTGCTGGGTATAATAGTCTATGGTGATTGGGAGTTTTGCTGGGTATAATAGTCTGGGCTGGCATCCATGGTCTCTTAGTGTCTATATAATATCTGTCCAGGACCTTCTTCCTTTCAGAGTCTCCATTGAGAAGTCAGGTGTTATTCTGCTAGGTCTGCTTTCATATGTTATTTGGATTTTTTCTTTTGCAGCTCTTAATATTCTTTCTTTATTCACACATTTGGTGATTTGATTATTATGTAGCAAGTGAACATTTTTTTCTTTATTTTGGTGTCCAATCTATTTGGTGTGCTTTAAGCTTCTTGTATCTTCGTAGACATTTCCTTCTTTAGGTTTGGAAAGTTTTCTTTTATAGTTTTATTGAA
Source organism: Peromyscus californicus insignis (assembly GCF_007827085.1). Classification (NCBI taxonomy): domain Eukaryota; kingdom Metazoa; phylum Chordata; class Mammalia; order Rodentia; family Cricetidae; genus Peromyscus; species Peromyscus californicus. Next base: position 51,740,048 of record NW_026294525.1, read on the forward strand.
TATATGTTTTTTGTGCCTTTCAGCTGGTATTCTTCTTCTATGCCTATTATTTTTAGGTTTGGTCTTTCATGGTGTCCCTAATTTCCTGGATGTTCTGTGTTATTATTTTGTTGCCTTTAATGTTTTCTTTGACCGATGAATCTATTTCCTCTATCATATCTTCAATGCCAAAGATTTTCTCTTCCATCTCTTACATTCTGTTGGTCATGCTTTCATAGTAGTTCCTGTTCAATTACTCAGATTTTCCATTTCCAGCATTCCCTTAGTTTTTGTCTTCTTCATTGCCTTTAATTTAATTTTCAAGTGTGGAACTGTTTTCTTCACCGTTTGATTGCTTTTTCTTGGTTGTCTTGATTTTCTTTAAGGGATTTATTGATTTCTTCCAATTTTTTGTTTGTCTTTTCCTTGACTTCTTTAAGGGAACTTTTCCTTTCCATTTAAAGGCCTCTACCATCTATATAAAGTCATTTTCAAGGTCATTTTCTTCTGCTTCTTCTATGCTGTGATGTTCAGATCTTGCCGTAGAAGAACCACTAAGTTCTGGTGATGCCATATTGTTCTTTATGCTGTTGTATGTATTTTTGCACTGGCATCTACCCATCTCTTGCTTCAATTGGTGCAAAAGGTATCTGTGTCTCAGGGAGCAATCCTTGGTCCAAACAGCCCTGGTGGTGTTTGTGTCTCAGGGAGCTACTGGGGTGTCATGGGGGATGGCTTCTTTTAGGAACCAGAGTGCAAACTTGTAGATTGCAGAGTACAGTAGGGATAGTGGAAAAGCCTGCCCTCAGGACTCTTGCCTGTAACTGGGGCTGCAATGGGTGGTGGAATAGGGACACAGTTGTGCCCCTGGGCCTAGGGCCTAGAGACTTGGGTGACTAGCTAAGAGAACAGTAGCTCACCTCTTGGTTCAAGCCAAGCTGGCAGAGTCTGTGTCTTAGGGAACAGCTGCAGTCTCATCAAATGGGTGAGTTTGGGGGAGAGAGTGGGGGTTTTAGATTACAAGGTCTGATTGGGGGGTGGGGGTCAGGCCTGCCTACAGAGGCCTTGCCAGTTGGCCTACAACTGGGGCTGTAATTGGTAAGGGAATTGGGTACACACTGTGCCCCTGGGCCTAAGTCCTACATGATAGAGCTACATGATGGTCTTAAGAGAATTTTTCTTTGAGAGCAAAGAGCAACAAAACCATACAGATAAAAGATTTTCAAGTGTGGGAACTATAACATGTTTAGCAATATGATATATTGGTGTTATAGAGCAGAGAAAGTTTAGATATAATAAATTTGGTAATCATATGTTTGTGCAGTGGCAGAAGTTGTTACCATATGAGAAAATTTGAAAACCAAGTGTGCCATCTTTATACATTGAGCAAGGTGTTTGTAGTAAGACAGTGAGGCTTTAAGGAAAGGCTTTAATGTGTTTGAGGAGGAAACAAGAAAGGATTGCAAAGGGAACTCCAGAAGAAAGAGCATTCTAATAAGCTCCAAAAGGGAGCCGAGAGACAGAGGAAAACAAGGCCACAGTGAGAGACAAGGATCACAAGCAGGAATTCCAACAGAAGGAATATTACAATATCATAGTGACCTAGAAGCATATGGAAAGTCTTAGCAGGCAGCTCCTAGGGGAAGGAAGGAAACTATATGAGGAAACTGAGGACATAAACAAGTGGGTAGAACAATTAAAGGAGAAAGCAACTGAAGAAGCAGACTGGAGAGGTTTTTCAGGAAAAGGGGGTTCAAATTGAGGGTGAGGGGTAGCAGTGATACCCACATGGTGGGTGTTCAGGATGACATAACAGGCTTCAGGGGCTAGACAGACTGAGAGAAAGCTTACCCAGTGGGAAAGCAGAGAGCAGGTAGAGGGAGACCCATAGCCTTCTCATGTGACATACAATCAGAATGGTATAGCAGACTCCAGGAGCCAGAGAGATGGAGAGATGCCCAGAATCAGAGTGGCTAAGTATAGTCAGTCAGAGGAAGAAGTGGTTGAAGAGACAGACTATACAATTTGTAGTCAAATATTATGGGTGGTAGAAGCCAGCAGAAGCAATTTATCCATACATACCTTAGAACAGTCAAATTAGCAATCTGGTGTATTTTAGAAGGCAAAGTCCTCAGAAAAGTTTCCATGTATGCCCCATCCAGGGGGTTTTGGAACCAGATGTATAAAGTAAGGACATCACTGCTCCAAGGTGTGGCTGAGGGGAAGCTTTTATTGTAGATTTAAGGGAGAGCACAAAAGGAGCAGGGAGAGAAAGTAGTGTATGTAACATGGCCAGTAGACTGACTCGGGCCATTAAGGGGAGGGACAAGAGAGGAAGAGATGACCAAGAGAGAGGAGCAAGGAAGAAGGGGCCAAGAGAAGAAAACAAAAGAAGACTAAGAGTACAGATTGTGATTTTTCATTTTAACCTTTAGACATTGAAATTCAAGTATGTGATATTTTCATCATTAGTAAATCAGAAAAGGACAAAAATGTTCAACTTAATGCCAGTGTCTTAATCAGTATTGATTTACTGTTGATGCAATGGCTATTAAATGTTACTTGAATGTAGTTTTGTCAAGTTGAATTGGTTCAATTAGTCAAAAATTCAGTGCTCTATTAGTCATAAAGAAAATAAAAATATTTGTGCATGTTTGAGGAGAATGATATAAAACAAAATTGAGCAATTATATGAAATGTGATACATTTTTGAATTTTTCTTGAGATATATTACTAAGCTATTGTAGTGCAGGAATTTTGTTTTTTTTAATTATTTATGGAAAAATCTGTAATTAATATATAACCTGTAATTAATGGCAAATTTTGTCCTGTTGACTTTTGAGACTAAAATTATTTAATTTCTATTACAAGTAGGTAGCCAGTTTGTAGTGTTTCTGTGCTGTACATCTTCAGTGGGATTGATTTACTTAGGTACATAGTTACTTTATGGCACTCTGAAATGTTAAAGTAAGCTACATGCCAGGGCTTGGTGGGACCCGGAGATAAAACTCTCGAGCTACAAACGGCGCCCAACGTGTTGGCAAGAGTTTCCACCTAAAACCTGAGTAAAAAGATTCTAAAACGGAGCTAAAAACAGTTCCTAGTTGTCTCTTTCAAGTAGCAGCAGCCTGCGTGTTTGAGCTACTATCTACTATGGCTGGTTCCTGGTGTGCGTGCTCTACCTGCAGTATGGCAGGAATGAGGCCTCTGCAAGTGGCACATTAAGCTGCATGGTGGATTTAACCTTTGCAAGTACAAAACAAAAAGAGGTTTCTGGGCTACACACTGCTTTGATAGAAGCATAGACCCACTATTTCTGAGAGTTGATGGCTCCCAGAACTGGCGGAAAATGTACCACCGCCATGTTGGGAAGCTGAAGTGGGCAGAGCCAGCAGCCACAGTGCCGTTTCAGGCTTAGAATGCTACAGTTTAAAGCAATAGATTCACAATAAGACTGATTCAGATGGAATAGTTTACAATGTATGTAAAAATGTACGTAGGCTTGAGAGAGAGAGAAAAAGGAATATATACAGTTATATAAATAAATAGATAGTTTTAAAAAATAAAGTCTTTAAAGAAACAGTAAAGGTAATAAGCCACGTAAAGATGGGTATCACACAGAGATTCTAGATTATGTTCTCTTTGATATTCATAACTGAAGAAAAACATTTGATTGTAAAAGCTGTTGAGTTATGCCAAAATGTATACTTTAAAGGTACCTTGACTTCAAAATTTGGATATAAGGATATGTTGCTTTGGAAAGGAGGCTCTACTTTTGTTTCCACAGAAAGCCAGAGGCTATAGATTTGTTCCAGATTAAGATACATCAGATTTGACCAGCCAAGACCCCATGAAAGGTCTCCGATGACACCATGGCCCAGAAGATCCAATATCCAGAATGGTTTCAGGCAACTGGCTCAGATGATACACCCTCACAGACTACTCCATAATCCTAAAATTTTCTTTTTGTCCCCATAAGATACAGTGACCCCTTCCAGCAGAAAGTAGTAAGAGAAGCTACGCCCAAATTCCCAAATATAACAAGCTGGCTTTGGAGATGGAATCAGCTTACTCCCTCTCTAAACCCAGACATATTGCTAAAAAAAAATAAAATAAAATAAAATAAAAGGTTAAGATATTCTTGTGTCCCAAATCAGAACAACCCTCTGGTGTGGGACAGAAAAAAAAACAATATTTTTATTTAAAACAGATTGATTATAAATACAATCTCTTTCTAAAGAAGAAAGGGGGATATGATATAGATATGATAGGATAAAAGGATAAATTGCTGAACCTATTTTAAAGAATAACAACTTGTTTAAAATGTTTTATGCTGGTGTATAGATTTTAGTTTATTGATACAAATTTAAAGTTAATTGTGTTATACTGTGTGTATATTTCTACTCATGTTTAAGGTATTGTGTTTGTACAACTCATTTAAAATTGTAAAGGATAATTAAGAAGTAGATTAATAATTAGTCATCTATGATAATCATACTTGTAGCCATGTTAGTTAAGTCTTCTAGGTATACATAGATATATTTCAGATAGATAAGTAATCTTCAAATACTTCAAAAACATACAGAATATGGCATTTAAAATGTTTTAAAAATTTAGATTTTCTGGACAGTGAGACATGTCTGCTCCTGGCAGCACCAGATTTGCTTTAGAGAGGAGGATGGCCATCAAAGACACTCTGTATGGAGTTGATCTTCTATGGTGATATTTTATTTGTACTGAAATGTGACTTTATTTGGATATTAATAAATAAAGTCACCTGGGGGTCAGAGCTATTAGAGCCATAGCAAAAGCTGGGCAGTGGTGGTGCATGCCTTTAATCCCAGCACTTGGTAGGCAGAGCTAGGTAGATCACTGTGTGGTCAAGGATACAGCCAACATTGGAGACACACGCCTTTAATCTCAATACCAACCATAGAAGACCTGGAAGTTTGTACAGACATGCAGTGACAAGGCAGTCATGTGGTTGAGTTTACAACCAATGAGAAGGCAGAACAGAAAGTCTATATAAAGACAAACACACAGGAAGTAGGTCTCTCTTGGCTGAAGATGATCGCTGAAGCAGGAAGGGTAAGGCTCTTAGCTCTGACCTCTTGGGCTTTTATCTTTACATTGGCTCTGCGTTTCTTATTTATAAGATGGTTGGTTACTTCCACAATCTTCTTCTTGGCAAAAATAGCCATTTGGGCAAAAAACTGTTCTTGCCTAGACTGCTTGATCGACTGGACATGCAGGACCCATAAGAAGGTAACCACTGAACTGAACTTTGCTTGGCAAAATGGTCCTTCAGGTTCCTGCTTCGCAGAGAAAACTTCCAGACATTCTATAGGACACTGAAAAAAATGACCAAGAGACTCTAGCCCTGTGGGCTGAAGACAGATGCCCCAACTTTACAAAGGAACATTAGGTGTCTATCCAGGCTGTCAACTGTCTCTGTCTACCCTGCAAGACTCCCAAAAGGTGCTTGCATCCTTCGCCTGTTTCTCAGGTAATGTTATATCCTTCTGAGGTCTCTGATGTAGTTGAAGCTAGATAGTTACAATTTTCCTTAGTTATGATAAAAGATAAGTTAGATATAAAACCTTGTATTCACAAATATGATAGGATATCTTCTTTAATATTGTAACTGTAATTCTTGCTCGATAATTGTTTTGTTATATGTAAGTTTACTATGTTAAAGTTAAAAATCTTCCTTTTTGAAAAAGAAGAAAAGGGGAAGTGCTGTGGATATCGTTCTTTATAAATAAAACACTGATTGGCCAGTAGCCAGACAGGAAGTATAGGCGGGACTAACAGAGAGGAGAATTGAGGGAACAGGAAGGGAAGGGGGAGACTGCCTGAAGCCGCTGCCAGGACAAAGAAGATGTAAGGTAGCAGTAAGTCACAAGCCACGTGGCAAAGTATAGATTAATAGAAATGGGCTAAATATAAGAGTAAGAGCTAGGCAATGGTAGGCCTGAGCTAATGGCCAAGCAGTTTAAATAATATAAGAGTCGGTGTGTTTATTTTATAAGTGGGCTATGGGACTGCTGGGGCTTGGCGGGACACGGAGAGAAAACTCTCCAGCTACAGCCACAGAAATGTAGAAAACTCTTAAAAGTGTTCTTTGGCATCCCACTTTTTTCAATTAGCATAAACAAATCCACAGACCACCTGGCAATAAATAGGCAACAGAGCTCTGCCACAGGAAGGGACTACTGGTTTCATATAGAGATGTTATGCTTTTGTTGTGACTCAGCATTTCAATAATAACAATACAAGCCTGTACTACTGTCCTGCTTCTCAAAAATATGCCTCCATGTCTTCAAGAAAATACATTTATTCCTACATAGAGAGAATTTCTAATCTTCTATTCTCTTGTTACAATCTCCATATCATTTTGCTAGATGCAAGCATAAGTACTTGATTTTCACATAACCTCCATAAGAGGTCTTCAGTCTCATTTGAGTTAATGATTTAAATTTAGGATCCAGAATTTCTCAATTATTTTCTTAGTATAATAAAGTTAATGAAAGGTATTGAAACATAGGCTGTCTGTCTCTAACTACTTTATCTTCCCTATTTCATTAAGCTAAACAATATTGGGAATAAAAAAAAGCTACGCAGTAATATTATTATCCTTAAAATGAATTCTACTCTAAGAAGACATCAGATATTCAAATATATTTTATAAGAAAATAAAGATAATTAATATGTCAAAAAAATTACAAATGGTATTGCTGAGAGTCATCAATAGGATGTATTTTCCTTTATTGTTTTCACATTAAAGCATAAAATCTGTAGAGAAATTATTAAAAAAATCTTACTCTTAAGTACCAAATTGGATATTAAGATGAAATCTTACAACACCAATGCAAACAAAATACAGAAATATGCCTGATACAAGATAAATGATGACTCTGTGGATCTGAATAGGTCAATAACTACCATCTATTTATTGGTATAGCTTATTAATAATCAGGAACTGCCAAGTACTCCAAAATAAAGGGGCTGGTACTACAGTAAGATGTGGAGGCTTCTCTTGCAGTTTCGATGGGAACATGGGACTAAGAAAGAATGAAACCAGAAAGGATGTCAGAAGTGGACATTCACTAACTAGAGAAGTGTTTCATCAAGTTGGCTGCATTTCTCCTAATTACCTGTGTGTGAGTGTTGAGAAACAAAGACATTCAGAAGTCACTTGATAAATTGCTTCATAGTTCAGCTAACACCTAGCCTGCACCATTCTAAGAATTCTGACTTGTAAAATGATGCTTCTATTTTTCACATTGAAAAGTGTGTGTCTTACCAGTAGGTAGCATACAAGATGTCTTTATATAAAAAATTTATAAATTGTTTTTAATTTCTTATAATTTTTCAAAGCACACACATGTGAGTGTGTAGGTGAATGAGCTCTTTTTTCCATTTTATAGGTTAGGTTGGGGATAAGTCAAGTAATAATCTTTAGTATGTCTGGTCCTTAGAAAGGCTATGAGTTTGACTTTCACATTGAAAAACAGACAAATATAGCAAGTTTAGTGTAAGTACATGCAGTGAAATCACTGAATGAGACCACATCTTGGGTAGAAAAAAAGTTTAATGGGAAAAAACTATTGAGCTGTCTCAAGAAAGTAGAGAACAGCAGCAAGGCTGAGTAGAAAAAAATGAGTATCACAGGACACCTTGGGTGGGAGATGGGAATGTTCATGATAACTGAAAGCAGGTTATATTAATGGGTATTAGATGTTCCTTTTCTTAGGGTTATATTAGTGGGTGTCAAATGTTCCTTTTCCTAGGGTGACTATCCATTAGGGAAGAATGAGGAAGCTGTGGTCTTTCGATAATTTAAGTTTTGAGGTTTCAGAGAAATTCTGGAGGCTAGGCTTCTGTTTCCTAGTGGAGGCATGCCTGGGCTTAGCTCCAGTAGCTGTTCTTGGGTATTGCCAGCAGTGCCACCATTTTAGTGGTCTGCTGGTGACCTTAAAGTTAGTTAACCACAGTAAGTACAATTTATTTTCTATGGCAATATATTATTAGATTGGGGATATATATTAGTAAGAATTAACTATAAAGGATTCACATGTCTGAAAAAAATCTTTGAGAAAATTTTGGTAAACTCAAAGGTTTACCAAATTTTGTATTTCATTACATTAGCAATTATGATTGTTTAACTTGATTTACATTATTTTACATTATTTATTATTTATGTGTGTGCCTATGTGTTCACACATGTGCATGCATTGTAAGTATGTTGATCAAATGACAACTTGCTGGAGTCAGTTATCCCCATCAGAGGGCTTAAATAGCTGTTCCTTACATTTCAGTACCTAATTCGATTCTGTCTTAGGTAGTGTTTTTATTACTGTGTTGAAACACTGAAACCAGTTTGGAAAGGAAAGGATTTATTTTAGCTTATAAGTATCAGAATACAATATGTCTCCAAGGGAAGTCAGGTCAAGAACTCAAGGCAGGAACCAAGAAGCAGGAACTGAGATAAACGCTGTGCAGGAATGGTGCTTACTGGCTTCCTCCTACCATTTTCCTTGGTCTGCTTTGAGTGTCACCACCTACTGTGAACTGGATTCTCCCAGATCAATCATTAATCAAGAAAATCTGGTGGGAACATTTTCTCAGTTGATGTTCCATCTCCCAGATGAACCTAGCTTTTATCAAGTTGACATAAAAATATCCAGCACAGATACTAAGTTTAATCTTTATGACAATCAAAAAAAGTATAGAAATGTCAGATAAATGTGATATCTGGGCCTTAAACTCTGGTGATCAAGTTTAGTGTTAAGTTCTTTTACCTGTGGAGCATCTGACTGGCTCTGATTTTTAAAACCAGATTACATATAGTAGTTAAAATTTCAACTACACCAAAGCTCTTTTTCCTGTTGCATAGCCCCACACTAAAAGATTATTATTTCATATTGAGGATTCATAGTCTGAACACTCCAGTATATCTGCTTTATGTTTAGAATTACTCTTTCACAAACTTAGAAGAAATAGTTCTTCCTAGCTATGACCTTGGAGGGAATTTGAGAATTAATATATAACATCTGTGAATCACTCTGAGTTCTTTGAAGGAGTTTTAATATCACAGAAATCTAAGAGATTGTGAAAGAGCAACGTATTAAAGACAGTTTATCCTTCAACAGATTAATCTTTGACAGAGCCTCAGGCAACTGCTAGGATGTTAGTATCACTGTCAATTATCCTCCTGAAGAGACAGATGTAATAGTTACACATCACTTCTCATGTTACTTTTTGTATCTTATGACTCCAACTGATAGAAAGAAAGAGAAATAGTTCAACAAATAAATCAAGAAATAATACGCTATCTTCTTAAGTCTTTTAAAATTCTTGGACTTTAAACTGTGCAACAAAGTTTAAAAAAATTGAAGCAAATATTTTAAAATGGAAAGTGATGTATAAAATAGAAAATTCATGTGATGTTTTTAAACTTCTATATTTCATGTAAATGCATTTATATGACCCGATAAACCTCAAAATAAAGCTCCTACATAAGAGTATCGGAGGAGTTATATTCATGTATTGAAATATATTAAAAACTACATTTCAGCGAACTTGAACTGGCTCTGAACACATACTATAGTTCTGAGACTTTAGTTCTAAATCAGGGGCAGCTGTATTAAACATAGAATCCTAGCATTTGGGAGGCAGAGATTCATGAGGATCTCTGTGAGTTCAAGGCAACACTGGGAACAGAGCCAGGCATGGTAGCACATGCCTTAATTCCCAGTACTAATTAACCATAGAGGTCTGGATGTCTGTACAGACAGAAAGGAAGTGGTAGAGCTGGGTAGAAAAAGGAAGTGATGTACCTGGGTGGAGAGAGGAAGTGAGATGGCAGGGACTTTGGATATAGTCATGAGTGTACAGTAAGTAGCTCTCTCTTGAGCTAAGGATTTCCTAGGGTAAGAACATGTGACTGTAGCTTGTTCTGTTCCATAGAGGACACTCCTCTATGTCCTCTGCATCAGTTCCTGCCTTCAGGTTCCTGACTTGAGTTCCTGTCCTGATTACCTTAAATGATAGACTATGAAGGTGAAATAAATTCTCTTCTTGCTTTTCTTCATAGTGTTTTAGTACAGGAAAACCTAAGAAATCTAATTAAGATACTTCTCAACAAAAAAGTCTGTTTACACCAGATGTAGACCATTATAACAACCACAAGCAATAAAAATTATAAGTGTCAGAAGAACAGGATATCTGCTGTGAGGTTGTATCTCATTGAGGAATCTACCCTCATGGCTGGCTAAATAAGACAACACCAGCAGATATATAACATTAAAGGGATATATTTCATGGTGTCCCAACTTTAGAATTTCCAGCAACAAAAAATGTGAGAAAAGGAGAATACAGTCTTCCCATAAAAGCCTTCCCCTACTGAACATGTGTGTGTGTGTGTGTGTGTGTGTGTGTGTGTGTGTGTGTGTGTGTGTGTGTGTGAAAGTTAAGGCTAACTTTTTTTTCTGCTGGGTCAAATGGTAAAAATTTAGTTATTTATCCCAAATACAACATGAAACTATTTAGGAAATGTTTACATACAAGAGAGGAACCCAATATAATGTTGGTGATGGAAGGGTATGTTTAGCTTGCTAATAGATGCTGCCCAAAATAATTTTCTTTCTGAGGAATTGATTTTTAGCAAACTTTATAGAAATCCAGTTTGGAAATCTGATATTATATTCCAAATAGTATGCAGAAAAGCAGTATAATGTGGTAAGTACCTCATGGTGGCCAGCATTTATTCAACTCTGATATTTCATCATGAAGCTGTTAGTAAATATGTGAGAATCTGTGAGAAGTCTGGTATATGCTGTTTTTTTCCAGACATTTGTTTGAGGTAGTAAATTTTTCTGACATAAATGCCTTCTCAATTATGACATGTTAAGGCAAATTCTCTGCACTAAGCTGTATCTACTCTTCTCTCTTTCATTAACATTGGGATTACTGTATCCAAAATGTCATAAAAATAAATCTGAAGTAACATAAATTCAGTGAAATTAAATTTATAAATTTTCATCCATATTTAAATTTATAAAACATTGTGTTAATATTTTAGCAATATAAATTTATTAAACCACTAGTATTTTAAATAAATATTTTGTTAAATGAAAACACAGTTTTTGTGCTTAATGTTTCCCACCTACCAAAGACACAAAGTATTAAAGAGTATAGCAATATGAAATAGTAAAAGCAATCCAAGAGGCAAGGCTTCAGGTTCAATGTGACAATTACTGAAGACTGAAAATAGAAAAAAATCTTTTGAAGATTATATTAGATATAAGTTGTAAGTAAAAATATGTCTCTAAAATTTTAAATGTAAAAGAACATGTGAAGGATATGACAGAAAACTTTTAAAAACCATACTAATTCTTGAAGTGAAATAACATTAGCATTTAATTAAATTGCAAATTGGTGTAATGTAGAATTAATCTTATCTGGAAAAAAGGAAAAATCTTCACTGAAATATTTTTGTACATTGTAAAAAATGAAATGACTTGACGTTTTAAATAAAGTTCTTTTTATAAAGCTAAATTAATAGAATTACTTGGGCTAGTCCCATCCATTAGTCTTTCAAACTGGGTGTATTATTGTAACTTTTCAACACTTAAACATTTAAAAATCTATAGTAATATTTGTTTAAAAAACAATTTTATCATTTAGTAGGACTTCCCATAGGGAATGGAAGTCTTATTTCTGTCATAAACTTATTCAATCTTAATTTATTTCAAATAAGCATAGAAATAATTTATTAATTGAATGTGCCATAACCTTCATGAATGGTATTATCTTCAGACTATGACATTCTTAGCATACTTTACAATTCTATAGAATATTGGATTCAACATGTCCCTTAAAAGTCTGAAACATCAAGAATATGTATAATTTTAGGAATTAAGCACAGAGAGTGCAAATGAGTCATTACTTTATGAAAACTAAGGTATCAAATAGCACTTAAAATGGTCTGACTTTATTTTACCCAAAACTCAGTCCAGTCTCTCTTTTTTCCTTTGGCTTTGTTTTCTATCATTTTCTTTGACCTTGCTAAATTTTATCAAAATGGCTATTTTCAGTTGGACATTACACAGTGCATGTTGCACTTTTATTATTTTATTTCTATTCTAGTTTTATGCTGAAATACTTGATCTTTCCAATTTGGTTTGCTGTACTGTGATTCTCAAAAGATGGATCTCAAAAAAAAACATTTTAAAATTTATGCTCTCCTGAGATTTTTAAAAATAAATATAAATAAGTAAAAAGACTCTTTCTTTATTGGCTGGAGTCACTACCAGATGGTACTTAGTTAGAAATCATGACTGGAGCCTCCATGGTCTACTTCTGTAGACCTCAATTAAAGCAGGAAGAATGCCAGCTTATCCTCTATAGTAAAACTCTGTCAGCATAAAAGATAAATAAATAAATAAATAAATAAATAAATAAATAAATAAATAAATAAATAAATAAATAAATAAATAGTAAAATAAAATAAAGCATAATGATGTGATTCAAAACAGGAGCACAAGATGGGATATGGAAAGATGAGGGAAGAAACATAAGTGGAGAAGGGTAAGTTTGAGTCTTATGAAGTCTTCCAGGGTATAATTACCAAGAGAAGTGGATGGCCATGAAGAGACTGACTAGTGTCGGCTTCCCACTGAAGGAAAGATCTGGGTGTTATGTAATGTTGAGTTTGAAGGCCAGCAACAGCAAATGAAATAATTTGATGACAATTGCTCTAAAGTAGACAAGAACTAAAGGAAGGTGGAACAAGAGTAAATCTTATGAACTAAATTCACATAAATGTATCATTCAAAGAGAAAGGATTTGTAATAGGCCCTTTTTCACTTCCTTTTTTTAATTAAATTTTTTTATTCATTTTCATACCAACCACAGATCCCCCTCTCATCCCTCCTCCCTCCCCCATATACTCCCCCACCTTCTCCCCGAGCTCCCATCCCTTCCTCCTAAAAGGTAAGTCCTCCCATGGAGGGACAGCAAAGCCTGGTACATTCAGTTGTGGTAGGACAAAGGCCCTCCTCCTTACATCAAAGGTGAGCAAGGTGTCCCACATAGGTAATGGGATCCAGAAAGCCAGCTCATGCACCAAGGATAGACCCTGATCACACAGCCAGGGGTCCCTCAAACAGACCAAGCTACACAAGTGTCTCCTGTATGCAGAGGGTCTAGTCTGGTCCTATGCAGGTTCCACTGTGTTCTGTTTAAAGTTCCTGAATTCCTATGAGTTTGGTTCAGTTTTCTCTGTAGATTTCCCGATCATGATCTTGACTCCCCTTGCTCATATAATCCCTCTTCCCTCTCTTCAACTGGGTTCTTGGAGCTTTGTCTGGTGCTTGGTTGTGGATCTTTGGATCTTCCTTCCATCATTTACTACATATGGCATCTTCTCAGAACATTGGGAATAAATCTACCTCAAGACCCAATGATATTACTCTTGGGAATCATACTACAAGTACTCAGCTGTAAAAAACAAGGACATCATAAAATTTGCAGGCAAATGAATGGAACTAGAAAATATCATCCCAAGTGAGGTAACCCAGAGTCAGAAAGACAAACATGGTATGTATTCACTCATAAGTGGATATTAGAAGTAAAGCAAAGGATAACCAGACAACAACCCACAGCTTCAGAGCCACTAGTAAACAAGGAGAACCCTAAGAGGGATGCACGGATCACCTTGGGAAGGGGAAACAGAGGAGATCTCCATGAGTAAACTCTTGATGAGGGGGAGAAATAGAGAGGAGAGACTGGGGGATGAAAACATGAGGGAACAGGATGTTAGAGCTGGGGAAGGGATGGAGTGGGAGATCAGTGAAAGAGATATCTTGATAGAGGGCAACATTATGGGGAAAGGGAGAAACCTGGTGTTAGGGAAATTTCCAGAAATCCACAGGACCACCCCAGATTAGACTACCAGCAATAGGGGAGAGAGAGGCTACCTGAACTGGCCCACCCTGGTAATCAAATTGGTTAATACCCTAACTGTCATCCTAGAGCCTTTTTGTTTTTTAACATGATTGATCCTCTTTTTTTAATATTCCATAGAATATTGGAAATTTTCAATTTTTAAGTAATAAATCTGTATGAGCATGCTAGAATATGTTGTTAGTATTTCCACAGAAAATATCCCACACAGACTGAAAGAGAAAATAAACAGGACTCACTACTGTTGCAATAGAAGAGAGGAATGTGTTGTATGGTATTTTGTTTGTGTTCTGACAAATAAAGCTTGCCTGGAGATCAGAGAGAGGATGGAGCTAACCACTAGTTAACCATAGAGGCCAGGCAGTGGTGGCTTTTATTCGTAGCACTTAGGAGGAGGAAGCAGGAAGATCAGGAGTTCAAGGTCATCCTGGGCTGCAGGAGATTGAACCAGTCTAAAAGAGAAACAGATCCAGTCAGTGGTGGCATACACCTTTAATCCCAGCACTTAAAAGGAGGAAGTAGGAAGATTAGGAGCTCAAGTCCACCCTTGGCTACATGAGATTGAACTAGCCTAACAGAGAAAGAAGAGCCCGGTGGCGATGGTTCACGCCTTCAACCCCAGCACTAGGGAGGTGGAGACAGGAATATAAGACAGGTAGAGACAGGTTCTCGGGCCCCTCCCCCCTTATTCAGTCTGAGGATTCATAGAGACAGGATACCCTACTTGGTCTGAGATTTCGAAGACATAAGAAGTCTCTAGTGGCTGGCTGCTCTGCTTCTCTGATCTTTCAGCTTTCACCCTAATATCGGACTCTGGGTTTTTATTGACTAAGATTAATTAGATTCATATTTCAGGAATGAGTCTATGGAATAGTCCTGGGATGCTAAGCAGTAACTTGGTCAAAGGAATACAACATTTTGTTATTTTTCCTTAATAAGTGAGTTTTGAATTGAGTCTGAAAAATAATGGCAGTATCTTTCTTTTAAATTTTGAATGTTGTATTTGAATGATATGTAAACCTGAAAATTGCCCATGAAAGTTTTTGTGTGCTTTTTATAATTATATACTGCACAATACCTAAATTAGAATAAAAAAGATCACTACTTTCTCCTCACCATCAGTTTCTGGTGAGAACATTCAAAACGGTGCTTTATAAGTTGTTTCTCTTTGTTCTTATTTATTATGTTTATTTAATTTAGTTCTTTGAGAATCTCACACATGTACAAACATTCTGATAACCTTCTCCCCACTTACTGTTTCTTGTGTTCTCACTGCCCTTTCTACCCTCTCCTCCTCCTCACCAGTGCCTTCACCAGACTCGTTAATTTTGGCTTTGGTTTGGGATTTTTCAAGACAGGGTCTCTCTGTGTAGCTTTGGAGCCAGTCCTGGAACTCACTCTGTAGACCAGGCTGGCCTCGAACTTACAGAAATCTGCCTGCCTCTGCCTCCTGAGTGCTGGGATTAAAGGTGAGCACCACCATCACCCGGCTTGGTTTTATTTTATAACCCTTTATTTAACTTGTACAGTGTGAGTGACCATTGGGTTGGAACTCTCAATTATGGCGTAGTGAGTTCTGCTGTGGGTACACAACTGAAGGTAACAACTCCTTGTCTTCCCATGTCATTTAGTAGCAAATTGTTGTGTAATGAGGGATAAGGATGTTTGATACCTCCCTCCATCCCTAGATTCTTGAGATCATTGCTGTGAAAACCTGGTGCAGGCATCCAAAGCTGCTGTGTTTGTGATTGCAATGGCAGTATATTGCTCAAAGGGTAAAATTTTATGGCACTTTCCCTTTTTCCAGCTCTTACATTCTTTCTACTCACCCTTCCACAAGGTTCTCTAAGCCATAGAAACAATAGTGCAAATGTCCTCTTTAAAGATGAGTGTAGCAGGAATCTTAAAAGTTCTTATTAATAAAATCAAACCTGGGGCCAGTTATTGGAGTTAAATGCTGGATGGTCAGAGAGACAGAACAAGCCACAGCTAACCTCACCTGGCCAACTTCTCAGCTGATCTTGTTTCCTCAGACTGGAAGCATCTATGTCCTCATTCCAATGGCTCTCAGCTGAAGCCTGAAAGCTTAACCAGCCAAAATGCTTAACCAGGCCAAAATGCTTCTAGTTTCTGGTCCTCATGACTTATATATCTTTCTGCTTTCTGCCTCACTCCCTGGGATTAAAGGCTTGCTTTCTGGGATTAAAGGCGTGAGTCATCATGCTTGGCTGTATTCTTGAACACATGGATTTCTGCCTCTGGAATGCTAGAATTAAAGGCATGTGCTACCACTGCCTATCCTCTGTTTGATATTGTGGCTGTCCTGTTATCTGACCCCAGATAAGTTTATTAGGGTGCACAATATTTTGGGGAACACAATACCACCACAGATGAGCACTTATTTGTCACTTATTTTCAGCACCTGTGCAGCCATGAATATCTCCTTCATTGTTTAGACTAGAAAGAAATGGTTGTCTTATTAAGACATTTGACTTTTAGTATAAACACAAATATTTAGAAGGCAGTTTGATACTATGCCATCCTTGCTAAAAACAGCACTCAGTCTCCTGGCTCATAAGGTCTGTGATTTCCACTGTTATGGGATTTGAAAAAGTTTATAGTACAAGGGGCATACATGGAACATGATTTAAATCCAAGTAGAAGGCAGTTGGTCACTCCATAGAAATAGTCCCACTATTTCACAGTTAGGTAAGTCTTCCTTGCAGACTGGTCTGTCAGTTCATAGAATTCATAGCTGAATACAACTTTTACCACAGAAAGCCTGCATAGTACCTTCTGGCACTGGGAAAGCTACCTCTCTTCTAGGTTTCTGCAACTTTCTTGACAATGGCAAGTAATAAAAGATGCCAGAAAGAAAGGGAAGATTTTTAAATTGGTGTAAACTTCAGCATAATTCTTTATAAAGGAACAGATACCAGTAATTGTTGAGTATTTTGTCAATTATATATGTATACATGTCATGAATGTATACACAAATAATATAGACTAAAAGAAACAATGAAGAATCATTACTTAAGAATCTTAAGGAAGAGATCCTCCAAAAAGATTAGTTTTATGTAAAGGTAGGTGAGGGTTGAAAGTGAGGGGAAACTGAGAATCTAGAGTAAGAAAAATCCTAACATTTACAAACAGATTTATTCAATATTTTTACTGAGTGTCTCTTGTACATGTGAAACAACTTTGGAACACATAATGGAAAATAGTTTCCTATGTTTAGTGAGGTGTGATTTTTGTTGTTGTTGTTGTTGTTGTTGTACACATAAAGCAGGGGGAAGGAGAACTTGCCTCAGAGTCTGTATTCCAGAGGTGATAGGGTGAACAGAACACTTTAGAATTCCCTCAGAAACACAGTAGCTATTTACAATGCTGTGAAGATAGTGTCATGGCATTTGTGTTCTCTCCAATTGGGACTGTCAATCATGAGTTTATAACACAAAGAGGTACTTCTATTGCTCTATATAAGGAGAACTAATCCCTTTAAACACCACAGCATTTGCAGGGCATAGTGTTCTGACCTGTAGCATAGAACAATGATCAAAAGCTGCAGGGTCACAAACATACAAAGAAAAGCCACTGTAAAGCAAATTGGTAGTAAGTAAGTGGTTGGCTATTTCATAGAGTATTTTGCAGGACACCAATTTGCTTAGAGTTTGAAAAATGAAACTGTATTTGAAGTGTATTTTGGGGATGTTTATTAAGGAATATTAACAATACAGCTTTTAAACAGAAGGAAAAAATGTTGGAAGTGATGAATAAGGTATTGGAGATGAGGGAATGGTGGGGTGGATCTGATCCAATCAAATTATTTGTAAGTATGAAGCTCTCAAACAACAAAAAGGAAGAAAAAAGCAAAAAAAATCATAACTGCTATTTCAGTGTATGAATAAAATGTAACTAGAGACCAGTGCTATGACAATGTGAAACTAAAGAATTCTTTCTAGACATTAGACTTTTGGAATATGAGTATACTATAATAAATGGAAAGTAGTTTCACATGTATGTTATATACATATATATACATATATATATATATAAAACACATATGTGTGTGTACATATATGTATGTATGTTTGCATGAATTTACTTAATTTTATGATATATATTTATATTTATTGATAGGTGCTCAGATTTTCCTTTCACAGTGCAGCTCTTAAGTAGTGGCCACTGTTCCACTGACTACATTTATGAGCCTAGCTTTCTCATGACTAGCAACGTCCCATATGTAGCTCTTTTCAGTAGAGTGTGAATGAAAGTCTCAAGTGTTAGTTCAATCCCACTGCCTTGTTTACAAGACAGATGTGTTTCTTTCCTGTAACCGCACGTGAATAATAACAGGGCCATGCAGCATAAAAGGCTGTGTGAAGAGAGAAGACTGAGTCATTAAAAAAACATGTGAGGGTGGAAAGATGACTCAGCAGGCAAAGCCACTTACCACCACAAATGATTGCCTGAGCTCCCACCTTGAGAACCATATGGTAGTAGAGAACCAATTCTTGTGTATTGTCCTCTGACTGACACTCACACACACAAGTAAATGGATACATTTAATATAATACATATTTTTGAAAAATATAGAAAAATAAAACCCATTTATTAGCATAATCCAATAGGAACAGCAAACAGCAAATTACCCTTTACTTTATAGCAATGTATCCATGCATATATGTCATATTCATATACCAACAGACATACATATGCACACACACACACACACACACACACACACACACACACACTCACACACACACACACACACGCACACACTCACACACACACACACAGAGGGAGGGAGAGAGAGAGAGAGAGAGAGAGAGAGAGAGAGAGAGAGAGATCTCATTATGTTTCCCAGCATCTCAGCTTACTGTTGAACTCTTGGATTATGTTCATATAACCATTCTACCTTAGCCTCCAAGTGTAGGGATTACAGGTATACAGGAGTGCACCACCATGCATACTGTTCAGTACAAAATTTAATTTACTCATTTCTAGTTAAACTAGTTTAGCATAAGATTGTGACCAAATTTGAAAAAAGAGGAGTAATATTAAGTCTATCATATTATATAAAATATATTTTAAAATTTTTATTTTTGAAAATTTAATACAGTTACGCAATAAAATATGATTACATCTATATCTGTTTCCTTCTTATATATCTCACTTATTCCTCTTGACATATCCTCCCTCTTCTTATCTTTAAAATATTAACCTCAATTCAACTTTGGCATTCTTATTGCAGCCATTTTTAGTAATATATCCTAACATATAGGACTTATTTTCAACTTATTTCACTGAAATATGAAAGATAGTACTGAAATAATTGAACTCAAACAAAGCTAATTGTACTTGTAGGATATCCAGGGAGATAGGCAGTAGAGTCTTCCATATTTCTCCTTCGACAAATAGGTAGTTGTTACAAGCAGTTTCTTTAGGAAATGATGGTATCTATATAAGCTGTCAATATAAATTCAAATGTAAAAAAGACAAAAGATACATTCAACATTTCATTTCCTCTAATATAGCATGGATTTTAAGTAAAAATAAAAATAATGAATTTTTTGAAGGAGTAAAATACTGTGGGATGTCATTCTGAATGCTGTGAATATGTGTTGTTCTGATTGGTTGATAAATAAAATGCTGATTGACCAGTAGCCAGGCAGGAAATATAGGTGGGGCAAGCAAAGAGGAGAATTCTGGGAGGAGGAAGGGCTGAGTTAGGAGTTGCCAGTCAGACACAGAGGAAGCAAGATGATAAGGTAGAACTGAGAAAAGGTACCAAGACATGCGGCTAAACATAAATAAGAAATATGGGTTGATTTAAGTATAAGAGCTAGTCAGTAATAAGTCAGAGCTAATAGCTGAGCAGTTATAAATAATATTAAGCCTCTGTGTGATTACTTTATAAAAGGCTGCTGGACTGTAGGTGAGAGATTTGTCCTGACTACAGGCCAGGTGAGACACAAGAAATCTTCCAACTACAGTAAAAAAAAAAAAAACTTTTCTATTTCCACTAAACAAATATCTATGATAAATTACCATTCTAGTTATTAAATAGATCATTCATACTTTGTTTATTTTATAATTGCTTGTTTTCTCACCTATCTCTTGTTTACCTGGCCTTAAAGGTATTTATTATAAAAATATTTAATTTAGAGTAATAATCTATAAGCTAGTGAGAATTTAAAAGTTTCTAGTATATTTAATAATTTTAGGAATTTTTAATATGTTGCTATTATTAGATTAATCTCTTGATCTGTCTTCAGTAAAATAATCACTAGCCAGCTGATAAAAAAAAACAAAAAACAGAACATGATATTCGATTGAACCTACAAATTCTGAACTCTAGGTTAAAACTTATGGTCTAGCCCCATTTCCA
The DNA here is from genome assembly GCF_007827085.1 of Peromyscus californicus insignis. Lineage (NCBI taxonomy): Eukaryota > Metazoa > Chordata > Mammalia > Rodentia > Cricetidae > Peromyscus > Peromyscus californicus. The sequence goes on from NW_026294525.1 coordinate 51,760,392, forward strand.
ACTTAATCATTAGTGTATTAACTGCTAGATACCTTAATTTCACCCTGAGGTTATTACTCAGAATATAATAAAATTGCTAGTAGTCCATCATGTCATACCTAGGAATAAATTGACTGATAAATGAAACTTATTTAGAAATGTAATTGAATCATAAAATATAACATTTTTATGTATTCTCATTTAAAGTTCTAATATGATTGTGAATTTCTAATGTAAAAGATATTATGTACATCTCCTTGAAATAATTTGATTATCTAGTGAACATATTTTCTGAATACTGATCTCATACAGACTGTGGTAGTTTGAATAAAAATTTCCCCCATATGCTCATATATTCGAAAGCTTAGTCATAAGGGAGGGATTGGAAGGTGTGACATTGTTGGAGTAAGTATGGCCTTGTTGGGGGTGGGATTTGATGTTTCAGAAGCCAGGTCCTGGAACTCTCTCTGCTGTCTGCCAATCTGTCTGTATAATTCTCAGCTACCTCTTCAGCACTAAGTCTGCCTGTGTGCCTACATGATTTCTGCCATGGTTTTAATGGACTAAAACTCTTTAACTGTAAGCAAGTCCCAATTAAATGTTTTCCTTTATAAGAGTTTCCATGATTATGGTTTCTCTTTCTTATTCTACATCTTCTAAACCTGTCTTGTATTATTTTATGTGTTTGGCTACAGGCATGTACGTGTATCACTGACATGCATTGTCACAATTGGACATCAGACAAAGGAGTCAAATTCCCTGCCCTGAAAGCAGTTACACATGACTGTATACTGCCATGCAGGTACTGGGAATTAAATCCAACTACATTGTGAGAGTAGCCAGTGATCTTAACCAGTGAGCCATCTCTCTGCCCCTCTTGTTAGTATTCCTTTTTTCCCTCTTTTTTTTATTAAGAATTTTTTATTCATTCCACATACCAACCAAAGATCCCCCCTCATCCCTCCTCCTGCTCCCTCCCCAGTATTTCCCTGCAGCCCACCCCCATTCCCTCCTCCAAAAAGATATGGCCTTATTAGCATTCTTACCATGCGCTATTTACTACATTTTTGTTCTAAAAATATTTATGTTATGTTGCAACATGCATCATATTATTCTTTAATGTTTCTTTAAAATTGTAGAATGTGATATTTACAAGAAAAATGGCAGCTATGGAGCCTGTTAGATGTTATTTGGCTTTTATTAACATTTGACCACAGAGAATGATCTGGGGATAGAGAGGTTTAGCAGAGAAAGCTAGCAATGTGGTTCCATGATTGTGACATGCTATATTTTAATGAAGATTTCTAGCATATAATTAAGAAAAAATGCAGTGATTTACACTTGTGTCTAAAATATAACTAACACATATTTTTCACCACATTATTTTCCATAGGTCATATTTTTGATTTTGTATAGAATGTAAATTTTAGTCACATACATATTTTTATATATTTATTATGTAATACCTTTTAAATTATGCAAATGATGATTGAACCCCTGTTACTTTATATGACAGGAAGTATGCCAAATTTTATATTTTAAGTGTAGTCTCTAAACAGATGCTTTCTCTAATTTTATAGCTTTTAAAACATTATTCTTTAGTCAAAAAAATGACAAATGTGACTAAATGTAACCATAAGGAAAATGTTGAAATGAGTGTAACAAAGACAACAAGGATGTGAAATAAGTCAAATTCTAAGCATTTTACGATACATACTAAAAGAGAAGCTAAACATACAGAGGTATATAAAGAAGCATGGTATTTCAAAACCATGGATATATCTTTGCTCTGATTTAGAACATCAGTTCTAAAGAGCAAACAAGATAAAAACAGTCAACTATCAAAAGCTTGAGAAAGGAAATGGCTTTGATTCTCAGTAATATCATTCTAAACCTAGTACACAGAATAAGACAGGAAGATTTATGAGAAGAGAGATCTGTAGTCCTATTTTCTATCCTGAGATCTGTGATCTTTGTCATTTGGTATAGGAACAAGCTAGGTAATTAGACAGTGGTAAAACCTTAAAACATTTGAAAAGATATGAATTACATTGATGTAAACAAATGAATTTGCTTTACCTGGGAGGTAAATGAGGAGCAAAATAGGTCATGGTAGGAACAAAATAATAACAACACACACAAACACACACACACACCATACTGAGCAAACAAAACCTCATAAAAAATTAATCTCTTCCAAAGACCTCTGGAGTCAAATCCAAATCCAGGTTATATCCAACAAACAAAATCTTGACATTTGCATTCCTGTCTGCATCTGAAGTCTACTTGGCTTTCTTATGTGTTGCTCAATGTTTTCCATCTTTATTTAAATGTTCTTTATAAACGAGATCTCTTACATTTTTTTAGATGTGCAGAAATCATTCAGGTATGTACAAATTCCAGCATATTTAGTGATTTATAAAGAGTTTTATTTCACATCGATAATTATCTCTTCTACTTATGGATCTATTTTTACCTCTTTCCAAAAACACATATTGTATGTTCATGTGTATGCACACAAAGACATTTTTATTTTTTCTTAAGCACTTTAAATATTGTAGTTATTACACACAAAACACAGATATTCTCTCAAAACATTGTAGTTTAAATACTGGTAAAATAATAGTGAATTTCCTGTAATTTTCTCTTCTTATCTCTTTACTTTTCTATGTTTCACACTGAGGTTCATGCTTTCTCTTACATGTAATAAGAACAATATGACTTTGTGTTATTTCTCTTTCTGGTTAATTATCTTATTTGACTGATTGATCAGTTGATCTTTACTTGAAATATAAATATGATATTTGGAAACCTTGGTTAATGTAATTGAATTAATGAAATCTAACACTGGCTTAATATTACACAAGTTTGGTTGCTGAGTCCTCTTTTCTGGAAAGTCTTAGGATAGTAATTGAATCAGACAACTTTGTTGTTCATCAAGAATTGAGAGACGGCAGTCAGTTACAACTAAACTATGCTTCAGTGAAGCAAAGATCAAGCAAAGTCATGCATAAGTACATTTCCTTGAAAGTGTCAGGACTTGCATGTAAGATGCCAGAGAGGACATTGTCTACATGTGAAGAACCAAATAAGGAGAAATTTCAGTATAAGACAGAGCAAAGAAAGAAGAGAAACCAGAATTCCACAGAGGCAGAGGCAGAATAGGTGAAAAGTGTTGAGATACATCAAGACAAACACAGGTCCTTGCATCAATCAACCTGTTGTGCGATGGAGATGCACAAGTCCCATCCAAATAAGATAGATAGCTCTGGGGACAAGAGACTGGCAATCTCACCCTCCAGAGAAGCCCACAGCCCTTGTAAAGACTGAAAACGATCTGAGAGCTTGATTAATCCTCCAAAAAAAATTCCATTTTGTTGACAAGTGTGTTTGATTGAACGGGATTTGTCCTGGAACAATCTTGGGATAATACATATGTTTTGAAACTGAGCTATGTCAAGTTACTGTGAACAGAGAACAATTACGTTGGGGGAGTGTAGCTTATTACAGCCCCATAGTAAGGGATAGCAATGGAAAGCAGTTGTTGAGCACTTGGTTGTGTGCTGAGAAAGTAAAAAGTGCAGCTGAAGGAATCATGGCTCAGGTAGTGAAAAATCAAAACTTTGCTTTCAGTCCCCAGAAACAGATTTTATCAGCTGAAGTGTGATAGTTCTAAGCCGGAGGTCAGCGGGTATATCAACCTCTGAAGTCACCTATCTGTTGTCGACTAGTATAGAGATAGTAAACCTTAAAGGATCTTTAAAGTATGGAGACATCAGTACATATCTTAGTGCTGGGACTGACTTTCACACTCCCTGTGCATCTGGGAGTCATGGTAATGTCAAATACTTAACCATTCCAGGATTATAAATTTGATAATCTCAGGAGAGTCAGAGAATCCACCCAGGCTAGAGAAAGCAGAGCTAAGAGTGATAAACAGAGCTGTGTGGCAAAGAAAGAGACTTCATTAAAGTAAGGTGTCAGTTATCCACTGCAAACCCAAAAGCAGTTTAAACCGTGAAAAACCAAAGAAAAGACATGTTTGACCACACCCCTCTCCAGCCTAGTGAATTATGCTAGCAACTGAAGGAACCAAACAGAAGGTGCTCTGAATCTGACAGCTCATAACATTTTCGTCACTAGAGCTTTCCTTATTTTTAGCTACAATTTTAGCCGCATTTTTTAATATTCCATTTAAACAATTTTAAAATTTATTTCCCTGCATATAGTCATTTAAATGTTTTTGGATAACTTTTTCATTATTAGGCATAATAGCACCCCCACCTCCCTTTTCCTTTGTTTTTCTGTTACACATTTAATTTTTATTCTCGATTATACTTACATTATAAAATACCAATGTTATATACCTTATTGTCTACACAAGTAAAGCCTGTATTCATTTTTGTTCCCCTCTTTATATGTATCTAATTTTGTTAGAACTGTCTCACTATTGGGATTGTTTTTCTTTTCCTTTTGTCTTTTAATCTTTTTATGTCTTATCTAAATTTTTGTCTTATATACTGCATAACATTCTTCTCTACTCATTGTATTATCTTTTACCATGTTTTTTGTGTTTTTCTTAACTCTGCCTTCTTTTACATCATTCATTTGCTAGCTCCAAATGTACCCTAAATAATTATAAATCCATAGCACATTCTAACATTACTTTTCTAGTATTTTCTTTTGTGATCATTGGTGATGTGTTAACAGGCTAGGATAGAATTTTATTGCATCTCTATATCTTAAATAGTTTGATATTTTAAGCCAGTTCTTTTTCTGAATGATATTGGATATTGAGCTCCAAAGGTAAGTTGCAGTGGGGATTTAAATGAGCACGGCAGGCTAATATATTTTAATGTTTTGTTCCCAGTGGTTGGACTAGTTAGGAAGAATCAGGAGGTGTGGCCTTTTTGGAGGAGGTTTCAAAAGCCCATAACAGTTCTAGTCTTGCCCACTTCCCCTGCTTCCTGAAGATTGGATGTGAGCTCTCAGCTACTGCTCCAAAGCCATTCCTCTGTGCTTCCATGTTCCCTACCATGATGCTAATGGACTAACTTCTTGATACTGTAAGTATGCATCCAATTAAATGCTTACCTTTATGCGTTGCCTTGGTAATTGTTTCCTCAAGGTTAGAATAAGAATAGAATACTAACAAGGCAGCTGCCCAATAAGAAAATCCCAAATTAAAGTAGAAGACATATACAGACAAAATACAGATAAGTTCCATTAAAAATATCATATCTCGCTGGGCGGTGGTGGCGCACGCCTTTAATCCCAGCACTCGGGAGGCAGAGCCAGGCGGATCTCTGTGAGTTCGAGGCCAGCCTGGACTACCAAGTGAGTTCCAGGAAAGGCGCAAAGCTACACAGAGAAACCCTGTCTCGAAAAACCAAAAAAAAAAAATCATATCTCAAAAACTACTGAGTTCAATGACACTGAAACAAGTGAAACCACAAAGGAGCATTTTGAAAAATTATTTGTAAAAATGGCCAATAACCACAAGGAGAATAAATACACAATTTTAATTAAGCTTTGGAAGTCAGAAACACAGAAAAACTAGACAAGAAAAAGTAGATGAGTAGATTAGAAATAGGGATAAAAATGTTTAGAAGACTAAAGAAATCATCAGAAAGGCATTGGCATGAGAAAAATAGAAGTATTGAAAAGGTACAACTGCAGGAGAAATAATACGCAGATAGCATGAACATAAAAACAGGTTATAATTCCAAAGTCCAGGGTTATCTGAAACTGGAAAATATTTTCTCTGTAGAAAATAGTAAAAACAATAACATTCCCCAATAAGCCCTTTTAAGCCAAATAATAACTGAATTATACGTATAAATATTGATTAGATTGTGGGATACAGAAGAAATTTATCTTTATCTGGCCAGAGAGCTATGTTTTACTTAAGTTGTGTAAGTGAGGTTCCTATTTACCTTCTCCTTCACTGTTTGATTTACAGGAGACATTTTTCTATAGGCTGATCCATAATCTAAAAATAATTTAGCCTTCCCTCCTGAAAGTACAGCCAACGTATTCTTTCATCAACTTGTTACTATAGAATCATATTACATAAAATATATAGAATATACAAATTCATAGAGACAGAAAGGTTAGATGTTATCTCAAGATGGAGAAGAAAGGAATATAGAGCAATGATTTCCTAAATACAGAGTTTCTGTTCAAGTGACAAAAATAATAGAAGGCAAGACTATTTGGGAGAATGAGGGTCATCAGCAACAGGGGAGCTAGGGGACATGGGTGTGGCCAAGAAGAATATACAATATCACGTGTGTAAAAATGATCTAATAAAACCTATCATTTCCATTCAAATTTAACATTTTAAATAACAGAGGAAAATATTGTCAGTAAAACTGTCTCCTTTAATATTTTTATCTCCATAAAAAAAATCTTAAACCCAAAGTAATGATAAATTTCATACAGAGAATGGTAATAGATTCTCTAGACAAGAAGGGAAAATAGGAAGGAAAAGGAACTGATAAGAATGGCAAAATTTAAATTTAAATTTAAATAAATTACTTTCACCAAAAGCTAGCAAGAAAATAAGTATGCGTCAGTCAATATCATTAATTAGTGTTGGTCATGGGGTTAACTTAATCCCTCCCTTCTCTCTTTTAACACTACACATTAGAAAGTTAGCAACTTAGTTGAATAAGATTAAGACACAACACAGTAAGATCAGAAGTAGTCATCTTGATGCTAGCAGGTTTCTGCTGCTAGTTTTACTGTTATAAAAGGGAAAGGCCAGTGAGAAGCTAAGACAAATATTCTGTAAGAATTGCTGTTGGCCTCAAATGTACACAATACTGTGATCTGGAAACAGAATGAGATCTATACAACATCATTTAAATCTTTCTGATATGCAGCAATTTTACATACCTATGACAAATGTAAGAGCTTGTGACAGCATATGCTATCTCAAGCTGGAGGCAACAATGATGACAATCTAGGATATTAATATTATCCTATATTAATATTCTTACATTAGAAAATTTATTTTGTTGTAATATTTATACTTTAGATTAATAAATATAATGTCAAAAGATGACAAGAAAACTAAGGAAATAAGAGATATCATTTATAAAGATATAAATAAAAGAAATAAAATTTACTACTTATGTCTATTTCCTATTGAAGTAATGGGCAGTGGAATTGAAAGGATAGGTTTATCACATTGACACATTTACTAAAAGCTGTTTAAAAATGTTCTCTGAAGAGGGTTTTATAACCTAAAAATATTTCTTTTTTTTCTTCTCTTTAAAACTATATTGTAGCTGAAAGTTTTCCTGTGTCCCACCCAGTCCGCAGCCACTCAGACCCAAGTAAACACAGAGGCTTATATTAATTAAAACTGCTCAGCCATTAGCTCAGGATTACTATTGACTAGATCTTGAACTTGAACACAGCCCATTTCTGCTAATCTATATGTTGCCACATGTTCCATGGCTTTACCTGTGTGCCATTACATGCTGCTCCCTGGATGGCAGGCTGGTGTCTCCTGACTCAGCCTTTCTCTTCCCAGAATTCTCCTTGTCTGCTTATCCTGCCTATACTTCCTGCCTGGCTACTGGCCAATCAGCATTATGTTAAACCACTGTACAAAAGCATTATCCCACAGCACTATATTATATTGTTCTGTTAATGTTGTTAATACGTAAAGTGATATGATATATAAAATAGTTGTTAAAATTCAAAATTTACATTTTCCTCAAAAAAATCACATTCCTGAAGTTTGGAAACTAGACTTTTAACAAGACATACACAGATATTTAAATGGACATTTTCTTTGGCTGTGGAGATTTTAAATATTAACCATGTTTCTAATAAATTGAAACTGCTTTGATTATATTCTAAATACAATGTGGTTGAAAAATCATACATTTTATTGCTTTCCCTTTCTCTTTTAAATTCTATAATTCAGATCATATTTACCATTTCCATTATTTTGCTTTAGCTCATTCATAATTCCACCATGACAACAGGATGCAGCAACCTGAGGCTGTCTGTGTGGCTGCATTACGCTTTGTCACACATACAGATGAGTAAGGAAAATGGCTGAATGAACTCCAAGTTGTTTTTTCATTTAATCTTCTGTGTGCTTCAGCCATAAAATACAGTTCATTTAAAGGCTTTTTGTTGTTTCACTTCATTTATTTGGCATAATAGCAATAAAGGTTCTATTTTGTGTGTTTTGCAGTAGTGAAATAGCTCCCAGCTCTACAATAAAACCAGAAGAACACTTGGCAACGGCTTCTTGGGCCTGTGAAACATTTACGGAGGGGTCATTATTTAACATATTAATACTTGATAATGTCACACTACCATTTTATACTGGGTTCCAATATTTCACAACTTCACAATAGAACCTAAAATGCTTTTATATATATATATATAATATAGAAATCTGAATGCATAAATTATATACATATTATATACACTAGATGTGCACGCATATACAATATGTATATATTTTACATAATTTTAGTAAATTCCCTTACCTTTGTAGATATAAGTGTTCAATGATATTCTTAATTTTAATTAATATGAATTCTTAATTTTGTGCATTCTATAAAATCAAGCTACAATATACTTTATCAGTTCATATTGGAAAGACTATTTTATTCCAGTAAAATGTTATATGTATACATTCGTGCTTCAAATAACAGATGTAAATTTGGTGGTTAGAAAATAATGTTTAAACACACACTGCACATACTGTTTTCTGATAAAGAAAATCCAAATATTTGAATAACTCCTTTTAAGAAATAAAACTCATCATGAAAAAAATTATATATGTAGGAAGATTTATGCTGAAAAAACTAGAGGGGAAATACACATTTTATATTTGAGAACATTTTTCAAAAATTGTATATCAGAAAATCTGAAATTTATTTGTAGCTTCTGAACTGGTAGCTACAGAAAAAGTGTTCAAAAATAGACTATATCTAGTTTTGTTATCAATAGCCTGTTATTACAAATAAGTTGAGAAAAGAATGTGCACATTCCAGAAAATGAACTGAATGAAGATTTTGGATTGCAGAAACCTAGGACTCCTCAAACACGAAAGATTCTATTGATTGGAGGTTTAGCTTTCCACTCTAGACACATCAAGAAAGATTAAGGGGGATTCTTTGAATCTGAAGACAATTAATGCTCAGTAAAATTTAAAGCACATAAATATGAGTCAAGGCTGAAATTGCTTCAAAGGGGTGATATCTTTTAAATAATTGTAATTAAAGGAAGCATCTCAAGACAAAGCTTGGTTGCCATTTCTCACGAACTATCCATAATTTTAAGGTAATCGCACTTCAATTAAAAAAGAAAAAATCTCAGAAGAATAAGATAAGTATCAGGAAAACAAGATTTGAAAAGGTGTTTTGGGGGTTCAACCTGAGAAACATAAATGTCAGGAACCAACAGGAATAAACTACATGAAGTTTTCACAGGAGTTACAGTTCTAGGTCATCACACATTTCTGATCATTAGGAAAGCTAATGTCTGAACTTTCAATGTTCCAATATTGTTGAGTAGAAGAGATATTTAAACATATAAATCATTCACAGAATACAGCTCTTCCTTTCATGTCAAATTTTAGAAATTAAGAGAAAAGTGAGTTCTTTCAGGAAAATCATGAACTATTGAGGAAGTGCAAAGACCAGAAGCTGGCTGGGCTGAAGCCTTGCACAGTGTAGGGCATTCACATATTGTGCTAACACAAGGTTTTCAGGATGATTCTATCTCACACAAAACAAAGTGTTTTTTAATTCCCCAGCTCCTGTTTACTACCTTCAAATGAATGCATGGGTACTGTTGTTCGTAGTCTATGAAATAAAAGTTTACTTTTTATCACGAAATGATCAGAATGAAAAAAATCCTTTTTAATAAATTTGAAATCTTGAAAAAGCGATTCTGTAAAGAACTATTTTATTATTTGAGAATTTCATAAATGGACATAATTGGTTTCGATTAAAACCATCCTTTTGGCTCTCTCCTTCAATTGCTTCCCTTATACCTCCAACATCACTTTTTCCTTCCAGTTTCTTATGCTCTTTGTTGTTTTTACCCCCCTAAGTCCATTTAGAATTACATGTATGTGCTTGGATGTGGTACTTTCTACCTGAGCATGGGTAGTGTTTCAGAGGCTGATTCCCCAAAGAAAATAGACTCTCCTTTCCCCATACCAATATATCAGCAGTAGTGCTTCAGCTAGGGGTGGAATTTAATGAGCAATTCTCCTATTTATACTAGGATTTTTGTCTAGCTGGGTGTTTTGAAGGTTTTTGCAAAGGAATCACAGATTCTGTGAGAACAGCACTGACTTGCACAGTAAATACTGCTTTGCTGCAGATGTCCAGTACCTCTGGGTTTCATAATTTTTCCGTCCCTTAATCTGACATGATCCCTGAGACTGGCACATGACGAGATATGCAAGTGTTCCAGTTACAGATAGGCACTGTGCAATTTTATAATCTCTTTGCATGACTAATTGTTGGAATGCATATTAATCATCATCTTCTGTAGTAGAAGTTTCTCTAGTGAAGAAGAGGTAGGAGATTCACCTCTCACTGGGTATTAAATAAGAACTTAGGGGACAATATATTATTATTTCCACTTAGCAGAACAATAGTACTGGGCTCAGTCCTAAAGCATAACCTCTGTCTAGCCACATATACATAGTATGAGTTTTTGCTTGCTGAGTGGCCTTTAAATATAATGAGAAAGTGGATAGTTACTCATATAAACTTTGTGCCAGTAGTGTGCTTACCTTGACAAACCTGTAACTCACTGGGTTCAGAGATAATAAGACTGTTGTTGAGTTTTCTCTCTGAGTGAAATACATAGAACCTTCCGACACCATGAAAGATATTGTGTTGGGATGGACATTCCATGTCAGAACCATCTTGATTTCTCTATATTGGCATCTTCAGCAATGCAGTCTTAGAATACAGTTTTGGATGTTAACCAAGAAATGGAAATATACTGTAAGACTCAGCAGAGTATATGAAAAGTCATTGTTAAGTAAGAGCAGTAACCTCTATCTGACACTTGGATTTTCATTCTATTCCAAATTGTTCTGGGGGGTATTGTTTTCCCAGTATATATTAATGACATTTATCCCTCTTTTTGTTTTACTTTGTAAAGTTTTCACAGAAGTACGTTTTCATATCATATTTAGTATTAGCTATCTCTCCTCAGGTTTGCCCTGTCATCCCATTTACTGTAGTGGGTAGCTGTTCCAGCATTGACCTGAAAGTACTACCTCTAGTCAGGCTTCTGGTAACCGTCATGCCTACCTATGACCTGCCCCTGAGGTGGGGCTGAGATGGGAGCCCTTAACACTCGAGATCCTGGTGTGCCAGCTCTCTTGGTTCCTGGTGATCCTGGATGCTGGATGGTAGACCAAGCAGGGTTCTCCAGAGAACACCACTGGACTGCACTTCACCTCTCCCAGATCCTGTAACCTATCCCTTTACTTGTTGTAAGTTACCCCAAAATAAACCTCCCTTTTAACTATGTGGAGTTAAACAAATCCCCCATTAATTTACCATCTAATTTAACCATTCCTGTGCTATCATTGTCCTTTCCTATATCATGCCACCTGTGTTAATTATCTTCTTACCTTCAAATCCCTCCAATGCCCCTTACAAGTTTTCTGCTATCTATGGGTACTTCTATTTAAATACGAAATACCAATTCAAAGTTAGAATCCATGTATATATATTCTAGAATATACATCACTTACCTTTTAAGTCTAGATTACATCACTCAGGATGATTATTTCAGCTCAATCCCTTTACCTGTGAATTTCAATTTTTGTTTATAGCTTGTTATATTGTATTGTGTTTATTAACCATATTTTCATTTTTCATTAGTCAACTGATGGACATGTATTGTTTCCTTTCCTTGTTCTTGTGGCTGAAGCAGCAGTGACATGGATACACAAATCTCTCCAGTAGGAAATAAAATTCCTTTGGAATATGCTGAAAAGTAGTGTATCTATAAGAATTACACACCGATTTCACTCATAAACATTGATGCAAAAATACTGAATAAAATCATGGCAAACTGAATCAAAAAACACATCAAAAAGGTCATCAATCCACCATGATCAAGTAGGCTTCATCATAGAGATCCAGGAATGGGCCAACATACAAAAATCTAGCATGTAAACAAACCAAAAGAAAAAAATCACATGATCAACTCATTAGTTGCTGAAAAAGCATTTGACAAAATCCAACACCCTTCATGATAAAAGTCTTGGAGAGATCAAGGATAAAAGGGACATACCTAAACAATATAAAAGCAACATGCAGCAAGATGATTTCCAACATCAAATTAAATGTTGAGAAACTCAAGGCAATTCCACTAAAATCAGGAACAAGACAAGGTTGTCCACTCTCTCCATACCTATTCAACACAGTACTTGAAGTCCTAGCTAAAGCAATATGACAACTAAAGGAAATCAGGAGGGTACAAATTGGAAAGGGAGAACTCAAAGCATTCACAGATGATATGATAGTATACAAAAGTGATCACAAAAAAACTTTACCAGGGAGCATCTACAGCTGATAAACACCTTTAGTCTAGTGGCTGGATATATTAACAAAAAAAAAAACAAAACAAACAAACAAAAAAAACCAAAACAGTAGCCCTCCTATATACAAATGATAAATGGGCTGAGAAAGAAATCCTAGAATCAATACCCTTTACAATAGCTTCAAGTAATATAAAATATCTTAGTGCCACTCTAACCAAGCAAGTGAGGGACCTATATGACAAGTTTTTCTTCAAGTCTTTGAAGAAAGAAATTGAAGAAGATATCATAAGATGGAAAGACCTCCCATACTAATGGATCAGTAGGATTAACCTAGTAAAAATGGCCATCTTACCAAAAGCAATCTATGGATTCAATGCAATTCCCATTAAAATCCCAACACAATTCTTTACAGATCTTGAAAGAAGAATCCTCAACTTAAGTTTAAAAACATTTCAAAGATACCTAAAACAATCCTGTAAAATAAAAGAACTTCTGATGGTGTCACTGTCCCTAATATTAAGCTCTACAGCAGAATTATAGTAATAAAAAACTGCAGGGTATTGTTATAAAAACAGACAAATGGATCAAAGGAATTGAATTGAAGACACAGATATAAACTCACACACCTCTGGATACCTGATTTTCAACAAGCTAGAATATTCCAATATACAATGGAAAAAAAAACCAAAGCATCTTCAACAAATGGTGCTGGTCTAACTGGATTTCAGCACACAGAAAAACACCAATAGATTCATATTTGTCACCCTGCACAAAACTCAAATCTAAATGTATCAAAAACCTCTACATAAATCCAGATACACTGAACCTGATAGAAGACAAAGTAGGATCTGTTCTTGAATGCATTTGCACAGGAGACAACTCCCTGACCAGAACACTGAGAGCACAGGCATAAGATCGGCAATTAAGAAATGGCACCTCATGATACTGAAAAGTTTCTGTAAGGCAAAGGACACTGTCAATAGGACAGAACAGCAGCTGATGGGATGGGAAAAGATCTTCATCAACTCCACATCTGACAGAGGGCTGATTTCCAAAATATATAAAGAATGCAAGAAACTAGATATAAACAAACAATCAATTAAAAAATGGGGTGCAGATCTGAACAGAGAATTCTCCACAGAAGAATCTCAAATGGTGGAGAAACACTTAAATGAGATGTTCAACATCCTTAACCATCAGGGAAATGAAAATCAAACTTACTCTGATATCCATCTTACACATGTCAGAATAGCTAAAATCCAAATCACAAGGGATAGCTCATGCTGGAGAGAATGTGGAACAAGGGGAACACTCCTCCTTTGCTGGTAGGAGTGCAAACTTGTACAGGCACTTCAGAAGGCAGTATGGTGGTTCCTTCGAAAACTGGGAATCACTCTCCCAAAAGGTTCAGCTATACTGCTCTTGGGCATATTCCCAAAGGGTGCTTCCATAAATGATTATCCCATAAGGACACTTGCTCAACTATGTTCATAGCAGCTTTATTTTCAATAGCCAGAAACTGGAAACATCTAGATGTCCCTCTATTGGGGAATGGATAAATTGTGATACACTTACACAATGGAGTTTTCCTCAGCTGTTAAAAACAAGGACACAAAGAAATTTGAAGGTAAATGGATGGAACTAGAAGAAATCATCCTCAGTTAGGTAACCAGGGCCAATAAAGTCAAACATGGTATGTACTCACTCATCAGTGGATATTAGCTGAAAAATAAAGGACAACTATGCTACAATCCACAGACGCAGAGAGACTAGACAAAAAGGAGAGTTCATAGATCTCCCTGGGATGATGAAATAGAAGAGGTTTCATTTCATAAGTGGACTGAGGCAGGTGAAGATGGGAACATGAACAATCAGGTTGAGGGAGCATGATGGGGATATGTGCTGCCTGTTCTAGAGGAACATTCAGGTTGGGCAGAAGCCTGGGCCAGGGGAAACGCCCAGGTGTCTATGGGGAGGATCCCAATTTAGACTCGTGGGAATAGTGGCTAAGTAGCCTGAACTGTTTGTCTCCTGGGACTACACTGGTTCCTTGCCCAATTGCTATCAGAAAGGCAACATCCAACAACTGATTGAGACAGATGCAGAGACCCATAGCCAAACATTAGGCAGAGTTTGGGAATCCTGTGGAGGAGGAGACAGGAGTGTAGGAGCCAGAGAGTAAAGGACAGTAAAGGACACCACAGAAAGTCTCACACAATCAATTAACCTGGACTCCTAGAGCCTCATAGAGACTGAATGGACAACCAGGGAGCCTGCATGAGACTGACCTTGGCACTCTGCATATATGTTACAGTTGTGTAGCTTTGTCCTCCTTTGGGACTCCTAACAGTGAGGATAGGGACTGCCTCTGACTCTTTTACTGGATTTTGGGACTGTATACCTCATACTGGGTCTCCTTGCCCAACCTTAATACACAGGGAGGTGCTTAGTCTTGTTGCGACTTAATATGCTGTGTTTTATTGCTACTCATAGGAGAGTGCCCTTTCCTTGATGGAGATGGAAGAGGAGGGGACTTGAGGGGAGGGAGAGAGGGGAATGGGGGAGAGGAACTGGGAAGAGGAAATGGGAGAGGAGGATGAAGGGAGGCTATGGCCAGGAGGTAAAATAAATAGATGAATAATAAAAAGTGAATATTTTGATGTTTTCCATTCATATATGTGTATATTTTCCATATAAGTGTACAGGTTTATATTTATATACATACATACTTCTTTGACTATTGGTCTAGCTAAGGTTATAGGATATACTGAACAGTATTAGAGATTGTGGACTTTATTTTCATGTTCTTAATTTTATTGAAAATATTTTGAGACTATTTTCTCTTTAGCAATATCATTGTTCGTTAAATTTTTGCCTTTATTATGTTGAGATATAGCACATGTATTGCTAAATTCTCCATTTTATCATGAAGAGTTGTTGAGTTTTGTCCCTTGCCTGTTCCGTACCTCATGTGATTATCATGTGTGTCCTTAAACCTACTTAATGGTGGATTACCTTTATTAATATGCATATAGAGAACCATCCCTTCATCTCTGGGATGAAGTGGATTTGATCTTAGTGAGTCACTTATATAATGCCATTGTAAATTGATTTTAAGTATTTTATGGAGAATTTTGGCAACTATATTCATTAAAAAGAATGGTTTGCAATTAATTCTTTCCCATTCCCCACTCAGAGGGTCATCTGGTTTGGGTATCAGGGACAATCTGCTTTATAAAAAGAATTTTAAGGTTTTCCTTACGTTTTTTTTTTTTTTTTTTTTTTTTTTTTTTTTTTTTTTAAGACAGGGTTTCTCTGTGTAGCTTTGCCCCTGTCCTGGAACTTGCTTTGTAGCCCAGGTTGGCCTTGAACTCACAGAGATCTGCCTGGCTCTATCTCCCGAGTGCTGGGGTTAAAGGTGTGCGACACCACCGCCCAGTTTTCCTTTCTTTTTTATGTTACAGAATAATTTGAGGAGTATTGGTGTTATTTCTTTGAGGATCTGAGAGAATTCTGTACTGATTCCACCTGGTTCTAGACTTATATGGGTTGGGAGGTATTTTAATTAAATTTCTATCTCATTGGTTTTATAGGTTTTTAATTTACATATTTCACTGTGGCTTAACTTTAGTAGGTCATATGTGTCTAGACATACATCCAATTCTTTTACATTTTCCAGTTCAGTAGAATTCAAGATTTTAAATTATGTCATTATGAGTCTCTGACTATTTAGTGTCTGGTAATGTATTCCTTTTTCTCTTATTTTATTGATCTGATGCTTGCTACTATTTCTTTTTGTTAATTTTACTAAGGTTGTCAATCTTGTTAATATTTTCAAAGAACCAAGTCTTTGTTTCATTAATTAAAAGTATTTTTGTATATGTTTGTATTTATTATTTCTATTTTATTAAGTCCTTAATTTTTTTATTTCTTCCAGTCTATGATTTTTAGATCTTGTTTGTTTTTCCAGGACCTTCATGTGCATAATTAAGTTGTTAATTTAAAGTCATTCATATAAAAAAATATGTAGGCATTTCGCACTGTAACCTTTCCACTTAGGACTGTCTTCCTTGTGCCACACAGATTCTGATATAGTGTGTTTCATGTTCATTCAAATTTGAGAATGTAGAAAATGTAGAATATCTACATTATTTTCTTAGTTATTTCCTTTGATCCAATTCTCATGCAGTTGCATATTTTTTAGTCTACATTAGTTAGTGTACTTTCTGTAGTTTATATTGTTCTGGGTATCTGGATTTATTTATTCTACTGTGATCTAACATAAGCCAGGATGTTTTTTAATTTTCCAAAAATTCACTGAGACTTGCTTTATACTTTAATATGTGATCAATTTTTGAGAAATCTCCAAATACCACTGGAAAAAAAATGTACATCCTTTACTATTTGAGTGGAATGTTATCTAGCTGGAGTATCATGTTGAGTGGACCAGTGTTTAGAAATGTATTTAGAAATGTATGGCCTTCTTGGTAGATTGTTCTTTTAATGAGTATGAATTGACTTTTCTTAACTTTTCCGGTTAGTTTTAGACTCAAGTCTATTTTTCCAGATTAGAATAAATATGACTGCTTTTTTTCATAATTCCACTGGCTTGGGATACCTTTTCCTATCCTTTTTTTCTAAGGTGATATCTACCCTTGGTAGATGTGAAGTCTGCAGGAAAAAAAAGAACCCATTGTTAGTTAGTAAGATCTTTTAGTCTATCACTTCTTACTGGGGATTGATTCTTTTAATTCTAAGAGTTATTATTTAATGATACCTATAAATGTTTGTCATTTTATTAAGTTTGTACTGATTTCTTAGTCATCTTCTGATTAATTTCCACAGCATTGTTTATTTATTCTCTGAGATATCTTTAGTATGTTTATTCTTCTCTTCAGGCTGAAGCATTTCATTAACCATCTTCTGTATAGGTATCTTAAAGACAATAAATTCTTCAATATGTTTTAATAATGGAAAAAATTTATTTATCTTTCAATTTTAGTGAATATTTTCACTGAGCTTAATAGTCTGAATTGATAGTATTATCCTTCAGAATTTGGAATACATTTCTCCAAACCCTTCCAGCTTTAAATTTGTGGTAAATAATGATGAATTATTCTGAAGGCTCTAGCTTTATAAGTGACTTAGATTTTTCTCTTGGAAGATAATACACTGTCTTCAGTCTGTATTTTTAATCTTTTAACTTTTATATATGTTGCAGGTAATTTCTTTTATGGTACTGACTATTTGGTGTTTCTTGTACCTGGACAAAAATCTCTTTCGTCATATTTGGAAAATGTTCTATTTTATTAAAAATACACTCCATGCCTTCACTATATATCTTTTTCCATTTTCATTCAAATTCATGGACTCCTTTTAACTAAATGGTATTTCCTGCATGCTTGCATATGTATTTACATATATGTTTCTGAATATAATCCATTTAGTCTGTAAAATTTTACTTTTATGTATACTGTCAGGGATGTCTGTCTGGCATTAGACAATGTTCAACATTTTTGCTCATATTCATAAAAAGAAAATAATAATATGTGTTATACATACCTTTAAATATGAAAACAACACATTTTAGTTCATACTAAGAACATAATCTAACTTAAAAAAAATCTCAAAATCAAAGAAAAGTTCTTCCATCACAAACAATGGGAGGAGAGGTACTGTCAAACCTGTTCACCTGACCATTGAAATGAACTAAGATTCCTTTGTTGTTAGAGTTTTAGTATGCTGAATAACCTGACTATTTAATAAAAATACATAATTGACTACAGATGTTAAAAATATGTTAGCTGAGATGGAGAGATGGCTCAGCAGTTAATGTTACTGACTGCCATTACAAATGATCTGGGTTCCCTTCTCAGCATCTACATAGCAGCTAGCAACCATCTGTAACCAGTCCCAGATGAATGAAAACTTTTACTGGCCTCCATGGGCACTGAAAGCATTTGTTGCACAGACACGTGCAGGTCAAATATCCATAATATAATAATATAAAATAAAGTCTCAGTATATATATGTATATGTATGCTTGTGTGTGTGTGTGTGTGTGTGTGTGTGTGTGTGTGTGTGTGTGTGTGTAACAATTGTGAAGCAAAAAAAATCAAATGGAAGTTTAATGAAAAGTAAACAATGAATTCTAAAAAAAAGGCTCATAAGAAATATATTTAAATGACAAACATTAACATCAAATACATCAATAAGTTTAATAAATATAAGAGCATGATGATTATAAAAATGACATGATTTATTATATATGTTCCACCCACAAATGGAGAGAAAAACGTGGTCACTGTATTCTTAATGAGGGAGATATAGGTTTCTTCCATGACCAGTTCCTACATATGACCCATCCAAAAGGGTCAGCCCTGGAAACGTACATATGAGTGAAGACAAATGGACTCAGTAAGTTACATATACATTCGTGTATTAATACAAGAATTATAATTTAAGAATAGAATATAATTGTTTTTGTTGTTTGTTTTTCTAGATAGGGTTTCTCTGTGTAGTTTTGGTGCGTGTCCTGGATCTCGCTCTGTAGATCAGGCTGACCTCGAACTTACAGAAATCCACTAGGCTCTGCCTCCTGACTGCTGGGATTAAAGGTAGAATATAAAATTTTGAGGGAAAAGAGGAAATGGGACAAACTGGAGGGAGGGAGTAGAGTGAAGAGTTTGTAGATAAAGTTCTCATGTATGAAGTCCTAAAAATTTAACACATTTTATTGAGTTGAGAAATAAAAATTATTTTACCAAATATATGAGAGAAAACTCTGAGATACCTGTAACAGTTCAAGTTAAAAAATGTGTATGTCATAGAAAACCTGTTTATAAGAAGCTGAATAGTAATTTTGATAATTGCTATAAAAATAAAAATGTGATAAAAGGAAAGTATTATTAAGTTGTTGTACTAACTGTAATTGTGATACGATTTTAATACTCTCATTATGAAACATATCAAATAAACAAAAATAGATTCAGTGAATTGTTGTATTCCCAGCTACATGAAAAGTATTTTTCACAAACAGAGTTCATGTCTGTCCTTGGCTTGCCATATCCATGATAGAGCTTTTGACCGACAAGATGAGGCAAGTTGATAAAATGGAACCCAAGCATATCAACTGTATTTTCCCAAAATAAAATTTATAAAACAAAAGGCTGGAAGAAGTCAGAAATTCTAAGTGCCTCTGTAATAAGCATCATTTCCTTACAATAGGAATAATAAATAAAGTTGACTCATTTTTCCAGTCATCTCTGTAAGAGTCAAGCCACAATCCCATCCTACTGAGTATTCCAAATCAACTGAGTATTGTGTCAGATGAAATAAATACAGAAAAATAGGAAATATTTTTACCATAAGAAAACACCAGTGTGTCTGAAGTTATGATAACAAGTATACGTAGACAAATTCAAGTAAAGTAGGTAAGCCTGGTGTCTTAGAGAAATTTGGGTCTTATAAATGGTTGAATGTAGAATGACAAGTAAGGAAAAAATTCATTTTTCTACAGTCTTCCAATGTTGATAAATTTCAGCCTAAGTGGATATCACAATAACGGAGAACTGTAGCTTGTGAGCATTAGATAGTAATTTATTTGAGTGAAAAAAAGTCCTTTTTGCCAGACTAAAATAGAACCACAAGGAAAATTTCTCATTTAATAACATTTTCTAGGTTCTTAGTGAAATATGGTTACAAGTCTTGTAGATAAGAGAGAAGAGCACATAAAGAACAGAGGCTCATCCTTAGTCAACAGGGCAAATCTGGCTTCAATGCATTTTTTTTTTTTAAGTAGAAACTTGGATAGATGTATTGTGTCTTGTGTAGCCTTGACAGCTGATGACGGAAAGCATACCCACTCCTGTTGAGTTTACTACCATGCAGCCTTCTTTTGTCTTCCTCTGCAGAGGAAACGGTTTCTTTCTACTTACCTTTCTAGTTATTAAATCTTTTATATTTTCTAATATACTGGTTTAACATACTCGCAATTGCTATTTACATACAAGTGTCTGATATTTAGATATCAGCTTTGTTAAAAAGACACTCATAAATAATTCATTCAAAAATATCATAAATATTCAACCATAAGATCACTCTCTGGGTCTACCTATATATCTGAAAAGAATAAATCATATTTTGATATCCAGGCACAATACATGGTTTAACTTTTGATGTCTCTCACTAACATCAATGATCATATCTCTATATTTGCATTTTTATCATGTCTATTTGATCTCAGTATCATCTTGAGATAAATTAGGCATGCCACACATGTGAAGGTGTTAAGAATTATAATAAAGTTATTTACAAGATAGTGAGTTCTCTTTGTTACTGTGAAGTGCTGAATGTAGATCTTCAGTTGTTTTGGCAACCTTCAGTTAATGGAAGTATCATCAAAGTCATCTTGCTAAAATATTTAATAAGTCATCCCCATCAAATATGATAGAGTGTACCTTTCTGACTCTAATGGCCTGGCTGAGGATACGAGTCTATCAGAAAAAATGAAAATTGATACAACCTCTATTGTTTAATGATGAAAAATCCATTAAAAGTACTCTTAAGATTATATTTCTGTAAAGATAGTTGAAACTATGTTGCTAATAAAATATTAATAGCGTCTGTAAATTTAGCCTTTTAAACAGATTTATGAATCATTATACATTTTTCACTAGTGTAATAGAAACACAGATGATGATGATGATGATGATGATGATGGTGATGATGATGATCGTGATACAGATAATTTTGATGATAAAATATTTGTTACCATTGACAAAAAATTAAGTTATTCAGATGTGTTGACAATTTTATTAAAACCATTATGCCTATAGTTTCTTATATAGTTATAAACTTAGCCCAAAATGTTTTAAATGAAGATTAAACCAATGAATGTGCTTGAGAAATAAAACTTGAATTTAAAGTATATATTTTTCATAAATTAATGTTAATACATGTTAAGTGTAAATGCACAGAGGTAGATTTTTGTATGTTGATAGATTTGGAGGTTATATATGTATGTGTGTGTGTGTGTGTGTGTGTGTGTGTGTGTGTGTGTGTGTGTATGTGACTATGCTCACCATGACTGGCACATATGGAAAGCAGGTTTTTGAATTATTGTTTTCTAACATATGCTTTGAATAGGATGTCCTACTAAATTTGAATCTTGATATTTTTGTTAGATTGACGGGCCAGTAATCCCAGGGATTCACTGTCTCTGCTTTATATGAGTGCTGGGGATCTAAACTCAGGTCCTCACAGTTATGCATCAAGCTGAACTATTTTCTAATTCTACAAGTCCCATATTCATTAGTCACACTTTATAAAGTAGGAAAAATGAAATTTCAGAGTTAAAAGTTAAAGAAACATTTTAAGTATTATAGAATATGTGGAAGAACAAGATTAGTGCAAATTCTAAGCAATGCCAAAAGCTGTCCTTCTGTTAGTCAGGGTTATGACCTTAGAAGTGTTCTAACATTTCTGTGTCTATAAACCACTGTAGTGAAAGTAGTCTTCATTTAATGATGTGTAATACAGTAAAATGAATATCTGAGTTTATTAACTGTAAGCTAACAGTGCTTCAGGTTTAATGCTTAATTCCTAAAAAATCTCCTTGGAGCAAATCCCAGGATGATATAAAAAGTAACTAGAGCATGATTAGAAAGGAAAATACTCTCTGATTCAGTGATCAGCAATGTGAACCTTGGGAGGTAGCTAAAACTGCAGCTCGGAACAATAACACAGTTTAGAGTCAACTGTTAAAATACTTCAGAAAGAATGTGTCTTACATAAGTGAGCCTGTTTATTTCACTTTCTGTTCTCAAGGAGGCTGACCTAAAAGTGAAGACCTATGTTCTTCCAGCCACAGCTAGGAAATCTTAATCTGTTTTATTATATTTAAACCCTGAAAGTATAAGAGCAGTCATGAAATAGACTGGGCTGGCCCAGTAGTTAAGAGCTGCGGCTGCTCTTTCAGGGGACCCAATATTGATTCCCACCACCTACTAGGCAGCTCATAAACATCTCTAACTACAGTTCCAGAGTTTCTGAGAACCATCTTCTGGCTTCCATGAACACTAGACATACATGTAGGCAAAACACACACACACACACACACACACACACACACACACACACACACACACACACACGCATCATACCCACACATGATTAAATGCTAAAGACTGTGGACCAAATAATTAAGGAGTGACAGTGATGAAAAACAGAGTGTCTTAACATGATGTTCAATCTTTTTTATTTAAAAATATTTTTTTTTCATTTTACACACCAGCCACAGTTCCCCCTCCCTCTCATTCTCCCACTACTCTCCACCTGTCCTCCACCTCACCCCATCCACTTTTTATAAGGGGTAAGGCCTCCCTTGGGGAGTCAACACAGGCTGGCATAACAAGTTGGGGCAGGACCAAGTTCCTACCCTTGCATCAAGGCTGAGCAAGGCATCTCACCATAGGGAATGGGCACTGAAAAGCCAGTTCATGTACCCAGGATAAGTTCAGGTCCCACTACAAGGGGCCCCATAAACACACCAAGCCACACAACTGTCACCTAACATAGTTGCACAGCAGAAGTGTGCTGAGCCAATGATGTTCAGTCTCACAACCCTCTACTGTATGCCTCATTGGATCTCTTTCCGTTGAAAGACAATTATTCAGGTATTGCATTGCATTTATTCTTAATGATGCTTTAAGCTACATATTATTATATCCATTATATAGGTAAATAAACCAAAGGGAAGTGTTCTTAGGAGTAAGCCAAATTCAAAACAAATATTTTATTGTTAAATACAAGTTTAAGTAAAAGTATATAAGTATAAAATCCTCTGCACAGGATTATCAGTGAAAAAAGCATAGTACAAAATGATGTCTTTTACCTTTAGAAGCTCTCAATATAGTGAAGAAATAGTCTCCTATGTACATGACATTCAGACAAGAAAAATTCTGTTTAAAATTTTCAATGATTAGATTAAAATTAATTATTGAAATAACTTCAAGATATAAGGAAATTAAAATGATGAATATGATTACTTAATGATTGTTTAAAATTTCAAATGTATAAGAGGAGAGGAGAGAATTTTATTATGTTGTTATCTTGAATCTGAAATATTTTAGTAAATTTATTTTTTGTAATAGTTTATCTGAAATCCAGATTTTTAGCTGGAACAACAATAGCTGCATCAATTATTTTTCTCATTACTGTGTCCTAATACCTAACAAGAAGAAACTGAAAGAGGAAGGTTTTATTTCAGCCAGTAGTTTGAATGCTTTTATCACATAGTGATTAGAAGACTGTGGCAAGAGCATGAGATAGCTAACCATATTAAATGTAGTCACTGACAGCTTATGTTTGTTGCTTGGTCCTAAGAGCTCTTTTGGGGGAGGTAGTGAAAAGGCAAGGCATCAATGACACAAACACTGGGAGTCAGTTAAAGGCAAATAGCAGACTTGTTTATTCAAAACTGAGAAGGCCTTATATACCTTCCTCCCAGCACCCAGGCTATGTCCCAATCTAGTGACATTGCATGGTCATCCTTTATTGGCTGGGCAACTTCAGGAACTCTGACAGTGCCTGTTGCTAGGTCTTCATGCAGACTCTGCCTGATCAGGAACTCTGACAGTGATCAGGAACTCTGGCAGCTCCTGTTGCTAGGCCCTCAGCCAGACTCCAGGTTGGCTCTTAAGGAATATGTTATGTGCATGCCTTGGCAACTGGTCTGAGCCAATTTCCTTGACCCTATGGGCCTGTCCTACTACCTATCCACTCATTTATTTTATTACATGGGCACTCAGTGGGAGTTGAAGTTCTTTGTTCCAGCCTTGTTGACCATGCCTCAGGGGGGCTCAGCAACTGAACTGTGCCTGTCTTAGACTGGCTTGCCAAACAAGTTCTTACTAGTCATTTGTCCATCCCTGGGGAGTCACCCCAGGTGGGGATAGTCTGGCAGTAGCCCTTTGAACTTCAGAAAGCCAGGCATGCATAACCTACTGTGAAGGGCTATGAGTTGGATGTCTAAGAGCCATTAACACCTGTAGAGTAGTCTTAGTGACCACCCATAGGAGACACTTAATAGAAGAAATATTAAAAGCACCACTCTGCCAATCAAAACATAAGTGAAAATTCAGGAGGGCTCAAACAGCCTTTTTATATCATATAGTGGAGAGGATGTAGAGTAAGGGAAACACTCCACCACTGCTTGTGAGATTGTAAAATTGTACAACCACTCTGGAAATCAGTATTCCAAATTTATCAGAAAAGTTGGAATCAACCTACCTCAAGACACAGCAATAGAACTATTGGGAATATACCCAAAAGATGCTCAATCATACTACAAGGTTACTTGCTCAACCATGTGTATAGCAGCATTCTACCTAATAGCCAGAACCTGAAAACAAACTAGATGCCCCTCAATCAAAAAATGGATAAGGAAAATGTGGTACATTTACACAATAAAGTATTATTCAGTAGTAAAAAACAATGGTATCATGAAATTTGTAGGCAAATAGGTGGAACTAGAAAGAATTGTCCTGAGTGAGGTAACCAAGACCCAGAAAGACAAACACAGTATATATTCGATCTTAAATGCATATTAGATGCAAAGGATAACCAGGCTACAATCCACAAAGGTAAAAAGGAGGCCCCTAAGAGAGAAACACATGGAAGTCCCAGGAAGGGAAAATAGATAAGATCTCCTTGGTAAACTGGGAGGGAGGTAGAAGGGAAGGGATGGGGATAGGAACAACAGGAACTGAGATGGCCAAGTGGAGAGAGGGACAGAGAGGAAGAGCAATGAAAGAGATATCTTGGTAGAGGGAACAATTTTAGGGGGCTGGGGAAAAACTTGGTGCTATGAAAATCCCCAGGAATCCAAATGGATGACATCAGCTAAGATTCCTAGCAATGAGAGGGTGACTGAACTTACTTTCTCCTATAATTAGATTAGTGACTACCCTAATTGTCATCATAGAACTTACATCTAGTAACTGATGGAAACAGATGCAGTGATCCACAACTAAGCACTGGGCTGAAATTCTAGACTTCAGTTGAAGAGAGGGAGGATGAATCACAGGAGCAAGTGAGGTCAAGATCATGACAGGAAAAACCACAGTGACACCTGGCCCAGACTAGTGAGAGCTCATGGACTCTGGCTTGTCAGCTGGGGAACATGCATGGGACCAAACTAAGCCCTCTGAATGTGGGTGACATTTATGTGGCTAGATCTGCTTGGGAATCCTCGGCAGTCGGACTGCTGTGGAATATCATTCTGTATGCTGTGAATGTGTGTTGCTATGATTTGTTGATAAAATGCTGATTGCCCAGCCGCCAGGTGGGAATTATAGGCAGGATAAGCACACAAAGAGAGTTCTGGGAAGAGGAAGGCTGAGTCAGTAGTCACCAGCCAGACACAGAGGAAGCAAGATGACAAGGCAGAACTGAGAAAAGGTACCAAGCCACGTGGCAAAACATAGATAAGAATTATGGGTTAAATTAAGTGTAAGAGCTAGTCAGTAATAAGTCTGAGCAAATGTTCAAGCAGTTATAATTAATATAAGCCTCTGTGTGCTTACTTAGGGGACACAAGTGGGAGAGATTTGTCCAGATCACTGGCTTGCAGGACCCAGAGAAACTTTCAGTTACATGGGACCAGGACTCATTATCCTGCGTACATGAAATGGCTTTGGGGAACACATTCTCTAGGATGGGATATATTGCTCAGCTTTGACACAGAGGGGAGTGGCTTGGTCTTGCCTCAACTTAGTATGCCAAACTTTGTTGACTCCCCAAGGGGGGCCTTACCCTCTCTGAGGAGTAGATGGAGGGTGAGATGGGGGGAGGTGGGGGTGGGAGAAGCAGAGGGAGGGGGAACTGGGATTGGTATGTAAAATGGAAACATTTTTTTTGAAATAAATAAATAAATGGAAACAAAATGTAGCCAGGAAGAAGAGAATAATGAAAGCAAGGCTCAGCTCTCTCTTTTTTTTTTTTTTTTTTTTTTTAATTCAGCCTGAAACTCTAACCCATTAAATGCTGCACAGTTTAGGATGGGTATTGTCACACCAATTAGCCCAATCTGGAAACCTCACCACAGGAAGGCAAAGAAATACTGTTTCATGACTGATGCTAGATCCAGCCAAGTTGACAACAATGTAATGATCAAGTAGCTAAAGTTGAATGGCTAGTAAGTGACAGGTTTATATGTCAACTTCTTTTCTTCAATGAACACATTTAATTCCCATTATGCATCAGTTGATTTTACTACTACTTTTTTAAATAAAAATATGAGTTTATAAAAAGCACCGAGTAACCTGCACAGGGACTCTCTGGAAATGTGTTAGAATTAAAAATTGGACCAGTACTGACTGCAAAGAAATTGTTCAACAGCCATACTGAACTGCAACTGGCCATCTCAGACAAAAGAGAACTAGATACTGTGTCCACTGAGAGACTTCCACAAAATCTCAAAGGAAACTGAGACCTTGTACAGAGTGTATGCAATTTTAACTTTGCATATCCACCATAGTAATTTAAGCAAGGGGTAAGCATGGAATCAACAAAATCCAGAGAGTGAACTGCAAATGTGTAACCCCCTCTGATGCTAATCAGTGCTGATAAGTACAAACTCAAATGACCTAGATATAGTTGTCTATGAAAGATTGGTTGTTTTGGTGGGTGGTGTGGGTGAAGAAAACTGTGATCAAAGCAGGTACAGTTTGATTGATACCTAAATGGGTAGTTCAGAACAAAGTTCTGAAAATTACTAGGTTCTAATGCCTGGCAGTGTCTCAGGACCTGAATAGGTAATGTAGATAAATCAAGTATGTGTAGGCTGCTTAGAATAGATACATAGTTTGTAGCATCTGTAAATAAATTAGAATTTTATTTCCTTGTTCCTTTCCCCATGCAGCATATTCTTTCAATATTGAAAGAGTGTAAGTAACAAATCAGAAGTTGGTCTTACCATAACATGGAGGACCAAAACATCAGTCCTAACATTGCGAAATCAGAAATTATTATTGGTTATTTTTTTTATTAGAAAGGATATTAGTTAGCTTTTTAGCTACAGAAGTACAGGGGTAAGCTATGTTCAGGTTCTAGCTTTCACTACCTTTTATCCACCACGGTCCTGAGGGTGTGGGGAAACAAAGCAGGGAACACTGAGGTCAGAAAATAAAGAAAATATCTGCGTTCTTGTGTTTCTCCTCTTTACTTTTTTAATCTGTCTGTGCCCTCAGCGTAAGGGAAGGTACCAATCACATTCAAGGCTTGTCGCTTGCTTTGTTTAGCCCTTCTGGAAATTCTGTCAAATACATCTAAGAATTCCTTGGTTCAATTCAGTGTCAAGTCATGCTTAACCATCATGGTAAATGGTGTATCATAAACTCAAGACTGCATTCTTCCCCTGGAATTCAATCACCAATTTCAGTAAAAGTGCATTCATAGTGGAGTTGGTCGGAAGAGATAGTATCATGAATTACAAGCAAAGAGAAGCTCTTCTTCAGTCAGGAAAGGTTACCCTGCACCAAGAAGATACTAAAATAAACCCATAGTAAACACCTTGTAGAAATCCTAGATACTTTATTTATTATTAAAAAAAAAAAAACGACAAAGAGATTAACCCTGTTCACACATTTACAATATTCTCAAATGTTGGCACCAGAATGTAGAGAGGGCAAGATAGTTTTGTTTTCATTTGTAAAACATGTGTGTTAAGTAAATTGTTCTACTGTCTATATCCCTTATTCTGTTGATAAGGTGATTTAAGTTAATTGTTTTTGAAAAAGGAATGCATTAGCAGGATAATCTGTCCTCATGATCCCTCTTAGACAGATGATTTGGGTACACCAATGTACTATTGATGTTGTGTAACTCTTACTAAGGACAAATGGTATGAGGGTAAAGCTGTATAAAGTTTTTTGGGAAGCATTTCTAGTCCACCTACTTTCTGGGACAGGACTTTACTGTTGTTGTTTAAACTTGGCTGACAGAACCTTTACTACTTAGTCTGGAACTTTTCTCTGTCAGTTTTTTTTTCCCTAGTAGTTCTGTTTGGAAGCTTATTCCTTCATCTCTGTCTTATGCAGGAAATTTGTGATTTTCTGTGAATGTGTCCATTGCTGCTAGTGACATGGTAAATGAACTTGCATTATCCTGGAGAAAGCATTTATTATATCCATTTCCTCAAACCTTCAAGAATACATCTGTCTTCATTCCTTTATTGCTAGTGTGTGAATTCAATGTTATTTTATGCTTTAGAGACATAGCATCTTTGTTTTCATTCTTTCTGAAGATTCAGCTTTGTGGTTTTTTGGTTTTTTTTTTTTTTTACAAGTATTTCTTATTTTCAGAAGTTTTTTACACTATTTCCTATTTTGGTATATCTGTTTAAAATGCAATTCATTTACATTTTCTTAGTCTTTTGATAAGACTTATAAGATAATGTAAAATTATACTTTAATTTTTCTAATATGACTGAACCCTATAATCCTAAAAACCTTTATTGAAGTAGTTTTAGCTGGATATTAGTTCTTTATGTTGTACCTCTGTTCACATTCCATTTAAACTATATCAAACTATTATTTATGATTATTCTCTGACTGAAATGCATCTACATTTATGTCTAATTTTCTAAGGAAGGTTTTGTGCTTGTAACTGCTGAACTACTTAATCCTATATTTTGTTGGAGTGCTGTGGCAAAAAGTGGTCTATCTTGGTGACCTCATGTTCACTTGAAGAAAAGATGTACTCTTCATTTGGAACTCTATAGTTTGTTAATGCTGCTCTCCATCTAAGACATTTTAAGTGAAAGCACTGTCAGTGGTTGGCTACAGTGATCCCAGGGGCCCTCAGAACAATACAGACCTTTATTCTTGGTTGCTCATCAAAACTAGATGGTAGAACCATTTTCCTGAAAACATCACACACTTTTGATACAAAACCAGAAACATCCATTTGTAATTGAACTAGAAGCTTCTACCCTTTGGAGCTATGCACGGAGCCTGAATATGCTATTCAGGCTAAGAGGAGAAAAGTTTCATCAATGGTGTT
The DNA here is from genome assembly GCF_007827085.1 of Peromyscus californicus insignis. Taxonomy (NCBI): domain Eukaryota; kingdom Metazoa; phylum Chordata; class Mammalia; order Rodentia; family Cricetidae; genus Peromyscus; species Peromyscus californicus. Next base: position 51,789,994 of record NW_026294525.1, read on the forward strand.
TCTAAGCTGTGAACATATATGGTACACCTTTGACTACCAGGCAAAATATGCCCTCTAGTCAAATAGTGGCAAAATATTGTGATGGAGCTAACCAAATGCCTTCCTATTGGATTTGAATCCTGCTCCACAGGAAGGAAAATATGCCTGGCACTTGAGACTGATCAAAACCTATAGTTGAGGAGGTCATAGGCCATAGCAGAGAGGGTACTTCACACTTTTCAATGGACATATATTAAAAACACATGATGAATATAAATCTTTATTCCCATAGTCTAATGATTTTGTCAGCTTGAATAAGAGAAGCTTCATTTTGCAGAGAACAAGGAATTCAGGAATCATGTCTTGTCAAGGAGCAGAGAATAAGCAGCTACTGACTTCTCAGGCCGAACAGGGAATATATGAGAGGTCAGCAGTTGCTTATTCTCAGCACTTTAACCAGCCATAATTCCTGCATTCCTTGTAGTTCTTTGCAAAATGAAGCTTTATATAATCATCCCTGAAAGAGCCAGATAACATCATAGGAATGGAGCAAAATTATTTAAAGGAACAGAGGATAAGAGGAGAGTAGAGCTATGAGATGATATCTTCTAGATATGGCATAATTATTACAATCATAATAATATAGAAACTGTGTCTGTCTACACACAAAGAAAAAGGCATGAAAGTGGGAGACTAGATGAGAAGAGGAAATTAGTGGGTATTTGAGGGGGATATAAGAATGATGGTGGATGAATATTATAAGAACACATTCATTACATATGAATAGCAAAAACCTTACTTAAAAAGATTTAAAAATTTTATAAGTACACTTTCCATATTTTTCAATTTAATTTCTGATGTTACTGTATGTATGTGTTTATATTATAGTTACACTAATCAATGTGATTATGAAGTCCTGTAGCATCGATTGTTTATGCTTCTATCCATTTTTTTCGATAATAAATGGCTATTGAGTGTTGCTTTGACACTTGGGGAACACATCTACATTCCTATCATTCTATTTTAAAATCCGAACTGTCTGATACTAACACGACCACTCTACTCATTTTTAATTTTAGTATTATGTGGTGCTTCCTTCCACTTTCAATTTATGGTACCAACTTATCCATAAATGAATGAAGTATGGTAGAGATAATATATAACTGATAATTTCTTTTATTTTGAATTACTAGAAAACTAATTTCAACTGAAATTATCAACAGAGAAAGATAAATTAAAGCAGGAGTTTTAGCATGCTGTTTCCCCATATCCCACATTTCCATTATTTCTGAATTCCACGGCTGTTTGGACTGGATAGTCTTTTTTTAGTATCTCCTGTGTTGGATTACTTCCACTGTTAGTTTTGCTTTCTCCTGTCTCTCAGGGTTATGATCCACATCACCTATATTCTGAATTCAAACAATAAGATGCTACATTATTTATATTATGAAAATCTTACAAGACTCTCTTTCCTCTCATGTATTTCTCTATAGTACACACTATAAACTTCATACAATACACATTTGCTCATTTACACTTGAGAATCTGTTATCTTACAGTGATTTAAAATGATAATAATATTTTCATGTTTACTATTTCTCAATGTATTTGTTTTTAATTTTTGCTTATGCACATTTCCTGAAGGTGTTTTAATCCTTTTTTTTTCTAGAAAATTTCTCTGGATTTTTTTCTTGTTACTGACATCTGGTAATAAATTCTCTTTATTTAGTCTCCTAAAAAAGTTATTTCTTTATTCTTACTTCTTTTGGAAGATATTTTTCTGTGTATAGGAATCCTAGATTGACCTTTTTTCTCTCTGTACTTCAAAGTCATTGAAAGTTCAGTATGAAAGTCTTCTGTTCAGTGTTCTTTTGTGCATGGTGCTTCCATATCAATTGCATGTATTTGGTCAGTATGTGTCACAGTGAATGTAAAACTGTACTTTTTAATTTTTAATATTTTTATTAGTTCTTTGAGAATTTTGTATATTTTTGCTGTGTTCACCCTTCATCTTCCAATGCTGCCCAGATCCACAGCAATTTTCCTTCCAAATTTGTGGGTTTTTTCCCCTGCCATTAAATCTAATTTGTGTTGCCTAAATTCTTTTATAATTCCCCTTCCACTGGAGCATTATTGACTTATCAAGGGCTATACTCTCTGAAAAAATTGATCTCCACTCTCCCAAGAGCTAAGGATTGCCAACAGTTTCTTGGCTAGGGGTGCAAATTTGAAGCCATCTCCCTCTCTGTGCTGAGATTTAATCTGGGTTGGGCTTGCATGGGTCTTAAAAAAACTGTTACATTCACTGAATTCCTACATGCAGTAGTCCTGTTGTGTCCAGAAGATGTCAGAGCCAACATATATGGCTCTTATACTCTATCCTCTCTTCACAATGACCCTCGAACATTCAGAAGAGGAGTGGGAAATACATTGTACTGGCTATTCTTCTGTCAACTTGTCACACAAACCAAAATTGTCTGAAAAGAGAGAACCTCAATTGAGAAAATGACTCCAAAAGGTCTGGCTGTAAGGCATTTTCTTAATTAGTGATTGATGGAGGAGGGCCCAGCACATGGTGGGTGGTTTTTCTATTCTGGGATGGTGGTCTTGAGTTCTATAAGAAATCAGGCTAAACAAACCGTGATGAGCAAGACAGTAAGCAACACCCCTCCATGACCTCTGTATCAGCTCCTACCTCTAGGTTTCCTACCTGTTTGAGTTTCTGTCCTTAATTCTTTTGATGATGGACAGCAATATGAAAGTGTAAGCCAAATAAGCACTTTCCTCTCCAACTTTCTTCTTTGTCATGGTGTTCCATTGCAAAAATAGAAAAGCTAATTAGGACAAGTTGGTACCAGGATTTGGATATTGATTTGCTGGACCTCACTACGATTTGGTGGAGGGAGGGGAGCTTTTGAAAGGACATTCGAACTTTGGGCTAGAAAAGCCATTGCGTGTTGAGAGCTCAGTGGGATGTTCTGTAGGAGAGTGGAAGATACGAATGTTGAAACAGTGAAGAGGATGAAGGCTTGGCTTGTGAAGTTTCAGAGGGAAATTTAAAAACTCTATCATGGCCATTTGATATTTTGATTTAAGATTCTGTCATTCTGGTTAGGTGGGGCTGAAGAATAAGCTGTGATTAACAGGATACTAGAACTACTAAACCAAAAACTTTGCCTCTTTGGGGTACTTAATGCTGCTCACCTGGAGCTAAGAAATTAGCATTAAGAAAAGACCAGCATCATCACTGAGGTGAAGTCTTCTAGGAAGTGTTTCCTGAAAGTCAGCATATAGAATCTATGATCCAGAGCCAACATCAGTTCTACTTTCCATTTTAGCCAAACATGGAGTGGAAGAGTCACCCAGGTTTTACCAGTTCTGCAGGCATCAAGAGTCATGAAGAGCAACTGAGGCTTGGAATTGTTATAGTTGGATTTTCTTGTCAGACTTTCTTTGTACCACAGGCCCTCAAATCATGTCATGAAAATTAATTGTAAAAGCTTGGTCTTTAGCTTTGGCTTGTTTCAAGCTGAAAAGTTTCTGTATCCCAATATGCCTTTCTGCTGATTCAGCAATTCAAATCAGACCAAATCAAGCTGAATTAGAAAAAGTCCCACTTTAATGGGTAAAGAATTCCCAGATAGTTTTCTGCCCCCCCCCCCCCCCGCCCCCAGAGAGGAGATGGGGAAGGGAGACTGAAAAACTACATGTTTATTTTCTGGGGTGCAGTTTAAATATCCTGTGGGAGTGGTCTTGGGAATCTCTGGGGAAGGAGTCATGTTTGGCGGGACTTTCTGAGGCACAGGGTTCTGGGCAGATTGGTCGGGCTTTCACCAGAACACAAGCTAGCTCTTATAATTTAAATTAACCTGTTTCTATTAATCTATGTTCTGACTCATGGCTTTTTACCTCTCTCCCATTCTGTATGCCCAACTTATTCCATATCTCCCTGGTGTCTGTCATGCCTAGATTCCTCCTGAGTTCCTCTCTATCCCCAGAAGTCTCACCTAACCTGTCTTTCATAGCTATTGGCTATTTAGATCTTTATTATCCAGTCAGGTTCCTTTGGCAGGCAAGTTTGCTCAAGTATCCTGCAATATTCTGTGAGAGGCCAGGAGAGGGCACTGGTGAAGGTGTCACCACAGGAGCAATCAAAGACCAAAGACTGAAGTGGTCATGCCGAGAATCTGAGGCTTACTTCACTATGAAGAGAGCCCATGAGAGGCTACTGGTGAAAGTGCAGCCCAGTTGTAGCAGAGGAGTCTGGCAGTTTTGGAGATGCCAGTGCAATGGAAAGACCAAGGACAGCAGCAGCAGTAGACTGCAGCCAGCTGGAGCCTAGAAGACAAGCTGTGGGTGCTGTGGAAGGCAGAGCAGAGGAAGTGACTCAAGCCCCTTGGAGGAGCACAGGAGATAGTGAGTGAATCTCAGACATTGGACATCGTACTGTTTTCACAGTTGGTGGAGTTTGGTTTTGCTTTGATTTGATTGCAACTGTGCCCTGGTTCTTCCCTCTTAAGAAAGAGGTATTTAATTGAATTTTGTTTTTTGCAGAAGCCCACAGTCGAGCTACTTTGAATTTTTAAAAGAGATTTTGTAGTTTTACAGAGATTGATATTTTAAAGAGACTGAAAATGCAATGTGTTTGAATTTGTAAAGACTGCCAGAATTTTAAAGTTACTTATGTGTGGTTGTTGTTGTTGCTGTGCCTGTCCTGGAACTCCCTTTTTAGATCCCATTGGCCTCAAATTCACAGAGATCTAACCTCTGCCTCCTAAGTGCTTGGATTAAAGGTGTGTGCCACCACACCCAGTGTTGTGTATACTTTTTTTTTGTGAGATGCTGGGGATGAATAAGAAAAGAAAGGTTGTGGCTTAATAGTGATGTATTTGTGTTTCAAGTTGACAAGGGTTCAGGTGTGCTGGCTAAACTAGAGTTATCTCAAAGGAGAGATGCTCATTTGAGAAAATTTCCTCATAAGATCTGGCTGGAAGGCATTTTTTTAATTAGTAATTTTTGGGGGATGACCCATCCCATTGTAGGTGGTTCCATCCCTGGGCTGGTGGTCCTGGGTTCTATAAGAAAGCAGACTGAGCAAACCATGGTGACCAGGCCAGTTAGCAGCAGCCCTCCATGCCTCTGCATCAGTTCCTACATCCAGGTTCTTACCCTGTTTGATTTCCTGTCCTGATTTCTTTCAATGATGGATGGACAACAATATGAAAGTGTAAACCAAATAAACCATTTTCTCCTCTTTGGTCATGGTGATTTGCTGTATCAATAGAAAATCTAACTAAAACATATATCCCATTAGGAGTTGAATATTTTGTAGCCTCTAATTTGCACTTTGGCCAGTGTGTCTTTGGGTTAATCATCATTTAGTTCAAATAGAAGCTTCTTAGATGAGGGCTGATAAATGGCTTTATGTGTGGGCATAATGATAGATGTAATGAACTGGTTTAATGGTGTATCAGTTCAGCATAGTAATAGTAGTAGTTCTCTCCTAGGAACTACAATCTTTCTAGGTATAGGTACTTGGGATGATAACATTGCCGGATATGAACCAGACCTTAAATGTGATCAGAAAATTTTGGTTACTCCTACAATTTTCATGCCACTATTGCACCAGGGAGCATGTCTCACAAAGCTAGTCATTATTGTAGCTCACAGGGTTCATTGTTAGGTAAGACTGATGATTACTCTTCTCTAAAGGTCATGTGTATAACACCTTAAATCACTATGAAAGCGTGCCCGGAAGGTTGAAGTTTCTGTGATTCCCATATATGTGGTCCATTGTCATTAACTTTGATAACTTGTTGTAATTTTTTTCAAATAGTTACTCAGATGACTTATCTTAAAAATAAAAAGAATACTATAAACAACTTTGATCACCTGATTTGGGCCTTAACTATTTAGTATCTTTCTGTAGAAACTGTTACAATTTTCTTTATACTCTTCAGCTACTTGGCCTTCTTTTTTGTTCTTCCTTTTTTAAAAATTTGAATATTTTTCTCATTCTTAGATTATTTCCATCTTCTGATAAGCTCAGAATTAATTTATTTAATCTTTTGTATTGTGTTATTTTAATTATAAGTCACTGTTCAACAAGATTCATCTCTATGGTAATATTTCTCATATTACCTTGAGTATTGTCCATTTTATTACTAAATACTTTAAGTATCATTTTCAGTATCTGAACAATCTATGTATGTGGGTATGTGGCTATTTTGTTTCTTTTTTTACTTTCCAGATTTTTTTATTGTATCTCAATAATAATGAGATACAGATACTGAATTAAATTCTATTTTCACACTAAAATGTGTACACTTCTATTTTTCTCATCACTACTAGTTGTGCCCAGGGCTGGTATTGACTCATATCTTTTCTTTGGTCTCAGCAATCTTTAGGAGCCTGCATCTGATTCTTTCAAAACTGTACTATTATGAGGCTGAGCTGATTTTCAGGCATAGATTCCAAAGAAATTTTTTTATTGTTTCCAGTTTACTACAAATCCTTCCAGACTCTATAATGACTTGCCATAACCATATTCTGTTGTTTTCTCTGATAGTCTAGGCTTATAAGGAGACCTGGAAAATCCGCTGCTCTCCTTGACCCCCATCTCAGTTTTTGACAGTCAATATGTATCTGGTCCCCAGGTTGGACTTCCCCACAGTGCCTTATTATCCCCAATAAGTGAGTAAGTTTGCTTCCTACTCAGTTGTAGTGGTATAGCTGTTTCCTCACTCTAGTTTTCCATTTGAAAACTGCTCTAACTGATACATTTATGGATGTGGTGATTTGAAGAGGAATGGACCCCATAGACTCATGTGTTTGGATGCTTGGCCCATAATGAGTGGCCTTTTTGGAGTATGTTTTGCTTTGCTAGAGGAAGTATGTCACTAGGGATGGATTTTGAGGACTACCCAGTGTAGAATTCTCTTCCTGTTGCCTGTGGATCCAGATTTAGAACTCTTGGCCACCTCCCTAGTACTTTGTTTGCTTGCATGCCACCATACATCCTGCCATGAGGATCATGGACTAAATTTCTGAAACTGTAAACAGGACCAATTAAATGTTTCCAGCTATAAGAGTTGTCATGATCGTGTTATCTCTTCACAATAAGAGGAATCCTAATTAAAGCAAAGAATATGGTTTTCTTTTCTCCTTCATGTTTATTACCTCAAACAATGTTAACATTACAATTAATCATGGCAAAGGAGCTCCTTAGGTTCTTTCTAATAGTGTAGACTAGAGTTGGCCTCTAGAACCAGAGAATGAGTGTCAGAAAAACAAAATTGAACACAAAGAGAAAAATAGGGGAAATGCTTTGGAAATCCACATGTAAACATTAAAAAGATACTGGAAGAGAACAGAAACACAGTCAGGACAGATAAGCAATTTGGACATAGCCTCGGGTAAGCAAGTCTCTTGCCAGTAGCCTTTCAGTTTCCTGGCCAGTAGAAGAGATTCAGTAGCTGCATGCAAATCATCTCAGATCAAATCCAAATAGGCCTAACCTCAGAGAAAGCCTACAGCCAACTCAAGTACCTCAAATCCAATTGTGAGTTTTGGTTATAAAATGATTCAAGTAGTCACTGTGGGAAAAAAACCTGTTTTATTGTACTGCATGCCTTGAGACAAAGGCAGGATACCACATTAAGAAAGAAGTTGTAGTTAAAAACTTAGTTACCTATAGGGGCCTGATGAAAGACTACAGCCACAGGGTAGGAAGGCTTGATTTGGCTGGTCACACTTCTGGGTGATAGATAGCCCATAAAGGCAGCAGTGGAGAATGAGGGATTGGTAAGCTAAAGAGTGCAGACAATAGAGGCTGGTTCAGGCAGGATAGGAGAGTAGACAGGGAGAAACAGTCTTGCTCCTCATATCCACCACCAAAACCCATTAACTGGGAACTACCATGGAGTTTGATAACTCAAAGCCTGAAGCCAGTGGATAGATCACATTTTGAAGCAAGCAAAGAGTTCTTCAGTGCTATGGATCCCAAGAACACTGAAATTGTATAGATGGACATGGTACAAGAACACTGAAATTGTATAGATGGACATGGTACGCACAGGAGCAACTTTTTCACAATTTGATTAAAACTCAGGGAGTCTTGAATGTACAAAGGTAGTTCCTCTGCATATGCCAATATAATTATTGCAGTTTCTTTCCATGTTCTCAAATAATTTGGGAGACATATCTGAAACATTTTCCACTCGAAAGGATACATTCTGGAATTATCTGAAAATTGAGTATGCCTGACCTAAAGAACAAAAAGCTAAGATTACAAAAAGAGACCAAATCTACACAAAAAATGAAAATACACTGTGAAGAGGGTTTGTATTAACATCAGATATTTGTTATACACAAACATAGCAACATCATAAAGCAAAGGAAAAGAACGATTCTTAAAATTCAGCTAACCCTCCTATCCTCATCTGTTCCCAGGTCAGAAGCCATTCCAGCTCAGCCCTGGCTCTGCTGCTGCTGGACCCTGCCCTCAACCCCAGTAGACTTCTACCACTGAGGTACAGGCCAAACCAGTTACAATAGTTCTCAGCAGTCAACAACAACACAAACTAAGGAAAGCCTGAAGACTCATGGAAACTGAATAGCTCTCAACTGAATTACCATTGGTTCAAGGAAGAAATAAAGAAAGAAATTAAAGACTTCTTAGAATTCAATGAAAATGAATAAGCAACATATCCAAACTTATGGGACACAACAAAAGCAGTGCTAAGAGGAAAGTTCATAGCATAAAGTGCCTTCCTAAAGGACTTGGAGAAATTACATATTAGTAACTTAACAGCACACCTAAAAGCTCTAGAACAAAAAGAAGCAAAACTACCCAATAAGAGTAGACAACAGAACTTAATCAAACTGAGGGCTGAAATCAATTAAATAGAAACAAAGAGAACAATACAAAGAATCAATTAAACCAAAAAGCTGTTTCTTTGAGAAAATCAACAAGATAGACAAATCCTTATCCAAACTAACTAAAGGCAGGTAGAGAATATTCAGTCAACAAAATGAGAAAGAAAAAAAGGGGTACATAAAAACAGACACTGAGAAAATCCAGACAATTATTAGGTCATACTTCAAAAAACGTGTACTCCACAAAAATGGAAAATCTAAAAGAAATGGATGACTTTCTTGATAGATACTACATACCAAAATTAAACCAATATGAGATAAACAATTTCAATAGACAGATAACTCCTAGAGGAAATAGAAACAATCATTAAGTGTCCCAAGCAAGAAAATCCAGGATCAGATGATTTCAACACAGAATTTGGCCAAACTTTCAAAGAACTTATACCAGTACTCCTCAAATTATTCCACAAATTAGAAAGAGAAAGAACACTGTAAAATTCTTAATTATCCTGATACCCAAACCATACAAAGACTCAACAAAGAAAGAGAATTACAGATCAATTTCCCTCATGAACATTGATAAAAAAAATACTCAATAAAATACTGGCAAACAGCATCCATCAATACAATAAAAAGACCATCTACTATGGTAATGTGAACTCCATCCCAGAGGTGCAGGGATTTCACAACATAAAAAATTTGTCAATATAATCTATCATATAAACAAACTAAAATTTAAAAAAATGATCAACTGATTAGATGGTAAAAAAGCATTTGACAAAATCCAACACCCCTTCAAAAAACAAACTCATTGATGAATCAAATCAAACTGAATACACAGATATAAATCCACATATCTATTGACACATGATTTTTGACAAAATAGCCAAAATTGTACAATGTAGACAAGAAAGTATCTTCAAAAATGACGCTGGCAAAACTGGACGTCAGCATGTAGAACAATACAAATTGATCCATATTTATCACCCTGCACAGTTGCTCAAGACCAAGGATATCAAAGACCTCAACATAATTCATTTACACTGAACCTGATAGAAGAAAGTGGGGAACAGCCATGAACATGTTGGCATAGGAGACAACTTCCTGAATAGAACACCAATAGTACCAGCACTAAGAAAAAAAATTAATAAATGGGAATGCATGAAAATGAAAAGCTTTTATAAGGCAAAGGACACTGCCAATAAAACAACACAGCAGCCTATGTAATTGGAAAATATTTTCACCAACCCCACATCTGACCTAGGGCTTATCTTCAAAATATATAAAGATCTCAAGAAACTAGATATCAAAAAATAATAATCTAATAAAAAGTGGTATACCAACTTAAAATGAATTCTCAACAGAATAATTTCAAATTTCAGAGAAACACTTAAAGAAATGTTCAACACCTTTAGCCATCAGCAAAAAACTATTCAAAATGACTGAGATTTAATCTTATATGAATCAGAATGACTTTAAGATCAAAACCACAAGTGACAGCTCATGCTGGTGAGGATGTGAAGCAAGAGAAACACTCCTCCATTTGTGATGGGAGTGTAAACTTGTACAGCTACTTGTAGCCAGAAGGTTTCTCCAGTACTGCCTGGCTCCTAGGTCCCTCAGCTGCTTATAAAATAATCATTCACAAGCATAATATTATTTATAAACTATATAGCCTATGACAGGCCTCTTGCTAGCTAGCTGTTATATTTTAAATTAACCCATTTCTATTCATCTATGTTTTGCCACGTGTTCTGTGGTTTTACTGGTCTACTGGAATGTTGCTCCTTGGATGGCAGGCTGGCATCTCTCTAGACTCCACCTTTTTCTTTTCTGTCTCTCTCCTTGGATTTCCCACCTGTCTCTAAGCTGTCTTGCCATAGACCAAAGCAGCTTATTTATTAGTCAGTGGGAACAACATATATTCACAATGTACGGAAGGACATCCCCCAGCACTTCTTTTCTATCTAATCTAAAAGGAAGGTCTTAGCTTTAATATAGTGAAATTATATATAACAAATATTTATCAAGCAAAAATTACAGTTACAATATCTAGTCTATTTGTATTTGGCAAAATTAAAGAAAATATATTTGTTAGTCTAAAATTTCATATCTAATTTTTCTCTTATCATAACCAACAAAAATTATAATTATCTAGTCTTCAACTACATCAAAGACCCCAGAAAGATATAATATTACCTAAATAAACAGGAAGAGCATTGTAAGCATCTTCCAAAAATCTGGAATGACAGAGACAGCTGGCTGCCTGAACAGTCACCCAAAGTTCCTCTGCAATGTTGGGGCATCCATCTTCAGCCTATAGGCCGAGAGTTTCTCAGTTGCTTCTCCCTGTGTCCTGCACAATGTCTAGCAGTCTCTGTGAAGCAGGAACCTAAAGGACCATCTCACCTTGTTTTGGTAAAATTTAGTAGTCATTTTCCCGTGGGTCCTGCATTTTCAGTCAATACAACACTTTATTAAGCAGTCCAAGCAAGAGCAGTTTCTCGCCCAAATGGCTTACTTTTGCCATAAGGAAAGCAAACTACATATGGAGTTTCTTCGATGCCCATCACCTTCTTTGAAGTAAATCGGTGTTGCCAGAAGCAGACATGTCTCACTGTCTAAAAAGTCTAAGTTTTTAAAAACATTTTTAAATGTGATATTCTTTAGGTCTTTGAAGTGTTTGAAGATTACCTACCTAATTGAAATATATCTATGTATACCTAGAAAACTTAACTAATATGACTATAAATTTGATTATCATAAATGACTAATTATTAATCTATATTTGCAACTATACATTACAATTTCAAATGAACTGCACAAACATAATACCCCAAACAGGAATAGAAATATATACAGTATTATAAAACCAACTTTAAATTTTTATCAATAAACTAAAATCCATAGTAATGCAAAACATTTCAAACAAGTTGTTGCTCTTTAAAAGTAGATTCAATAATCTATCTTTTTATCCTATCATATCTATATCCCCTTTTCTTCTTTAGAAAGAGATTGCATTCATAATCAACCTCCTTTTAAATAAAAATAAACATTTATAAATGATATTTTGGGAATTTGGGTATAGCTTCTCATACTTCTTCCCATTGATTGGGGCACTGGTCATCTTATGGGGATCCTGAGAAAATTAAGAATTATAGGTAAATCTTGGCTGTATTAGTCTGTGAGGATAGATCATCTCAACCAGTTACTTTGAAGCTGATTTTGGATGTTGGATCATCTGTGCCATGGTGTCATCAGAGACCTTTCAGTGGGTCTTGGTTGATCAAACCATATTAGCCTGGAAGTAATCCACAGGTTCTCATCTTCTGTGGAAATAAAAGTGGAACTTTTTTTCTGAAGCAATGTATCTTTAGACATAAATTTTGAAGTCAAGATACCTTTAAAATATACATATTGGTTTAACTTGATAGCCCCTACAATTGAATGTCTCTCTGCAGTTAAAAATCCCCCAAACACTATAATCTAGACTCTTTGTGTGATTTCCATCTTTATGTGACTTATTTTTTATATTACTTTTACTGTCTCTCAAAGACTATTTTTTTTAAATTATCTATTTCTTTATATAACTGTCTATCCTCCTTTTCCTCTCTCTTCTAAGCCTATGTATTTTTACATATAATATAAACCATTTTGAAGTTTATTCCATCTGAATCTCTCTTCTGTGTTTCTATAATCCTTTTCTGATCATTGAAAACTGAAGCATGGCTAAGATTGAAGTGGCAGCCCTGGCTGCTGACTCCACCAAATTTAGCTTCCCAACATGATGGAAGTACCCAAGAGAGTCCCATTTCCACCCAACTCTAGGGTCCATGCTTCCATCAAGTAGCATGCAGCTGCCTATAAATACTTTTTGTCTGTAGGAGTAAAGGATAATCTATCATGCAGCATTCTATGTAGCTTGGAGACACCTCTGTGGACCAAGACAGGAATATGCCATGTTGCTCTCAAGCCTGAATGCTGTGGCTTCTCAGAGACCACATGAGATATGAAGTAGGAAGCTGTTTTGGGCTTCATTTTAAAATCCTTTATTAAGTTCTCTCAGGTTTTAGGTGGAAACTTGAGCCAACATGTTGGACAGCCAAATGTAACTGGAAGGTTTCTCTGGTCCTGCCTAGCCCCAAGGTCCCTCAGCTGCTTATAAAATAACCAGCCAGAGGTTTAATATTTTTGCAAACTGGATGGCTTATGGCAGGCCTCTTGCTAGCCAGCTTTTATATCTTAAATGAACCCATTTCTATTCATCTGTTTGGCCATGTGTTCCATGACCTTACCAGTCTGCAGGTATGTCACTCCTTGGGCGTCAGGCTGGTGTCTCTCTAGAGTCCGCCTTTCTCTTTCCTCTCTCTCTCCTTAGATTTCCCACCTGCCTCTAAGCTGCTTTGCCATAGACCAAAGCAATTTATTTATTAAGCAATGGGAACAACATATATTAACAGCACACAAAAAGACATCCCCCAGCAGCCACTTTTGAAGTCAATATGGCAGTTTCGCAGACAACTGGGAATCAATCTACTTCCAGACCCAGCGATACCACTCTTGGGCATATACACAAAGGATGCTAAATCATACCACAAGGGCCCTTGCTCAACAATGTTCATAGAAGCTTTATTTATAAGAGATAGAACCTGGAAACAACCTAGGTGCCTTTCAACCTAAGAATGGATAAAGAAAGTATTGCACATTTACAGACTGGAGTATTACTCAACTGTTAAAAACAATGACATCATTTTATTTATTGATTGATTGATTGATTGATTGATTTTTCAAGACAGGGTTTCTCTGTGTAGTTTTGGTGCCTGTCCTGGATCTCACTCTATATACCAGGCTGGCCTTGAATGCTGTGGGATGTTCTGTATGTCAAATATGTTGCTGATTGGTCAATAAATAAAACACTGATTGGCCATTGGCTAGGCAGGAAGTGTAGGCGGGACAAGGAGGAGAATAAAGTTGGGAAGTGGAAGGCTGAGTCAGAGAGACACTGCCAGCCGCCACCATGACAAACAGCATGTGAAGATGCCGGTAAGCCACAAGCCATGTGGCAAGGTATAGATTAATGGAAATGGATTAATTTAAGCTGTAAGAACAGTGAGCAAGAAGTCTGCCACGGCCATACCGTTTGTAACCAATATAAGTCTCTGTGTTTACTTGGTTGGGTCTGAGCCGCTGTGGGACTGGCAGGTGAAAGAGATTTGTCCTGAATGTGGGCCAGGCAGGAAAACTCTAGCTACACTTGAACTCATAGAGATCTGCCTGGCTCTGCCTCCCAAGTGCTGGGATTAAAGGCATGCACCACCACTGCCCAGCTGACATCTTTAAACTTGAAGACAAATGGAAAGAAATAGAAAAAAATCATCCTGAGTGAGCTAACACAGATCTAGAAAGACAAGCATGGTATGTACTTACCCATAAGAGAATATTAACTGTAAAGTAAAACATAACCATGCTAAAGTCCATTGTTCCAGAGAGACTAGTTAATAAGGAGGATTCAAGCGGGGGGATGCATGGATTTTCCTGGGAAGGGGAAATAGAGATTTCCTCAGTCAACTGGAGATGGATGGGAATGGGATCTTAAGGCATAGGTTGGGTGGGGGATGGAGGGGAAAGTATTGAAAGAGATGACTGGAAATGGGGGGCTTTTCATGGTCAGGTAGAACATGATGCATTAGAAACTCCCAAAAATCTATAAGAATGACCCCAGGTAAGACTCCTAGCAACAGTGGATATGTAGCCTGAACTGACCATTTTCTGTGGTCAGATTGGTGACTATCCCAGTTGTCATCAGAAAGCCTTCATCCAGTAACAGATAGAAATAGATTCAGAGACTCACATCCAAATATTAGGCAGAGCTTGGTGAATCATTTTAAAGAGAGGGAGGAAGGAGTGTAGAAACTAGAGGGGTCAAGGGCATCACAAGAAAACACACAGAATAAAACTTATCTGGCTCATAGGACCTCCCAGAGTCTGAATCAACAACCAGAAAGCCTTCATGGGACAGACCTCATACCTCTAAATATATGTGACAGTTGTGTAGCTTGGTATATTTGTGGAACTCCTAACAATGGGAGCAGGGGTTGCTCCTAATGCCTTGGCAGGCTATTGGGAACCTAATACTCATACTGATTTGCCTTGCCAAGCATATATACAAGGAGAAGTACTTAGTCTTACTGCAACTTGGTATGCTATGCTTTGTGATACTCATGGGAGGCCTGCTCCTATCTTAGCAGAAATAACAGAGGAATAGATTGGGATGGGGTAGAGAGGAGATGGGGGAGGAAATAGGAAGACAGGAAGGAGGGGAAACTGTGGTCATGATGTAAAATAAATAAATGAAATAAAGAAAATTAACAACAGAAAAGACAAAGAGTAACAAAATGGTTGGGAAAACAGTATCCACCCTTCTGCTGCATACAAGAAACTCACCTCAACATAAAAGATTGACATTATATCAGAGTAAATGAAGAAAAGAATTTTCAAGTAAATTGATGAGGAAGGACTCTTGGTCCTCTACAATGGAAAAATTCATCAAGATGTCATTTCAATTCTTAGCATCTATGCTTCTAACACAAGAGAAAACTCATTTGTAGAGGCATCATTAATAAAGTGTGTAACACACACTCACCCTTAAACATTGATAGTGTGGGATTTCAATACTCGACTCTCACTCACAAACAGGTCATCCAAACAAAGAGGAAATGGCAATTTTGGAGCTAACAAATATTTACAGAACATTTTACCGGAACATGAAAGAATACTTCTTGAACCTCATGAAACTTTATTCGAAATTTACTACATAATCAATCACAAAGTAAGTCTCAAAAGATAAAACAAATAACCTCTTGAAATCTAACAGAATACTATGGATTAAAAACTGGATTGTAACAACAGAAAAGACAGAATGCCTTCAAACTCATGGAAACTGAGTAACTTTACTGATTGATAATGAAGTCAAGACAGAAATAAAGAAAAAATTAATCAATGACTTTCTAGAATTTAATGAAAATGAATACACAACATACCAAAAGGTATGGAGCACAATGAAAGCAGTGCTGTGCAACAAGTTCATAGCACTAAAGTACCTACAAAAAAACTGAAAGTATCTCATACTAGCAACTTAACAAAACACTGAAAAACTCTATAATAAAAAGAACTAAACACACCCACAATGATTAGATGTTTCTGTTTTATTAGTAAAATGGAAACAAGGAGAATAATATCAAAAATTAATGAAACAAAGAGTTGGTTCTCTGAGAAAATCATCAAGATAAACAAACCCACATCAAATATAACTAAAAGTAAGAGAGAGAATATCAAAATTAACAAAATCAGAAGTGAAAAGGAGGACAAAACAACAGACAGTGAAGAAATTTAAAGACTCATTAGGTCATACTTTAAAATTATGTACTGTACAAAATTGGAACATCTCAAAGAGATGGATAAATTTCTCATTAGATGCTACTTACTAGTGTTAAATCAAGATCAGATAAACAATATAAATAAACATATAACCACCTAAGGTAATAGAAGCAAACAGCATCATTTGGTCAAAAAGGCTGTCTACAGAATGGGAAAAGATTTTCACTAACTCCAAATCCAATAGAGGGCTAATATCACAAAAAGATAACAAACTCAGGAAATTAGACATTAACAAACTAAATAATCCAATTAAAAAATAGAGTATGGTTGTAAGCAGATAATTCTCAAGAGGAATCTCAAGTGGCTGAGAAACAGTTAAGAAATGTTCAACATTTTTGCCGCCAGGGAAATGCAAATGATAACAACTTTGAGATTCTGTCTTTCACCTGTTAAAATGGATAAGATCAACAACACAACTTGGAATTATGCTGGTGAGGATGTGGTACAGGGGGAACATTCTT
Organism: Peromyscus californicus insignis; assembly: GCF_007827085.1. NCBI lineage: Eukaryota > Metazoa > Chordata > Mammalia > Rodentia > Cricetidae > Peromyscus > Peromyscus californicus. Next base: position 51,806,748 of record NW_026294525.1, read on the forward strand.
CTACAGCTGGTAGTAGTGCAAACTTGTAGAACCCCTATGGAAATCAATATGACCATTCCTCAGAAAGTTGGGAATTGATCAACCTCAAGACCCAGTTTTACCACTCTTGTGCATATACCCAAAGAATGCTCTATCTTACCACAAGGACACTTGCTTGACTATGTTCATAGTGGCTCCATCCATAATAGCCAGAAACTGGAAACAAACTAGATGCCCATCAATAAGACAATGGATAAAGAAAATGTGGTACTTTTATATAATCATCTATTACTCAGCTCCTAATAAAAAATTTAAATGATATCATGAAATATAGAGGCAAATGGATGAAACAATGAAAAAAAAATCATCCTGAGTGAGGTAGCCCATACCCAGAAAGACAAATGTGGTATGTACTCACTTATAATTGAATGTAAGCTGTTAAATAAAGGATAATCATGCTATATTCACAGACCAAGAGGGGCACAGACAAGTAGGGCACTTGGGGCAACACATTGATCTCCCTGGGAAGGGAAATAGAATAGATTTTATGGGTGACTGGAGTAGGTGGGGAACTGGAACTGGGTAGACTTTGGGGCATGATGTGGAAAGCTGGTCAAGTGGAGACTCCTGAGAATCTAAGAGGGTGACCCTATTGAAGACTTCTGGTAATTGGGGATATGGAGCCTGAACCAGCCATCTTCTGTAACCAGGCAGAGCTTCCAATGATGGGTCTGGGACACCAAACTAGCCACACAAACTTTGACCTAAAATTTGTTCTGCCTGAAAAATGTGTTAGAGCAATGGTGGTCAACCAATGACTGGTCTAACTTGCGGCTCAAGCCAAGAGATGGAGCTCATGCTCTTGATGGCCAGGAAACAGATTCAGTATCCCAGAGACCTATGGGAGAATAAAATTTGACTGGTGTTTTAGTTAGAGTTTTTATTGCTGTGAAAAGACATCTTGATCATGAGTACTTTTATAAGGAAAACATTTAATTGAGGTGGCTTACCTACAGTTTAAGAGGTTCAGTCCATCATAATCATGCCAGGAGGCATGGCAGCATGAGGCAAATGTGGTGCTGACTACATCTTGGTTTACAGGCAACAAAAAGTCGACTGACTCACTGGGAGGTATCCTGACCATAAAAAACCTCAAAGCCCACCCCAGAGTGAAAGACTTCCTCTAATAAGACCATACCCACTCCAAAAATGCCACACCTCCTAATAGTGCCACTCCCTATGAGACTACAAGGTTCAATTACATTCAAGTTACCACATTCCACTTCCTGGCCTCCATAAGCCCCGCATACCCTCATATGGCAATAATACCATAAATCAAACTGCATTTAGTCCAACTTTAAAAGTTCCCATAGTCTATAACAGTCTCAAACTTATTTAAAAGTCTAAAGTTCAAAGTTTCTTCAGAAATTCATGCAATCTCCTAACTGTAATTTCCTGTAAAACTAAAATAAAAAGCAGATCACATACTTCCAACATATAATGGCACAGGATATATATTACCATTCTAAAATGTAGGGAAGGAAGCATGTTAAGGAAATACTGGACCAAAGCAAGACTGAAAACAAGCTGGGCAAACTCCAAACTACACATCATCTCCATGTCTGTTCTCAAACACTCTTCACATCTCCAATTCCTTTCAGCTTTGTTGACTACAACACACTTCTTTCTCTTGGACTAGTTCCACTGCCTGTTAGCAGCTCTCCTCAGCAGGTAATCCACAACTCTGGCATCTCTAACATCTTTGGTTCTCCAAGGCAGTGGCCTCTTTGCTAGGTCTCCATTAAGGGATACCCCTGACACAAACCTGGTCTCAGCAGCTTTATTTGGGAGTGCAGGCAAATTCCATAACCCATTTTTTTCTATCCTAAACTCTAAAGTCAGTACCATGTGGCCAAAGCTGCCAAGTTCTGCTGCTTGCTGGGGCTGGAACATGGCCCCTTATTTATTTATATCTTCATCACCTTCCTGTCCTTCACTGTCTAAGCTTGACTGTCCTAAAACTTGCTCTGTAAACCAGGCTGGCCTCAAACTCAGAGGACTGCCAGGCTCTGCCTTCCCAGTACTGGGATTAAAGGTGTTCCACCCCATACCCAGCTCTAAGCTTTTCTTTAGTTTCTTTTTACAAGTTAGAAACTTAGCTGTGAGTAATCTTGCTCTGAAGTCACCACTCCCTTTATTCCATTTCTTAATTAATTTATCTCCTTGAATACAGGATTTAGCTCCATTCCACTTCCTGGTAGTCATTTTCTCCTCAAAATTTACTTTGTGTAATTTTCCCTGCTCAGCTTGTTTCTTTTCATTATAAATCTTCATTAGAGTTACTGTGGTGGTACTGTGTTCCCCAAAATATCGTGTACCCTAATAAAATTATCTGGAGTCAGAGAACAGAAAAGCCACTAGATACTTAGAATAGGCAGTGGTAGCACACACCTTTAACCCTAGCATTCCAGAGGCAGAAATCCATCCATTCAAGGATATAGCCAAGCATGGTGAATCACGCCTTTAATCGCAGAAAGCAAGCCTTTAATCCCAGGGAGTGGTGGTAGAAGGCAGAAAGGTATATAAGGTATGAAGACCAGAAACTAGAAGCATTTGGCTGGTTAAGCATTTGGCTGATTAAGCATTTGGCTGGTTAAGCATTTGGCTGGTTAAACTTTCAGGCTTTTGAGCAGCAGTTCAGCTGAGATTCATTCTAGACAAGGACTCAAAGACACCCAGTCTGAAGAAACAGGATCACCCAAGGAATTGGTGAGGTGAGGAAGCTGTGGCCAGTTCTGCTTCTCTGATCATCCAGTATTCACCCCAATAATTGGCCTTGGGTTCAATTTTATTAATAAGAACTTTTAAGATTCCTGCTACAAGTTACCACTAATATCCACATGACAGAGTCTATACTAGGCTGTTTTGAAATTTCTTCTCTCAAAGGAATACATCCAAAACTCTTCACTTTAGCCTCAGGCAAACTCTTTGGACAAGGGCAAAGGCAGATCTGTATCAAAACACCTGCTAGAGTCACTCTTTTTTTTTATGGCCCTATCCCCCCCAAATCATGAAGGTCTCCTTCAATCTTCCTTCCCGGAGCTCCCCCACAATATCCCAGTCTTAAACACCAGCAGGCATTTCCTGTTAACAGACCAACTGAGAAAGCCAGCGAAAAGGGTAAGCTAACCAAAGAACTTTACCACTTTCTCCTCTCCAACAAATCCAATACCTCAGTGTCATCCCTAGCTCAGCAACAGAATACCTGCTATCATCTTCCTCCTCCATGCTGCCAACATCTTCCATCGATCCCATAGACTTTACACTCCTATCCCTTCTCCCCTCCACTTGTCACTTTATCATAGCCTCCAGCTTCAGGAAGAACTCTCTGCATAGGCCAGTCTTGCTAGGGAAGCAAGAAGGCTGAGAGTAGATATTTTCATGTCCTTCTATTCTTCCAGATCTAATCTCTCCAGTGTCACCCCCAGAACTATAGCAAACCTTCTGTGGTGAACCCTGCATTGCCAGCCCAAGTAGACTAAATAAGCAGATGCTGGTGGGACACTGTTCTTTCCATCCTCCTCTGAACTCCATCACACCCTAGCATGTTCCCATATCTAAATACAACCACAGTACACAGAAACACATTTTACCTGGAAGAATCAACACACACACCTATTAGGTCCACTGAAAAATTCATAAAAGGCAGCACACAGCCCCCACACTCTCCTAAAGTCCAGAGAGAAAACAGTAACCAAGGAACAAAATATACACCCAACGAAGATAGGAATTATAGTCTTCCCAATCCCTGGTACCTAGATGCCAATGTAAAAACACAACCAATAAGAGCCAGAACAGTATGCCTCAACTAGAGACCATCAACTTTACCACAGCAAAGCCTGAATACTACAACATAGGTGAAGCACAGCTAAAGACCTTGTGCCTGTATGAATATGATAGAAATACTTAAAGAGGAAATGAAATATGCCTTAAAGACATTCAGGATAACACAAAGAAAGAGTGGAAGGAAATGAATAAAGCTGCTGAAAATCTGGAAATGTAAAAAGAATCTATAAATGAAAATCAAACTGAAGGAATTCTGAAAAAGGGAAACTTTAGGAATTACAGTGGAAAGCTTCACCAATTTTTCTAGGGAGGCTCTAAAAGCCATAAGGCCTTGTGCTTCAGACTCTAAGAGAAGAAATATGTCAACTAAGACTACTATACTCAGTAAAACTTTCAATCACCACTAATAGAGAAAATAAGATATTCCATGATAAAATCAAATTTAAGCAATATCTATCTACAAATCCAGGCCTGCAGGAGGTTCTAGAAGGAAGAATCCAGCATAATGAGGTTAACTACAAACAGGAAACACTGGGAACAAATATTCATACTCAACAAAAATCAAAGGAAGGGAAGCACCACAACAACAAACACACATACACACACACACATACACACACAAGCACACATGCACACACACATACACACACAAACACATACACACATACACACATACACACACACATACACACACACATACAAACATACACATACACACACACATACACACACATACACACTCAAACACACACACACACACACACACACACACACCACCACCACCACCACCACCATGAACAACAAATTAACATGAATAAATAATCATTGGCCACTTATATCTTTCAATATCAATGGACTCAATTCCCCAATAATAAGACACAGGCTACATATGTGTCTTATTATTTTGTAATGCATATAAAAACAGGAATCATCCATCTAATGCATACAAGAAACACACCTCAACATATTCTAGGTAAATGAACCTAAGAAGAAAGCAGATATAGCCATTTTAATATCTAATAAGATAGACTTCATGCCAAAACTAATGTGAAGAAATAGGGAAGAACACTCCATACTCATCACAGGAAAAATCCATGAAGATGACATTTCAATTCTTAACATCTCTGCCCCAACAAAAGACCACCTGCAAGTATAAATGAAGCACTACTATAGCTTAAATCACATATTAAACCTCACACAGTGATAGTTGGAGACTTAAATATTCCACATTCAGCAATGGAAAACCTATGAAGACAAAACTAAATGGAATAATGCTATAACTACCAGACTGTATCAACTAAATAGAACTAGTAGATATTTACAGAATATTTCACACAAACAAAAAATACCTTCTTCTCTGCACCTCATGGAACTATCTACAAAAATGTGCCACATTCTCAGACATATAGCATATCTCAAGAAATATAAGAACATTGATATAACTTGCTACATACTACCAGAATACTACAGAATAAAGCTGAATATCAACAACAAAAACAAGAAAAACCTTGAAACTTAAGGAAATTCATACACAAGTATCTACTGAATGAAAAATGGGTCAAGACAGATCTTAATAATAAATTAAAGACTTTCTAGAATAGAATGAAAATGAACACAACATACTCAGACTTACGGGACACAATGAAAGAGTTTTTAAGAGGCAAGTTCATAACATTAAAAGCCTACATTTAAAAAAGGAGCAATCTCATACTAGCAACTTAACAGTACAAGTGAAAGCTCTGGAAAAATAGTAAATCCTACCCCAAAGGAGTAGATTAGAAGAAATGAAGAAATATTCAAACTCATTGCTTAATCTGATAAAATAGAAACAAAGAGAACAAAGAATTGATGAAACAAGGAGTTGGTTCTTTTGGAAAATCAGTAAGATAGACAAATCCTTCTCCAAATTAACTAAAAGACAGAAAAAGAATGACCTACTTAACACGTTCAGAAATGAAAAGTTGGATATAACAACAGCCGTGAAGGAAGTCCACAGAATCAAAGGGTTAATTTTCTCAATAAGTACCACTTATTAGAGTTAAACCAAGATCAGATGAGCAGTTTAAGCAGATCTTTAAATAGAAGCAGTCATTAAAAGTCTCCCAAACAAAAAAGCCAAGGGTCTGATCATTTAACCAGAGATTTCTACCAGATGTTCAAAGAATTAATGCCAACACTCCTCAAATTATTTCACAAAAGGGAAACAAAAGAAATATTGCCCAATTCATTTTACTAAGCCACAGTTACCCTGATACTCTAACCAAATAAAGTCCAATAAAAAATTTACAGACCAATTTTCCTTATACACACAGATGCAAATATATTTTAAAAACACCACTTGAAAATAAAATCCATGAACACAACTCAAAGATCAAATACCATGATCAACCAAGCAGGCTTCATCTTAAAGATGCTTGGATGGTTCTAAATAAAAACAACATGATGATTTAATTACATACAGAAAAGACCTTTAAAAATCCAAAACCATTTCATAATAAAATTCTTGTATATATTAAGGATACAAAGGATGTACTTCTACATGATAAAGATAGTTTACAGAAAGCCCATCAACTTCAATGGGGAGACTCTTAAAGCAATTCTGTTAAAATCAGGAACAAGACAAGGATTTGAAATGTTTGCATACCAATTCAAATAGAATGTATAGCTATGAATAGATGGAGGTTTCTGGAATGGAAAGATGAAGAGAGGAGGGAGTTTGTAAAGGTGGTCAACACAGAATACAGGGAGACACAGTTAAAATTAGGGGACATTTGAGACATAGTATGAAAACCTGATACAGTAGAAACTTACTAAAACATACACATACATTAAAGTTATCTGAATGAAATTACCAAATAATGAGCAAGACACATTGCCAATGAACATCTTTTGTCACCAATGAAGCTTCCATGATAAGGATTCAATCATACATAAATCAGTTGTTAGCCAAAGGGGTCCCAGGGTAATCTTCAAAAACCCAACCTTTGTCAAGACTATAAGTTGTTCTCCACAAACTAACAGCATGTCATCATTGGTGCAGATAACACTCCAGAATTCATTGAAAATAGAAATGTTGAGGTGTCCCTCACTTAGACCTTTTACTCCTACAATCTAACATCTTTGGTATGGGAACAATCTCTCTAAAAGAGAAATAGAAACACCAAGTCAATCACAAACCCATATCTACAATTGTGTACTGCGTGCAAGATATGCTAGGGCAATGGTGGCATTGTTGTAAACCATAAACCAACAAATAACTGATGTGAGCTAAGGCCCAGTGCATTAGTTGGAACCTGTACTGTACTGACACTGCTTGGGTGACCAAGAACCTGTGACTAGGGAGCTAGGAGACCTAGGGTAAAACCAAATGCTACTAGTCTAAAAAGAGAAAAAAATGTAGTGATAAAATAACTCCTAATCATACTCTGCTATACTCCTATATTAGCACCTTTTTAAGCTATCAACAGAGAAGCTTCCTCCTACAACAGATGGGAAAAATATAGAGACCCATATCCAGACATTATAAAGAGAGTAGAGACCTAAGGACACTCAACCTTAAATGTGATGTGTCCATCAAATCCTTCCCCTTAGAGCCCAGGAACACTGAAGAAGAGGGACAGAAAGAGTGTAAGGGCCAGAAAAGGTGGAGGACACCAAGGAAACAAGGTCCTCTAAATCAGCATGAGCAAAGCTCATATGAGCTCACAGAGTTCATCCTGAATTAGGATGCACAGGGCCTGCCCCGATCTACATTAGGTTCTCTGAGTACATATTATGGGATTCCTGAGCATGTGAACAAGTGGTTCTGTGACTCTTGTGCCTTCTTTTGGGCTCTTTTCCCTTTGATGATCTGTCTTTTCCTCTGTCCTATTACATTTTATCTGTTATAGTTTGAAAACATATATATTAATATTTTATATTTGTTATATATTTTAACACAGTAATTAATTAATGAAAACATAGCCACTAGGGTAAGGGTTAACAGCTGAACTGTCACTTACACCTCCTGGCCAAGGGAAGATCAGTTTTCTCCAATAGAGTGACACTGAGGATATCAATCACTCTAGGACAGGCCTCATATTTCGGAGTGGTTGACCAACATATGGTTTAGCTCCATAAGTTTTTTGCATGTATGCTTTTATTTGGTTAAAGTCTGGTGTTTTTATTTGGGTTTCATTTTTGTTTGCTTGTTTATTTGTTTTTGTTTGTTTTTTATTTTTGTTGTTGGTACATTTTAGACTTTTTTATTTTGTTTTCTTGTTTTTGGGGTGTTTTTGTTTCTTTTTGAGAAAGAAGTTAAAGTTGGGTGTGTAGAGATGGGTAGAACATCTGGAGTGACACTTGGGAGGGAAAGAAAATGATCAGAACATACCTGAATTTGAAAATTGTTTTAGCCAGTAGTGGTGGCACATGTCTTTTATCCCAGCAATTAGGAGGCAGAGGCAGGTGGATTTCTGTGTTCAAGGACAGCCTGGTCTACAAAGTGAGTTCTAGGGGGTTACACAGAGAAGCACTGTCTCAAAAAAAAAAAAACCTAAAAAAAAGCTAGAAAAAAATTTTTAAATAATGAAAAATATAATAATGATGATGATGATGTTGAAAGAACTGTAGAAAACTAAATAAATCTGGGAGAAGTAGAAATAGTCTTCCCCAGGGAATAGCACATCAATTAGTTGTCTAGTTTGTCCTGAAATCATACAAACAAGTAACATTGTACTGAATGAGTAGGTTCTATTTAGGAATACATTTGTATATACATATATGCAGTAACAGTTAATGACAAGAGGCTGTGCGTTTGAATGAAATCAGAAAGGAATATATCGGAGGGTTTGGAGGGATAAAAAGGAATGTATAAATGTTGTAATTATATTACAAAATCAAAAGATCTCAGATAAATAAAGATAGAATTCAATAACATAGAAAAAGAAGAACAACTTGGACTTTAAAGCTGAAGATAGGAGGAAATAAAAAGATCAGGTCAGAAATTAATGAAACAGAGATGAAAACAATAATACACAAAAGTGATCAAAGTGTCGTTCTTTGATAAATCCTTAACTAAATTAACCAACAATGAGAAAAGATTCAAATTAATGAAATTAGAGTTGGAGAAGGTGTGAGCCTACAGATTTCAATGAAATGCAATTATTGCAGAGTACTTTGAACTTATTTATATTTCAAAAAAATAGAAAACAATACATTCCCAGACACGCCTCATTTTACCCTAGACTTCCCAAAATTAAGTCAATAAGAAAAAAAATACTTCTTGAACACAACCATATGTCTCAACACGATTGTAGCATTAATAAAACATCTCCCAACAAAGAAAAGTATAGGACTAGATGGATTCCCTTCCAAATTCTACTAAGCTATTCACAAGAGCTAATATCAGAGCTCTTCAAATTATTCCATAAGTTTAGAAGTTAATGAAAACAAACTCATCTATAAATCCAGAATTTCCTTTAATGTAAAAAAGTGGTTATGGACACAAAAAGAATCTAAAGGGTTATAAAATCATTGCCACAGTCTTTGCTTGGAAACAATGTGTTTATCCATTGATGATAGTTAATCTTGATTTTCAACTCATCAAGATACAGAATCAGCCAGTATACCAGCTTTTGGGCATGTCAGACATGTCTGAGGTTTTACCTAGATTCCATTAGCTTCTGGACTGTCTGTGAGGAAATTTATAAATTAGGGTAACTGATGTGGGAAGACCTATCTTAACTCAGGCAGTGGCATCTCATGAGTTGGAGTCCTAGACTGCATATAAAGGAGAAAAAGAAAACACAAGCATTGGTTACTCTCTGTTTCCCGACAAAGGATGCAATGTGGCCACTGCCCCAAGCTCTTGCTCCTATGCCTTTCCTTGTCTTACAGGACCGTGCCCTTGAACTTTTGCAAAGGTATTATATCACAGCAAAAGGAAGGTAACTAGTATTCCATTTAGTTAGTAGTGTAATGCTTAAAATTATGTAAATATTATGGTCATATACTCTCATTTGCTAAAAACAATTTGAATTCTATTCATTTTGCTCTATTATGTTTAATAGCTCCTCATTTTACCCTCAACTGTATCCTGGTTGGGATACATAGTTTTATATTCTTCTGTACACAATTGAGAAATATCTACAGATGTTATTCAACATTATATTTGTTAGGTTAGGTCATAAACATTTAAACTTAGTTGCTTTCTTATTTATAGATAATAAGCAGTTTGTCTTTAATATGAAACTTCCTACTGTTTACATAATTTAGGTTGAATTAGAAAACCATTATTTAGTCTGTTATAGAAGCTTATGTTCACTGCCAAAAACACACTGAGAAGTAGGGAAATATGTAAATTTGGTATTTTAAATGCATTTTAAAAAGGACATTTAGAGTATAGTTTTCTGTTTAAAAATCTGAAAAAAATTGTCAATTGGAGAAGGTCCACTAAACTACAACTATGTTAGAAGAATTTACTTGAAAATATTGCTACATCTAAACAATAATTTATAAAATAACATGGAAAAATACATTTGCCCATTGTAAATTCACATGATCTGAAGCAGTTTTGCATATTCACAAAGAATACAAGAGATGTATCTTGTTCAGTTATTTTCCTATAGACATTTACTGTATAAACTTAATTGTATAAACTAAAATTTTAGGATGTAAGAGCAGCATGTCAAAGTTTCCTTAGTGACAGCATTAGCAAGGAAGGCTGGAAGAAGGAATGTTTCAAACCTCAACATGTTCATTTCAGGGCTAGAAACTGTCAAGATCTGCCATGAGGATGTTCATCTATACAAGCGAACATGCAGAGTAGAAAGGCAGAGCAGGAAGACCTATTGCTTATCAGCTTCAAGTGGAAACGAAGGAAATTGTTTGGAGACTAAGCAGCCCTTGCTCCTGTTGCTCACTGTGGGATGTTACTTAAGAATGAAAGAAGAATTGGTTTTTATCTTTCTTTGTGTTTTCCTGTGTTGTGCTGTTGCTGTGTGTTTTGTTTCTATATTTCTGTCTCCTTTTGTTTTTACCTTTTGAGATTTGATCTCATATATCCTGAACTGGCATTGAAATTGCTTTGGGATTAGAATGTCCTTCAATTTGTGTGATCTTCCTACCTCCTCGAAGTTTGTACCATCACACACAGTTTCTTATTTCAGTGTGTTGAGAAATCTCTGTGATGCTTTGCATCACGGCTCTCTCTCTCTCTCTCTCTCTCTCTCTCTCTCTCTCTCTCTCTCTCTCTCTCTACATATATATATATATATATATATATATATATACATACATATATACATACATATATATGTGTGTGTGTGTATGTATTCTAATAGATGTATTCATTCCAGTAATTACATATATAATCTAATTATATATATATTACATTAAAGTATAAGGGATAGTAGGGGAATTATTTGAGAAGAAGATAGGAACCAAAAAATATGGGAAGAGATGGTAATTATATTAATGACTGAATTACTTAATATGTGTGCATGAAAAATCACAGTGAAACCCATTATCTTGTATAATCTATGCACACTAATAAAACTTTCAATGCCTGAAAGAAAAATAAATAAATGAATATGTGAGGTTGTGCAATCATGTACCCTTAAAGCCTCCTTTAGAGAACTTCCCAGGTGTATTGGTTAGAGGGCTTTAGCACAGAAAGCTCTTTCCTGTAATATCTATATATCTATACACTACATACTATACTACATATCTACGGCTATACATAAAATATTTCAACTATATCTAGAAAACTTGATCTCTTTAGAATGATGAGTTTTATCAGCCAGAGAATAGAAGAGGCAAACAAAATTATTACTCATTAAACAATTCAAGTTATTAGAGGAAACAGAGTCAGGTTATCATACTGGCACTAATCCTCTGTCAGAAGGCAGACGCATAAAGGAAGGTCAGAAACAGTCAAGAAGCAGGTGTAGTTGGGCCTCTTTGTGAGCAGGAGCGAGAGGAACTATCAAAAGTATGAGAAAGTAATGTGCATTTGCCTTTCGATCACAAGTACTATTCCTATGTCATTCAAATGGTTGAGGATTACCTCTGGTACATTGTTGTTTAGAACTGTAAACCGTGTGTGTGTGTGTGTGTGTGTGTGTGTGTGTGTGTGTGTGTGTGTGTGTTATGTCTATATATATATATACAATATATACAAACAATATATACATATTTATACCTCCAAAATTCTAAGAATTAGCCTATTTTCTAAATTCTAGTAAGAAATAATTTAAACTACACAATTTTTTAAATTGAGACATAAAGTTGTTTACAATTATATAGCACAGAATGTTCAAAATAGTACACGTTGTGGAATGGTTAAATCAGCATAATTCACAGTCACCATTATGTGTGAGAACACAACACTCACTTACACCACATTTTTCAAAATAGACTACATAATCCTTGGTAATTGCCATGCTGCTGTTTTCGAGATCTCTTGAGTTTATTTCCCTATGTAACTGTAATTATTTTTCTTTTATTAATTGAAGTAGATTCTTCTCTCATACAATACATTCCAAACACAGTTTCCCTCCCTCCACTCCCATTAGCTCCCCACTCCTCTCTTCTGCAGATCTACTCCCACTCTATTTCCTCTTCAGAGAAGCACATGTCTCTAAGAGATGACAGCCAGACTAACACCTCCCCAACATCTTCTCCATCATTAGCACAGTAAGAAAATCTTGCCTACGGCAGAAGATTTAAAACATAGATGTACCAAAGATCTCTCATGTGCATTTGAATATATGCACATGGAGTATTTTAAAAACCAATTAAAAATTTGTCAAACCTTAACAACTTATATTTAAATATGCAGTAGTTCTATTTTAAAATTTCTTTAATTTACCTACTTATATGTTATTACTTTAGAAGAGTGTCTTAGACAATTTCCCTTTAATTATTGTTTTTATTTCAATTTTCCAGACTGCTAAATTGGGCACCTTACACTTTCAGCAAGTTATGTTAATATGACAGATACTACCATCTGTCACTTACAGTTTTTACACTTTACTTTCAAACGTATAGTGCTAATAATAGTTTTAATCATTTAATTTTAAGTAAAACATTTTAAACAGTTGGTTATATAGGAAAAAATAGCTTATGGACTAATTTGCCAGGAATATGTCTGTCAGGTATAAAGAGTAATATTTATAATTTAGCCAAATATTAATTTGATACATGTAATTCGATGCTAGTTAAATTTCTAACATCTAAATTAGAAATTTTACAACTGAGTTTTAGAACATTTATCAGTATAAACAGTCTCATTGATTATGAGGACTGCCCATATCCTGAATATAAAATGCCTGAACAACCTATCATGGACCCAGATGTACAAGTGCCTGAAGAAGTGAAATATTATCAGACTATGTGTAACAATTCCAGTGGTGATAGATGAGACTCTACTCTTTTAAATTCAAATTTCAGCCAAATGTCTAGTTCTATTGTCAAAAGATCACAGATAAGTCTATTAGGGTGCACAATATTTTGGGGAACACAATACCACACCACAAGCTCCCTCAAATTTTGACTGTGGGACTCTGTATCTCACTCCATCAATTGCTCGATGAAGTCCCTCTGGTCTCTTTGATGATGATTCCGCTAGGATCTGGTTCCACAACACTCTGGAGGCAGGACACACTGTAGGTCAAAGGTTTTGTGGCTGGGTTGGTGTCCCAGTCACTCCACGTGTGGCCTTGCCTTCTTAAAGAAGATGATCTGGGTTGTGTTCCTTCTCCCTATTACTAGGAGTCATTGCTAGGGTTATTCTCATAGATTCCATGGAGTTTTCATTACACTAGGTATTCACCTAGCACCCAAAATGCCCCCAATTCCAGTCATTTCTCCCAGTATTTTCCCCCACCCTCTCAACCATCCAATCCCTCCTGTTGCTAACCATAACCATCCTCAGTCTGCCAGACAACTCTATTTCCCCGCCCCAGGGAGACACTTGCATCTCCCCTTCAGCCTTCCTTGTCCCTTAGCCTGTCTGGGCACAGCAGCTGAAGGGGATAGTGGTGGAGTGGGGCAGGGGGTGGGCAATGGAATTAGTCTTTGGGAACTAAATCTAGGGAGTGGGGCAGTTTGGGGGGCAGGTAGATCACTACCTATTCTTCTGCCTGGCAAGACCTATACCTGAGTAGTGGAAGTCCACTGGAGTTGGTGGCAGGATCTTGATAGCAGAGCAGGCACTGAGTTTAGGGTGGTGGAGGAATAGGTCTTTGGGAACTGAATCTAGGGTGTGGGACCAGGGTCTGGTCAGCTACCTTGGACCATTTCAGTGTCTGAGGACCAATACACACACAGGGCCATGCTAATCTGGGTGGCTGGTGCTGGCAACTGGAGCCAAGGAGATGTCCAGACACCGGTCACTGCCTAGGGTCATGTCTCAATCCATGACCTTGCAAAAGCCAGGGTCTTGGGTGGTGTCTGTCACTCCAGTTGCCACCAAGGGTTCTGTAGATGCCTGGGTTCTGGCCAGCCACTTGTGATTATGTTGATGCCTGGGACCATGTTGCTTCTGGGGATCCCACTGATCTGAGGGGTCTGTGCTGCCACCAGGGCCATAGCCCACGTTAGCACAGGGCTCATTGGAACCATGCTGTGGTGAACCAGCCCTGCCCTTCATTGGTCCTGAGATGGCTGGTCTTGCCCCTCGATGGATATTGCAGCAGGTAAGCTGTCCCTACTCCTCAAAGGAGAGCTCACTCCCCTACCACACCTGACCCTGTACCTTGCACTTGGGAAAGATGGTCCCACCCATCACCATTGGCATGTACCTCACCTGGGAAACACACTAGAGTTGGTCCTGTGGTCAAGATGCAGGTGAGTCAATCCTAAGCAAATGCAGGTGAGCTGACCCTGACCCTGCCTGTCATGTGGTAACATGGTGAGGGAAAGATGCCCTCCTCCCTCCCTCATTACCACAAGCAGCATGTGATAGTGCTGGTGCTGGGGTTACTATTGTTTTAAAAATGATAAGCGGTGCTGGTTACTGTGTGGGAAGGTCATGAGGCATGAGCCATGACAAAACCAGCATCAGAGCTTTATTAGGAGGAGGGGGTCAGACAAAAGAACCAGGCCAGGCCGTGGGAAGAAGCACATGCAGAGAACAGAGAGAGGGAGGGGAGGAGTCTGTGCTGGCTTTTTAAGACTTCCTGTGAACATGTGCAGGTGGGCTTACAGAGCGATGCCCTCAGGTATGCCTCACCTGCAGCATCAGCTCTAGTGTGCTGCTCAGACAGGAAGCCAAGGCTGCATTCTCATGTGATGCAGCTAGTGAGCGTCAGGGCTAGCTCTCCCACTGTTGTAACTGTTAGGATTCTGCCACCACTCCAGCTCTGTAATCATCAGCACACACAGATGACATAAGACACAAGACCCTTTGCTTAGCTCCTGAACTGCGCATGTGTAGTCATGTAGCCTAGAACCAGGGCTAGGAAGGAGTTGGCCCACCCCAACATCCACCAAATCTAGGAGCTGTTGGAGCATGTGAAGGGAAGAATCTACAAATCCAAAGCAGCAAGATCTCCATGACCAAGAACAACAGGATATCTGAGAGGAGTCCTAGTGAGGGCCCATTATCAGTGGTGTGGCAGAAACCAGAGGCCTGGAGTCACACCAATGACTCATGGCAATGAACACTTACAAATAAAGATGAATGGACTAAAGGGAAAACTGTATTTTAACTGGCCACACTACAGCTTCCACAAGGAGATTTTTCTCACTCTTTCTTTTCTTTTCTTCTGGTTTGTTTTGTCTCTTTGTTTTGTTTTGGGTTTTTCTTTTAAATTTGGTTTTGCTTTTGTGGGGAGGTTGCAGGGCCAGAGCAAACAGGGAGATAAGTGAGATCAAAATGCACTATGTGAAATCCACAAAGAATCAACAAAAGTAAAAAGAAAAAGAAGTTACTTGTATTTTTCCTTAAAACCCTTTTCCACACAGAAGAGTAAAGTGATTTCTTTTCTTTATTTTTTATCAATGAAACTTTAATTTTTTTTTTCCTTATTGTAAAATATACCCACTGAAGTAATTTTTCTCTAGCCCTTTTCTTATAAAAAGTATCTCTGCTGGTTTTAGCTAAAAATTCAGTTATGAGCACTGTATGACAGCATGGACCCACTCTGCACCCTAGGTTCTTTCTGACCACTGGCTTCTTTTTGCTTCCCTTTTCAGTCAGTTCTGAAGCCTTCGGTGTTTATGGGCTCAGGTTCAGTCCATCCTCTCTGGGGCTGCACTCTGGCATTTCTCACTTCCTCTGCATCCAGCACAGGCTCTTTCCTCATGGCTACCTTGCTTGAGTTGTTCTAGGCTATTTCTTTGTTTTTGTTTTTTATTTTTTTGTTTTGTTTTTTGTTTGTTTGTTTGTTTTGGTTTTGGGTTTTTTGAGACAGGGTTTCTCTGTGTAGCTTTGTGCTTTTCCTGGATCTCGCTCTGTAGACCAGGCTGGCCTCAAACTCACAGAGATCCACCTGGCTCTGCCTCCCGAGTGCTGGGATTAAAGGCGTGCATCACTGGTGCCCTGCTCCTACTCTATTTTTTGTAGTGTGTTGCTCTCTACATCAAGCATATAATCTTCATTGCAAAGTCCAATTCATATTTTAGACACAGTTGTCCTATCTTTGTAAGAATTCCATTAGACATACCTTAACTTTTTTTTCTTCAGAAACTCAGTATGTAGTTGAGGATGAAATAGGCCTCATTCTGTAGATCAAAATGGCCTCAAACTCACAGATCCACCTGCTTCTGCCCCATGAGTGATGAGATTAAAGGAATGCACCACTACATCTGAATTTTTCTTGTTGTGTTGAATTATAAATTGTGAAATTTTCTGTCCTGCCAAATATGTAAGAAGTGAAGTTTACAGTAAGCCTAGGCTTTATGAAATATTACAGGTGCTACTTTGCATTTTCTCAGAATGTACCTCAAGATACAGAGACGTTCAGTATAGCATGGTGAAGGATCAAAAACTGAGTGGAGAAGAAAAAAAAGTGAACCCAAAATCTATCTCATGTAAGTCACTTGTTAGTAAGTACAAGCAGCATGTACAAAACCTCGAGCTTCACAAACAACATAGTCATAGGCATGTGATATATGTGTAGCTCCAGAGTATAGGCTTATACCAAGTTGATTATTCACAGAGCTATGAACAAATTAAGAGATCAATTTGCTTTAGCCTGGGGCTTTTATAGTAGTCAGTGATAAATGGGGACTGGTGTCAGCTCATTTACCTTAACAGAACAAACCTAACACTTTACTTGAAGCAATATCAACTGCCAAAGTTCATGCAGACATTTCTAGTTATTATAGACCTCTGACTGTTTTGTTTTTATTGAATTGGCATAACCTATAAATATACAGGTTGTACATAATTATCATTTTAGAATTATTTCACAAATACAATCATTGCCTTCAAAGCTGTGAATCTTAGCTTTTACCAACAAACACCCTGAGAGTCATATCACAGCGCTAGGGCTCACAGTGATGGCAGACACAGTAATAGACTATCATTTGTCAGTATTCCATAATTTAATTCTACTAACTGTGTGGCATGAAAGCAACTGTAACACTTAGAAACTGAGACACAGAGATGTTTATAACTTGTAAAAGCTCAAAGTGGAAGTGTCAATGGACAAGGCCATGCTTGATGAGACATCTGATGCGAGAAGTCGTGCTTTTGACTATTTCAGTAGGGTTTTCTCTATAAAACTGCTGTACAGCAAAGGTACTGCTTGTGGAGAAACATTTCATGCTCAGGACGATTATTGACATCTTCTAAGTTTAGTCACATTTTCTTCCCACTGTTATACTGTCATGTGTTTGTACTGTAGCTCAGTCCTCAGATGTCTCAGTCAGTATTGCATTTCTAGAATTTCAAAGCTTATAGTCTTACCTATTAAATACAACAATACTCATTGAATATAGACGGCTTAATCAGCCTTCTTCACATTTTATCATCTTGTCCACTAAATCAATGATAAATCTGTCTTTTCATTCATTTTTATTACTAATAAAGCCAAGAGAGCATCTTTCTAGGGCTATTGTCTTGTAGAAAAGGAGACTTTATTATTCATATTACAACAATATATATGTGTACACACATACACACACACACACACACACACACACACACACACACACACACACACGTAAAACAATGACAACTCTAATCATGACATCTACCTGCCCAAACTCTTTTTATATACTCCATTCACACATAATCCAGTCTCCCAAACCATCTAAGCTCAGAGAAACTCAGAAGTACCCAAGTTGCCTGTAGTAGTGACAATCAGCTACGCAGAAATGAAATCCAGCTCACAAACCAGAACTTCACAGTCCTTAAATCTGTTTTTACAAGATTCTACAAATGTCACAACTTTCATCAATAACAAGGGAGACAGTATTTAAAGGAGAAATGAATTTAAACAAATAAACCCAAACTAAATTTCTCTCTTCATAGAAAAAAGAAGTGAAAATCTCAGAGAAACACTCCAAAAAGTAAATACACAATAAATAAAAGATAATTTTACAAAAATGAAACATTTTCTTAATAAATATTTTATAGTCAATAACAATAAATTGTAAAATAAGAACAATATGTGTTTACCCGAATGCTATGGAAGGCACTACAAAAATCAATTAAGAGCAAAATTTAAGCATTGCAAACCTGAAGCAAAACAACAGGGAATGTGCAATGAAAACACATTATAGATCCACAATGGAATATTATTCAGCTGTAAAGAGAAATGAGATCATGGAACTAGAAAACACTATCTTGATCTAAGTAACTCAGACCCAGAATGACAAAAGACACATGCTCCCTCCTACCTAAGATTTCTAACTTTGAATTTTCAGATCTGATATATAGTAAATGCAGAAACGGGGATAATCAATGGGACCATACTGTGGGTGGAAAGAAGCTCTAGGAAAGGGAAATGATAAGATACAGGTAATGCAAAGGGGCAAATGTGACAGGCAGGGCACTTTAACTGAGTAGGGAAAGTAAGAGTCAGAGAGAGGAAGGATAAACAACACTAAGAATCTCTGAAAATTTGATAAGCAATATTTATCCAAAATGATCTGCAAATGCAAGTAAAAAAATTTAAATGAAGTTAGATAACTTGGGGGTAATAATGTTCCCCCCTCAATAGCAATCTGACAGGAAATTTCACAGTAGGCATGAAAAACCTTCTTCTGAGTTGTTTGTCAGGGTAATTCAAAAGACTCTTCAAACAATATAAGTCTACTCCAATTCCCTTTGGTTGTCACCCAGAATTTGAAAGTAAGTTCCTGTTCCTGAATACACCACACATAGAGGATTTGAGCTAGATCTGATCCGAAAACTTCCTTGCTTAGGATTACCTTCCACAGTACTTGAAGGTGCAAAGGAAGGAGAGGACTCAACAATTCCTGTATCATACCCATGAACCACAAAAGGACAAGCAAAGCAAGATACCCAAAAAGTCAATAGAGACTCTTAGATCCTGGGGATAGTCAACTGCTGTCTAATTGAACACAAGGCATGTTCAATGGGGGGAAATCATGCATACCACTGTAAAACTAGTCAACTACATGTAGCTAGTCAGGTCATAGTTCTTAAGGTAAGAATCTACTATTTACAATGTCCAAAACCAGTATAATTCCTAATGGCAATTTTAACAGTTATCCTACATATAAGTGTAGCTCTTATGCCTCAAAAAATGAAGCTCCTCCTTACACGAAATATAGACCATTAGAGAAAGCCATCACCAACAAAAAGGCAGAGCACATCTGACCGTGGGGCCCCAGATGACACATCTACAACACAGCCTCTATAGTTAAGGCTCAAGGAATATAGCAGCAGAGAAGCACCTAAATTGTAAGAGCCAGAGAAGTAGGATGTCTGCTGTAGTGTTATGTTTCTGTTTACAAGAAGGAAGTTGTACCTCACGTAAACAAAATTTCAACAGCATATCTACGTAAACAATACTCAAACAATTCTGACACTAACTGACATCCCAGCCTAGATGAGGGAAGTCTCAAGGTGCTGCACACCTACATGAAGCATTATAAGCAATTAACAACTGCTAAGAATCAGAGCATTTTCTTCCTGAGGGATGAGCCTTCTAATTAGTTATGAAACACTAAGTTGCCATATACATGTAAGCAACATATACGTATACATTCAAGTAACAATGGAGGAACTCAGCTGGGTCTGTTTATACGTTTATACATCTATGTGCAATAACAATGGTTAACGAAGAGCAGGTCAGCACTCGGGAGGCAGAGCCAGGCAGATCTCTGTGAGTTCGAGGCCAGCCTGGTTTACAGGGCGAGATCCGGGACAGGTACCAAAAGTACACAGAGAAACCCAGTCTCAAAAAAAAAAAAAAAAAAAATAGAGCAGGCCATAAATTTGGGAGGAAGTGGAAACATAGGTATGAAATGAAAGGAGGGAGAAAACAGAGTAGACAAATGTTATAATTAGATTTCTGTTAAATTGAGAAACTAAAGAAAAGTACTGTTGAATAACTGGGAAAGTGAAAATTAATATTTTCACATTCAAACTTAGACATTATTTATCATTATGTTTTATAGCAGTATTTGAAATAAACAGATCATTTGAGAAACATGGTTAATTGTGTATTTTACTTAGTATTCATACCTTAACAGTCACATTTACTTTTCAAAACAAGAGTTAAAAGGTTTTCTTTATTTTAGTTTTATTTTAATTACAATTCTTATGAGAAGAATTTACTTAACAACTCCAGTGATGAGGGAGCATTCCAAGACAGATGTGTGATTAGTGTTTGTTTGTTTGTTTGTTTCTTTGTGATACAGCTAGGATCATCTGGGGAAAGGTAACATCAGCTAAGAAAATACCTTCATCAGATTGGCCTGTAGGCAAGGAAATAAAGCACGTTAGTAATTAATGGTTGATGTGGGTGTGCCTGATGCACTTTGGTGTAACAGCCCTTGGCAAGTGGTCCTTGGTTTTATAAAAATTCAGACTCAATAAACCATTAAACAGCACCAAAAAAAAAAAAAAAAACATTAAGCACATTACTTCAAGGTCTCTGCTTTGGTTCCTGCCTCTAGGCAGGTTCCTGCCTTGGCTTATCCAGGTGGTGTAACCTTTAAGCCAAATAAACTATTTCCTCCACAAATTGCTTTTAATTGGGGTCTTTGCAATAGCTACAGAGTCATAATAAAACAGAAATTGGCCCCAGAGGGATTAATGTGTTGAAATACCTGGCTATATTATGGGAAGAATGTGAAGGATTTTTGAAATATGGGTTGAAAAAAGCCTTTGAGTGCTCAGAGCTTAAGAACTTGTGGGAACTGGAAGATAATGTTGAGAACAGTGAAGCTGACGGAACAAATTCTTCAGGGGATAAAAGACCATCCGGGTCATTTATGTGATATTTTCACTTACAAATAAGTGGTTTCTGATCAACGGGAGCTAAAGAATCTGCTATGATTAACAAGAGAACATAATTTTGCTTTAATGGGACAATTGATGCTGGTATGCTGGGGATGAAAAACCAGTTCAGATGAAGAAACTATCCGAAGTATGGCAAAAATATTATGGGAAGTATTTCCTAAGTACCAGCACAAACCATCTGTAGTTCAGAGAGTACCAAAGCTGTATCTTATGCTGGGTCATCCAATTGGTGAATGTCTAATCTCTCATCTGTTACGTGTTTTGGTAGCATAAAATCTGAGCATTTAGGGATCAAGGATAGCAGCTAAGCTTTGGCACTGTAGGAGTCCAGGAGATGCCAATAATGAAGATGTTCTCCCTCATTTGCTCTGGAAACCACAGGATTGAAGAGGTCACAGGCAGAGACTGAAGCTTGGGGCAATGTGGCCACAACAGAGTCTCTGAAGAGAACCAGGAGAAGATACAGGAACAGGAGACTCTCTAGAGAGAGTCAGAAGAGGAACAGCCAAAATATAGGAAAGACATCAAGATATTGAAAACACTAGGATCATGGCAGTATTTGCAAGAACAGAAGCAGTGGTGGGATGGAACTTGCCTGAGCTTCTAAGGCAAGCAAGAGAAGTAGAGCTGCCCAGGTCCTTGTAGCTCACTTACTGTGAGTGAGTCTCAGAAGCAGATTTATTACACTATTGAATTTTGATTATTTTTTTATTGTGACTGTGCTCTGGTTCTTTTCCCTTGAAACAAGAATGAAACTTATTTTGGACTGTATAAGAGTCCACAGGCAAAATACTTTGGTCTTTAAAAGACACTGAGTTTTTTTTTTTTTTTTTTTTTTTTTTGGTTTTTCGAGACAGGGTTTCTCTGTGTAGCTTTGCGCCTTTCCTGGAACTCACTTGGTAGTCCAGGCTGGCCTCGAACTCACAGAGATCCGCCTGGCTCTGCCTCCCGAGTGCTGGGATTAAAGGCGTGCGCCACCACCGCCCGGCTGACACTGAGTTTTTTAAGAGGACTGAACTTTTTTTAAGAACTGAATTTTTTTTTTTTTTTGGTTCTTTTTTTTTTTTTTTTTTTTTTTTCGAGACAGGGTTTCTCTGTGTAGCTTTGCGCCTTTTCCTGGAACTCACTTGGTAGCCCAGGCTGGCCTCGAACTCACAGAGATCCGCCTGGCTCTGCCTCCCGAGTGCTGGGATTAAAGGCGTGCGCCACCACCGCCCGGCCAAGAACTGAATTTTTAATGTGTTTGAATTCATAAAGACTGTGGAACATTTAAAAGTTGCAATGAGTATATGTAATAAAAAATAAAGAAATAGAGGCAGTGAAATTGAGAGAGAGCAAGGAAGGCAATGGTGCATGGGAACTACTGGAAAGAAGAAAATGATGGAGGAAAACAACGTAATTACTTTTTAAATTCAAAAATATAAAAACAAAATACAAAAAGAATTGGAAACATGATTTGTACAATGATATCATTATTAATATTTGGTTTGGGGGATGAACAGTGTATGAAAGGTTACTAGTTTAATAGTAGCATGTTTTCATGTCACGTTAACAAGGGCTCAATCATGCTGACTAGTTTTGGGTTTTCTGTTTGTTTGTTTTTGTGTCAGTGTAGCAGAGCTAATTTCAGTGGGGAAGATGGAACCTCAACTAAGAGAATATCTCTATCAGATTGTCCTTTAGGCAAGACTGTAGGCCATTGTCTTGATGACAAATGGATGAGCTAGTGCCCATAGCACAGTGAGTAGTTTTATCACGTGCTAGTGGTCCTGGGTTCTATAAGAAAGCAGATTCAGCAAGCTAAGTGGAGAAAGCCATTAACAAAAAATTACTCCATGGCCTCTATCCCAGTTCCTGACCCCAGGCCCGTGCCTTAAGTTTCTGTCTTGTCCTCCCTTCACGATGAACTGTAATCTCTAAATTCATACCTATTTTTATGAAATTGATTTTGGTCATGATCATTATCACAGCAATAGAAACCTAAGATACCAGATCTATTTATG
The DNA here is from genome assembly GCF_007827085.1 of Peromyscus californicus insignis. Taxonomy (NCBI): domain Eukaryota; kingdom Metazoa; phylum Chordata; class Mammalia; order Rodentia; family Cricetidae; genus Peromyscus; species Peromyscus californicus. Next base: position 51,830,004 of record NW_026294525.1, read on the forward strand.
CGATATATCCATTAATATCAAATCACCTGCTTGATGTCTCCACTTACTCACCACAATGATACTTCAATGTAAACACATCCAACTTGTGGCAGTTTTCATGTATTTCGCCCCTATAAACTCACAGGGAGTGGCATTAGGAGATATGGCATTGTTGGAGGTAGTGTGGTCTTGTTGAAAGAGGCTGGATGGCACATGCTTTTAATTCAGGCCTTGAGGCTGGAGGAAACACCTTCTGCTGGAAACGTGTCACTTTAGGGTGGTCTTTGAGGTCATTTTTTTAAAGATTGACATGGTATGATAGTCAGTCAACATCATGCTGCCTCTGAGGACTCTCAGCTCTAGCACCACATCTGCCTGCATGCAGCCGTGATCACTATCATTGATCATAAATTGATGGAACCTCTGAAATTGTAAGCTAGCTACTCTCAGTTAAATGCCGTCTTTGTAAGAGTTGCTGTTGTCATGGTGTCTCTTCACAGCAAGAAAAAACAAAAACAACAACAACGACAGACAAAATAAGACAGAAGTTGGTACCAGGAATGGGATATTGCTGTGAAAGGCCTGACCATGCTTTTGTTTGGAGTACTATGAACTTGGTACTTAGGGTCAGAAAGCAATGGGATCTTTAAGCACTGCTTAGTAGGGCACAATAGTAAAACCATGGAAGACAACGGTGTTAAAATGATTTTAATGGTGGGGAGATGGCTCACAAGGTTTCACAAAGGATGTTAATATGTTGCCTAGAAATCATTCTTGTGATACTTTGGTGAAGGAAGTGGCTGCCTTTTGCCCTTGTCTGAAGAGTCTGACTGATGCTAAAATGAAGAGTTTAGATTAATTCTGTTGGCAGAAGAAATCTCAAAACAGTCTAGTATAGACTCCTTCATGTGACTATTAGTGGTAACTCAAATGAAGATATATAATGAAAGGAGTAAGCTGAGCAAGAAAAAGATATTTGAGGACAAAAAGGGTGCCAGAAAGTGGAATGGAGCTAAATCCTCTGTTCAAGGCAATAAATAGATTAAGAAACGGAGTAAGGTAGTGGTGGCCTCAGGTGATGGTGGCACATGCCTTTAATACTAATACTTTTCAGGCAGAGGTGGTCAGAGGCAGGTAGTGTCAAACAGAGGCAGGCAGATCTCTGTGAGTTCAAGGTCACCCTGGTATACAGAGCAAGTTTCTGGACAGCCAAGCTTGGACAGTGAAAGACAGAAGGCTGGTGAAGACATAATTAAACAAGGGAGCCATGTTCCATCTCCAGCAAGCAACAAGGCTTGGTAGCTTTGTCCACATAGTTCAGGTTTTAGAGTTGAGGATAGAAGAAATGAGTTAACATCTCATAGGTTCTGGTTACCTGGACCTGAAGAATCAGCTGTGATTAACAGAACTACTAAAGCAAAATTTTGCTTTTCTGGTATGTTTGATGCTGGACAGCTGTAACTAAGAAATTAGTGGTGATTAAGAAGAAACCAGCATCACTGAGGTGAAATCTTCTGGGAAGTAGTTCCTGAGAGCACAGAAAAGCTGTGTTCCAGAGGCGGCCAAGGTTGTGCCTCGTTCTGGCAGCTGGACTTAGTAATGTGTAAGCATCACCTAGGTGATACTGGTTTTGAAGGCATGAAAGGGTCTTTGAAAGCAGGTGAGGCCTGACACTGTGAGAGGCCAGGAAAGGCCATTGGTGTAGATGCAGCCTCAAGAGGCAGTTGAAGGCCTAGGATTGAAGGGGTCATGAAAAGAATTTGAAGCCTGGCACCATAAGGAGAGCCTATGGTGAAAGTGCAGCCCAGTTGCAACAGAAACCCCCAGTGTTTGGAGATGGCAGTACCATGGTATGACTACCCAGAACAGCAGTGGCAGTTGAGAAGAGCCAACCAGAGCCAAGAAATTGAGCTGTGTGTAGTGTAGAGGACAGAGCTGGAGAAATGACCCAAGCCCTCTGGAGGAGTCCAGAAGATCATGAGTGGTCACAGATATTGGATGTTTGGAATTTTATAATTACCCAAGATGTTAGAGATGCCCGAGTCATGAGATACTGAGGAAAGCTGCTAACAGAGAGTGGAACAAACCCGAGAGAAAGAAGTGAGTTGTAGCCAACAAAGCTGAACAGAACTGGAGACCTGAAGAGCATTTTGACATCAGACATGGAGATTCAGTTTGGAGTTTGCCCTGCTGGTTTCTGTCTCACTTTAGTGCAGTATTTCCTCACTATGTTCCCTTCGCTTCATTTTAAAATAGTAATGTATATCCTATGCCATTATATGTTGCCAGTATGTGATTTGCTTTTTTGATTTGACTTACAGAGAGTTATAGTTAAGAGATTACATGAATCTCAGAAGAGACTTTAGACATTTAAACATTGTTGAGACTGTGATAGACTATGGAGACTTTGAAATTGGACTAAGTGCATTGTGTGTTATGATATTGTTAAAGGCTTAAGGGGGTCAGGGCGTAGAATGTGGTAGTTTGAATATATTTGGCCCACATAAGCTCATAGGGAGTGGCGCTATTAGAAGGTTGGAGGAAGTGTGGCAATGATTTTAACATTTTAATGCATACATATGACAAGAGAACATAAAATCTTGCATAAGTTTATATATCTCAAATGATAATATTTTCTCTAAATAAATTAAACACTGTGAATATTTTACTGCATATTTTTGTTTTCCTTAAGTACTTGTATAAGATATAATACTATACAAACTTTGGAAATTTATTGCTGAAATTTATTTCACAATTGTAATGCAGTTATATCTTCCTAAGACACTCAACATTTCCATCCTGTGTGGTAGAGTGAATGAATAAATTATAGATAAACCTTCCACTGTCAATTTATAGTTTATTTCCATGCTTTCATTTTATATATTGACACACAGATCTTTGTATTTGTCTTCATTTGCTACCTGTTTTTATGATAAAACACTAACCAAAGTGACTTGAGGAGTGATAATTTAACGCATCTTAATGGTTACTTTCCCATCATCCTATCTTGGGAGAAAATCAAGATAAAGGCCCAAGGCAGGAACCTGAAAGCATGGACTGAAGTTGAGGCCATGAAGAAATAGTGCTTACTGGATTGCTCTCCATGTCTCGGTCAGCTATATTTCATATACAACCCAGGCCTACCTGCCTAGGCCTGGGATTACTCAACTTTTGATCACCACTCTGACATCAATCAACAATCATAAAAATATCTCATAGATATGTTTATAGGCCAATACAAAGGAGGCATTTCTCAACAGAGGTTCCCTTCTCTAGGCATGTCAAATTCACAATTGAAACTAACTAACTAACTAACTAACTAATTATATATATCAGTCTTGAGCACAACATCTAAGGATGTTGATTAAATAATATTACTTCATTTTTAATCTGCAATATTTTTATAAATGTCCTTAACTTCAATAATTTCAGTCATTTTATACAAAAATGTAAGCATCCTAAAAGAACACAGGAATATAGTCTCTATAAAATTAAAATTTCTAAATCTGCTAATATATGAAAAATCTTCATAATTATTCTATTGTCTTAATGGAAGATACAATTTTGGTTATAATGTTAATATTTCATTTTTGATTACAATTTTATGGGTAGATCTGCAGTAAAATATATAAAGATAAAATATTTAATTTTCATTTAGTAAGATATCTATGATTATTACTGTTGTCTACAAAGTATAATTGTAAGTAGGACCTGTGATGCTATGCTCCAGTACATTTTAAAATTGTTCTGATAGTTCATGGATGAGCTAGAGCATATATTTAAAATGAATCTTTTCTAAATGAGTATGTATGAAGCATGCAAATGTATAAAATTTCAAAGGAAGCAAAATGATTTCTTTTCCAATCCTTGAAATATAGTCGTTGGTTTTTGCTGTAGCAACTGCAAAGTCAGGCATCTGGTACTGCCTGGTGTGGTGTTGAATTTCATGGTTTGTTAATTTTGCAGTTCTGTCTACAAAGCTAATACAAGTAGAATTGGCAAGCCTTTCAAACTGAAAAAAATCAGAATATCCCCTGGGTAATTTTTCCTTCACAGACTTCATTTCACATTTCCCTTTTAAGTGAATGTGATAAGTTTCCTGCTTTTTTAAGTCATCAAAAAATGTTATGGGTTACTCAATTTTAGACCCGTTAAAAATAATAAAACCATGGACACACATCATTAAATCTCCAATATTGGTTTTCAAGATTCTTCTACTATACACAAACAAGATAACATAAAAACATGCATAAAAGCCATCTCTATATTCTGCTAGTCCACATAGTTACTTTAATAACTTTTTATTATTTTCAAAATACATAATGCATAATAATTTTCACCTGTGTAAACAAATGTTCACTTAAACATATAAACATTTTTCTAAAAATGTAAGAGACTAAATACTTACTAATGCCAGGAAGAAGTTGTACCATGTTGTAGACCATAGGTCCAAAGACAAAGGTCTCAGTAATTAAAGTGTGGGTCTGAAAGAAGGCACTAATAGGAAATTTTATAAATCTATGGAGAAGAGAGGGAAAACACAATGAAAGCCTATTGATGGATATGCCATAAACTTTGCATAGTCCAGTGATTAAATAGTACAGGTAGAAAGGGACGACACTGCTTGAATTGCAAGTGGACAGTGGAATACAGAGAGTGAGAGGATCGCTCACCTATTGCAATTGTCAGATGCAGAAATTATCAAGGAAGACAGAATTCATTGTAGTGGAACTGAATTTACTTCAAAACATCAAGAGATTTTATAAGATTTTTCCAGAAGCTCTCTGTATGTAAAGAGCCCACAAAGAAGTTCTGTACTGGCAATGGAACCACTGACTCAGAGGGCTCTGCTATCAGGCATCCACCCAGTTTCCCAGCCAAAGAAAGAGCTTCCTATGGCCTTCACTAGAGCTGCTTTGAGCATGCTCTGTGCATAAAAGTATCCGGAGAATAGTGGCTTCCTTTTTTGCCTCTGTAATACTCCATTCATGTCCTTCATGATAAGACTCTAACCAAGAATAACAACAAAAAGAAAGTTGAAAGAATCGCAGTTCCTGACAGCAGATAATTTTAATATAAAACTGATAACTGAACACTATGGTGATATTTTATTTGTGTCCCCCAGTAAAGTTTATCTGAGGATCAGAGGAAAAAGCATGCTACTATATTAAACATAGAAGTCAGGTAATGGTAGCACACACGTTTAATCCTATCACTTGGGAGGCAGGGATCTGTCTGAATCTCTGTGAGTTCAAGGCCACACTGAGGAATAGAACCAGGCATGGTGACACATGCCTTTAAACCCAGCACTAACCATAAAGGTCTGGAGGTCTGTACAGACAGACAGGAAATGTTGTAGCTGGGCAGAGAGAGGAAGTGAGAGTCAGAACAGAAAGGCATATAGGCGTAGGTTTACAGGAAGTAGGTCTCTTTGGCGGAGGATCTCCAAGTGGTAAGATCTCTCAGCTTTTTACCCCAATATCTGGCTCTGGGTTTTTATTAATAAGACCGTTTAGCAATTCGTTTACAGAAAACCACATGGATAGTCATTGTTTTTGAATTTTGTATTCACTAGTATAATATATGTAACAATATATTTGAATTACCATTTCTTAACTAAGAATTATGAATTAGGGTAAATATTAATGAATATATTGTAAGTTAATTTTAAATTAAGCAGTTCATCAAATGCAATGGTAATATATTCTAGTAATTCTAGAGAAATTAAATACAGCAATTGATTTGTCAGTATTTGTTTTGAAAGTTAAACCCACTTCCTCTTGCTCAGTTGGGCCCTCTAGATATCTAGAATAAATCCATTTGTTTTTATTTCCATTATTATGCTCTAGTCTTCAGTTACCTGCTGTATAATGTACTGTGTTAGCCTACTAGCTGATATTTCTATGACCAATTGTTTCCACTACCTCCTTTCCATCTATTTTCACATTATAGTTAGAAGGATATTTACAACTTGTATACTTAATGATGTCACATTCAGTTATATCAACTACACTATTAAACAGATACAAATGTTATTAGAAAAAAATTGAGGATCATTCAAAGTCCCTCCTCAGACATTTTTCTAATAATTAACTTGATTATGTATTCAAAATACCATAATTGACTTAAAAAATTGTCATAAAAAGTCCCCCAAAAAAGTGAGGATTAAAGGTATAAACACCAATTCATTGCCTCAGAGATATTACTCAGTAACTACTTTATTCTTATTTCTTCTATGTGATAAAACACTTGAAATTAATGATAAAAATACTGTAAACTGAAAAAACAATATAAATATATTGTCACTATGCTTTTCCTTACTATTAGTCATACTGAAGTATACTTAACAGGCAATAAAATGCACATGGTTAAATTCAAAATTATTTTAGGTTTGGAAATGTGTTTCAGGAAACTCTTACCAAAATAAAAACATATGTTCTTATCATTCCTCCTGAAAAAGGACATATTCCTTAACCTCCAAGTGCTGAAATAATTCTCAATTTCTGGTACTACAGTCTTCTACAATTTTTTTTTTTGTATAAATAATACTGTGTTGAAAATACTACCTTCTTTCATTTTATAAATTTTCACTGTTGTCAAAATAAAAAACAACTAATTACATTTTGACCTTTGTTTTTCATTGTTGTTGTTTGTTTTTGTCTTCTTCTTACATTAGTATTCTTTCAGATATGCTATTATTAATCACAGTCTTGTTCATCATAGCATTCATTCATTACACTCTGAGAACTATCTTCATGATTCAACTGTGATTTTCATCCTGAAAAATAGCTGAATAATCCAAACACATTTCCACAAAAGAAAACTGGGATTTTGTTTGCAAAGAAACAAAAATATATAGATGATATTTTTTGCTATATTTAATTAATGGCTTATTTGGTGAGGATATAGCTGGATATAGCTGTATGCATATGCTTTTACTTCTATTTATTTGGGCCATACTTTTGTTTTCAGGTGAAAATTACTGCACATATTTAATAATAATATTTATACTTTGAAATTTTACCTGATGATCTACTGGTGTTTTAAAATTAATTTATATTTTTTCTTTTACTGAAAATAGATTTTTTTCTACTATAATATAGCCAATTATAGTTTCCTTACCTTTTACCCTTTCATCTAATTACATTCTCTATCAATCTTTCATTAGAAAATAAGTTTCTAAGGGGTAATAATAAAATATAAGATAAAACACGATAAGAAAAACAAAGGCTAATACATTGCAACTGGGAAAAAAACAGAAGGAATTGAGCCCAAGAGAAGGCACAGGAAACAGATACCAACTTGTTTGCAAATGTTAGTCTCGGGATTTTGATCACACAAGCAACATCAGGTACGGATTTCTGAGAAGTGGAATGGAAACCACCCTTCCTGTACTAAAGATGCTGGAAAAAAAGAGCTTGCCATCTTGATTTTTAATGAGTTATGTAGGTATTCTCTTCAGCATTGAGTCTGGACTTCAGTTTGTGGAGAACAGCCTGCAGCCTGAGCCGAAGCCTGGATTTTAGGGGATTCCCATGAGGACAATTTGGCCAGCACTCAATCAAATGTAACCAGTGTCAATATCAGATGCTTAATTTGATGACAAGAGATGGCTGGTTAGGACTCTCTGTCCACCATGAGTTGGCAACTTTATTTAGGTTGCCTTTATATATGTATATATTTTAGGAAGTTTCTACTATAATGTTTCCATACTACCTCTCAAATGGTCCAAAACTTTATCTATTTCTCCCTGTATTTCCTCCCTTGTCCTCTTGTTCCCTCACCCTCCACTGTTGATCCTCCCATTCAAGCCCCACCATCCATCCATAAATATCTCTTCTATTTCCTTTTCCTAATTGACATATCTGTTCCCTACAGTCCATTATTCTGTACTAACTTGTGGTCTTAGGGATTGTAGCTGAATTATCACTGGTTAAACAGCTAATATCCACACTTAAGTGAAAACATACCATATTTCTCTTTCTGGGTCTGGCATACCTTGCTTAGGATGTTTTCTTCTAGATCCATCCATCTATTTACTTGTGGGCTCTGTGATTTCACTTTGTAAAGAGCTGAGCAGTACTCCATTGTGGAAATGTTCCACATTTTCTTTATCCATTTTTCTGTGGAAGGACAACTGGGTTGTTTCCAATTTCTGACTAATATTAACAGAGCAGCAATGAAGATGTTTGAGAGAGTGTCTCTGTGGCAGGATTAACCATCCTTTGGGTATAATCCCAAGGGAGATACATGCAGATCTTAAGGTAGTTCAATTACCATCTTCTAGAGGAACACTGATGTTTTAGAATTGTTATAGTAACTCTAGGGTAAACAGGCCAGCCAAAAGAACCCATCCTGACTCTAAAAACAAAGCCTGTGAAAGAAACCCACCCTGACCCTGAAACCAGAAACGATGGAAGAAACACTTTGGCCCTGAAACCAGAGCCAAAGAAACACACTTGGGTCCTGGAACCAGAGACAGTGAAAGAAACATATCCTGGCCCTGAAACTAGAGTCAAAGTTTAAAAAGGGCCAGTGAAAGAAACACACTTTGGCCCTGAAACCAGAGCCAATTCTGCCCCTAAACAACTGAGCATGAATTCAACCAATTCCTGAGCAGGAAAACCAACCAATTCCTGAGCACAAAATCTAGCCAATCTGAGTTTATCCAAACTCAAGGGGATTGAAACCTGGCCAGTTCCCTCCCGGAAAATCATCTCCTAGAAAAACTTCCTTCCCAAGAAGCCCTATATAAATAAGCCCTGTGTCTGTCCAGAGGGCAGCTACCCTTCTCCACCCTGGCAGAGGCAGCTACTTTCCTGGATTCCTTCTTCCCAAATAAATCTCTTGGAAGAGTTTTTGTTGAAGTTTTTCTTTCGTGGGTGTAGAACAGAATCTCTGCTGGGAAACTCCCTAGAGAGTGGAGCAGAGAAACATGTGATACCTCTGCTGGGAAATTCCCTTAGGAGAGCAGAGCAGAAGTAACAACCTTTTTCCAGAGCCAGAGCAGATTGCTACATTTCTGCCAGGGTTTCTCCCTTTGCAGAGTGAAGCAGAAATAACAACGTGGGTCAGAGCAGAGAAGAAATGTACCTCTGTATTGGGAAACTTCGTAGTGAAACAGAGAAAAGAAGTAATGGATACTTTTTCTGGGAAACTCCCTTAAGAGCTCAGGAGCAGAATTGCCACATCCTGTTTGGGAGATCACCCCCCACCAGAACCCAGCTTCAGGTATAGCTTGACTTTCAGACAAGTCAGGATACCTTTCTCCTCACAGGTGTAGGTATCCAGGATACCGTCCCTTCATAGCTGCAGGTATAGCCTGACTTTCAACAGTGAAATATCTTTCCATCCAGAGCTGTAACACTTGGAGTAACCACAAAAGTTCTCATTGCCACCATTAATAGATGAGTGTTCCCATTTCTCCACATTCATGCCAGCATTAACTGTCACTTGTGTTATAAATCTTACCCATTTGAACAGGTGTAAGAAGAAATCTCCAAGTAATGAGTATTTGCATTTCATTGATGGATGAGGAGGTTGAATGTTTTTAGGCGTTTCTCAGACATTTTATTTTCCTCTTTTCCTAATTCTTTTTAAACTTCTTCACCATTTTTTTTTAATTTGGTTTGTTTATTTTTTTGAATTTTGTGTTGTTTTTTAAGTTCATTATATATTTTTATATTGGTCCTTTATTGTACGTGTAGTTAGTAAAATTGTAGGCTGCAATTTGTCTGAATGGCAGTGTCCTGTGCCATGCAGAAGCTTTTCAGCTTCATGAGATCAAGTTTATTAATTGCTTAACTTAGTGCCTGTGCTAATGGTGTTCTGTGTAGAATGTCTTTCCCTGTGCCAATTATTTCGAGGATATTCATCACTTTCTTTTCTATTACGTTGAGGGGACCTGGATCTATTTTTTGAAGTCTTTGATCCATTTGAAGTTGAGATTTGTCCAGAGTTATAACTTGGTATCTATTTCAGTTCTTCAACAAGCAGCTGTCCACTTTGAATAAACCATTGTCTGAAGATACTGTCTTATTTCTAGTGTGTATTTCTGACGTCTTTTTTAGAAACCAGGTGTCCATAGATGTGTGGATTTATGTATGTATGTTCAATGGGTTAGTATATGCTAACAGTATACTATTCAGAAAATCTTTTCCTGTGCCAAAGGTTTTAAGACTATTCTCTAATTCTCATCTGTCAGATCCAATGTATCTTTTTTTGTCTTTGATCTGTTTGGGGTTAATTTTTGTGCTAGGTGATAAATATGGATCTATTTTTATTCTTCTACATGCAGCCATCCAGTCTGAGTAGCACAACTTTTTGAAAATGCTGTCTCTTTCTGGTGTGTACTTTGGGCCTCTAAATCAAAAGTCATATGTCCATGGTTATGTGGATTAAGGTCTGGGTATTCAATTCAAGTCCATTGGTCAATGTATCTCTTTTTTGCCAACTGCATGCTTTTATTTTATTAGCATAGCTTTGTAGCGCAACTTGAAATTAGGGATGATGACACTTTAAGCAGTTCTTTCCTTGTCCATCATGGTTTTAGCTATACTGTTTATTTTTTGTGTATGTTCATTTATTGTTTTCCATATAAAACTGAACACATTCTTTCAAGATCTATGAAGAATTGTGTGGGAATTTTGAAGATTACATTTGCTTGTAGTGGCATCGACATTTTTACTGTACTAGTCATTGAACATGGGAGATCTTTCCATCTTCTCTATTCAATTTATTTTTTCAATGAACTGAATTTTTATCATGTAAGTATTTCATTTGCTTAGTCAGGAATAGCCCGTGTCATTTTATATTATTTGAGAATATTGTGAAAAGTATTGTTTCCTTAATTTTTTTCTCAGCCCATTAATTATGTGTTTATAGGGAGGTTACTGATTTTTGTGAATTAATTTGTACTCAACTACTTAGCTGAATATCTATAAGATTTAAGAATGTCATGGTGGAATTTTTCGGGTCACATATGTAAACTATCATATATTATCTGCAAATAAAGATAGTTTGAATTTTTCTTTCTAATCATTATTCTTTTCATCTCCTTCAGCTCTATTGTTGGGATGGATAAGATTTCAAGTACTTCATTGAATAGGTATGGATAAGATGAAAAATGTTTTCTTGTTCATGATTTTAGTGAAAGTACTTTGAATTTCTCTCCATTTTAAGTTTATGCTGACTATCAGCTTGTGGTAAAGTGTATTTTCATATTGACATACTCACCTTGTATCAGTAATCACTCTAGGAATTTTGTCATGATGTGGTGTTGGATTTTGTAAAAATTCTTTTTGGCATTTAGTGTGATAATCATGTCATATGGTATATTATATTGGTCAATATACCTATGTTGAACCTTTTCTGTATTGCTGGGATTGAGCCTAATTATTATGGTGAATGATCTTTTTGATATGTACTTGGATTCAGTTTGCATGTATTTTATTGTATATTTTTGCATCTATGTTTGTAAGAAAAATTGGTCTGTAAATGTTTTTTTCTGCCCAGATCTCTATGTGTTGGGTGTTTGTGTGGTTTGTGAATTAGGGTTACTATGACCTTGTAAAACAAATTGGGCAATGTTCCATTTCTTTCAATTTTGGAGAATAATTTTCTAACATAGATTATTTTTAATTGATTATTCGGGCATTTCATGTCATGCACTCTAATCCCACTGCCCTTCACCCTTTTAGCATTCTGCACTCAGCAAAGGAAAACTTAAAATGAAATAATAAAAATAAAAAATACAAAAGAAAAACAAAAGCAAAAAAATAAAACAAAATGAACAAACAAATAACCTACTTCATTCCTCCATCTTCCCTACCTTTCATTTCAGTGGCATTGGGGGCTGTGGTGTGCGATGCAGTATATTGTTTTTCAAACAGCTTTACTTGCAAATGTTTATTGTGTAGTGTGTTTTTGGTTAGGTTCAAAGCCTCTTGCTTCTGGTACACCATCAATACTAGACCCTCACCGAATTTCCTATTGTATGTCCTGCCCCAAGTCATGGATCCTGTGGCTCTGGTTCCACAAGGCCAGTCCTCTCTCTCACTCCAACAGCTCACAGATGGAGTAGATGTTGGGGGATGCCAACTCACAGTCCTGGATATGTGCCTGGGTAGTATCTGAGTTCACCAGTCTTGGCTTTTGGTACTAGCCCCCTCAGGTGAGGGGTGGAGCCAGTTCTCCCATGCCCATGGTGAGTGGTAGGGCCAGCTTTCCCAAGTCAGTGGGGGCAGCTTTCCTGTTAGTGGTCGTACCATGGGAGTCAGGGTCAGCTCTCCTATGGCCAGTGAGGAGCAAGACCAGCTTAGTACAGCCCTTTAACATATGGTTCAACACATGGTTTTTGCATAGGCCTCTGTGCTAACACGGGCAATGGACATCAACACAGACCCCAGCTACATCAGGACCATGGACCTAGAGACAGCCAACAGAGGCAGCTTGGGTCTCATTGTCACTGTAGTCCCAGGTGGCTGTGCAGGCCTTTCAGATAAGAATGGGCCTAGCAGAAGTGTGGTCCCTTGTAGCTGGAGTTTTTCTGGTCCTGTCTGGCCCACAGTCAGGACAAATCTCTCACCCGCCAGTCCCACAGCCACTCAGACCCAACCAAGTAAACACACAGAGAGTTATATTGCTTACAAACTGTATGGCCGTGGTAGGCTTCTTGTTATCCACCTTTTCTATCTTAAATTAACCCATTTCCATTAATCTATAAGTTGCCACATGACTTGTGGCTTACCGGTACTTTACATCTCACTTGTCATGGTGGCAGCTGGCAGTGTCTCTCTCCTCAGCCTTCCTGTTCCCCCAATTCTCCTCTCTGTTAGTCCCGCCTATACTTCCTGCCTGGCTACTGGCAAATCAGTGTTTTATTTATTAACCAATCAGAGCAACACATTTGCCATATAGAACATGCCACAGCAGTCCCTGGAATCCAACATGGCCTCAAGTGGTGGCCCAGACCCTGGGCAGTCACAATGCCTTCAATGGTAATAAGAGCCATGGACATTAACACAGATCCTGGCTGCAGTAGGGCTGCACACCCAGCCATGCCCCCTGGTCACAGTTTAGCCCAGACATCACTATGGTCCCTGGAGGCATTTCAGGCCACCTGGATCTGTTTGGCCCTGGTAGCGGCCTGACCCTCAGGCACCAACATGGTCTCAGTTGTCAGCTCCAGTCCAGGCATCTGCATGGCCTTTGGTGGAAAAAGGAACCATGGACATTAGTGCAAATCCTGACTACAGTAGGGCCACAGGACCACAGACCCACACATGGCCCTCCAGAGTCACTCAGGCTTGAACAATAACCTGGACTCAGATGCCTGAACAGGTTACTCAGATGATCATGGCCCTGTCAGCAGCACATCCCTCTGACTCACATATAGCCAGTGGGACAGCCCAGAACCCAGACATCCTTGTAGCTTTTGGTGGCAATATTGGTCATGGATATCAACATACACCTTGGCTGTGGTTAGACCATAGACCCAGACATAGCCCTTGGCAACAGTTGGGGCCCAGATGTCACCATGTCCCCAGGTGACAGTGCAAGTCACTCAGATAAGAATCACCCAGACTGTAGTGTGGCCCTTTGACACCACCAAGACCTCAGGTGATAGCCCAGACCCCAGGCATCTGCACTACCCTTGATACCAACAAGCATAACAGATATAAACAGACTCTGACTACGGTAAGGCCTAGGGCTGAGGATCCAGAAACGGGCTTGGCAGAAGCCCAGGCCTGAACATCACTGTGGTTCTGGTTGGCAAGCAGGCCTCCCATATCAGCCCATTCTTCACTGCCTTTAGCTCTTCAGATCTGCCTTTCTATACAGGACATGATGAGCCCTTCTGCCTCTCTCTTTCTCCCATACCCCACTATATATTGGCTTACCTTAATGACTTCCAAACACCCTGCACTATGAGGCACCAAACTGTACCACATTTTCTCTTCCCCTCCCAGGGCTAGTGACCTTGTGGGACAATTTGAGAAGTATTGGCATTAACTCTTCTTTAAAATTCTAATAGAATTCTGCACGGAAACCATTTGGTCCAGTGGTTTGTTTTGTTTTATTTTGATTGGAAGACTGTTAATTACCACTTCTGTTTCACTAGTGTAGTGCACTCCTGCTGAGCCCCTGGCCTGGTTCCAGAGAGTAGCACCTTGCCCTAATCCTTCCTTTGTTTAACCACCCCTTTTGTTTCTTTTATCTTTTGTTTCTCTTATTGCCCTATGTGAATCTTGTCTGAGAGTCAAGGATCAGAGAGTCCTCCAAGGATTAAAGGACTATGCAAAACGTGGTCCAGGAAACCCAGAAAACCAAGGTACCTGATAAATCAGGTAATTTGCACTTGGCACTTGGTCTCCGGGAATTCCTTTTAGGGTGCTTTGAAGGTACGGAAATTAACTAGCTAAACTGTAATAAAGAATAAATACATATGCCCAAGGTGAAGGGAAAAGGGATTCAGTCCTTCAAGGCTGGACACCCCCTGAAGCCATGAAAGGATATATTCATTTGTAAGATGCCTCTGAGTCTTCATTCCATGGACCCACATGAACCCACACACCCGTTTCACAACACACAGTTACATTTGGTGCCCAAAGAACGACTTGAAGAAGATAAAGGATCCACTGAAGGACAGAGGAACTGGTCATCTTAAGAACTGAGGGAGCACTCTCAGGGTAAGAGGACTCCAGGACCAGCAGGGTCATAGGGAATTTAAACTCCCCATCTCAGGAGCAACAAAGTGTACAGTTGCTAAAATGCTTGTCAAAATAAAAAGTGGCAACTGCACAATTTTTAAAGATAGAAATACAATGGCTCCTGAGACAAGAAGTAAATAAAGGAAAAAGACCTTTTTCAATAGAGAAAAGGAAAAAAAAAGAAAATAAAAAAAGGAAATCTTCCCAATAAAGAAGAGAGAAGGAAAGGAGATAAAAGGAAATTTCCTTATAGAAAAGGGAGACATTTTTAATTAAGAAAAAAGGATTTTCCCTGTAAAAAGGGGGAAAATATTAAAACTAGGCCTAAAGATTATAAGGCCCTGTAAAAGAAAAATAAAGGAAAGAAAAAAGCCTCTTCCCAATAAAAATAGAGGAAGCTCTATTCTAAGAAATTTCAGGATAGCTAATACCCTGAGCTCTTTCTGCCTGCCAGCACAGAGCAGTGACATCTGAATTACAAAGAATCAACTGGTGGGCCTCACTGCTCCTGGCTGAACAAGCAAGCAAGGCCAGAGCTTAGAATTTTGTTGTCTGTTTGCTTAACCTTGGTTTAAATGTTTTTTATTTTTCCCTCAGAGCAGGAATAACTCAGTATTAAAGATTCCTTTGTAGGAAATGTTTTCTGTTTTTCCCTAATGGTGGGAATAACTCATTATCAGTAGTCCCTTCATGGGAGAAAGAGGAAGTTTAAAAGGGCTCAACTTCTGGTGAAGAAGGTTGTAGTCAGGACATGGAATGATAAGTCGATGTGGTTTGAATTTCCAGAGATACTAATCATTCATTGTAAAGAGGATATGCTCTTCTTTTGATTATCTAATAAATGTTTGGATGAATGTTTGATTTCCATGGTAGATAAACTAAAGTAACAGGATTCATAATTTTAAACTATATATTAGGGATGCTCTTATCTGTATTACTGAGAATTTGGCTCTGCTCTTTAAATTGCTTTCTAAAAATTCTTGGTTAAGTTCTATAGAAATGTAACACCTGAAACAAATTGGGTTGTTAGCTTATTAAATAATGTGATTGCTAGGATAAAAAAACTCATAGAAAATAATCTGTTACTTAAAAAGAGGTTACAAAATTTTTTTTCCTGTAAGTAAAATACTAGTAAATTGTTTTGCCACATTGTTAATAAATTGGCAAGTTGCATTAATGTGTTACTTGTGATCTATAAAAAAGGAGCCTTTTTTAAGATTTTATAAAAATACTCCAACATATTGCCTAAAGTTACCTCTTAAAATCCTATAGAGATTGTATTTAATGCTTTTATAAATGGCATATGTAAAAAGGACCATAAAATTAGAAGCTGGTGATAGAATTGCTCAATTATTATTACTTCCATATCTTAAATGCAGAATGGTGCCTATATGTAGAACTGGAGGCTTTGGAAGTACAGAAAAAAATGTTTTTTTGACAAACAGTTATCAATGATGAACGGCATAAATTAAAAGTAAAATGAAATGAAATTGAAATTAAAGGATTATTGGATTCTGATGCTGGATGTATCTATAATTTCACAAGAATACTGGGATCCCTACTGGCCTTTACAAGAAGTTTCCACTCAATGTGTTGACATTGGAATCTTATCTAAAATAAACCAAAATATAAAATAGATGAAACGTATAGAGCCTAAAGAACAGATAGGATATTTTTTCAACAATGATGAGCTCAAATTAATATTCCTACAATATCAAAAACAGCTTGTAAATTGATATTTAAATTGGGATATATTCCTGAAAGAGGCCTTGGAAAAAATTATAAGGGAAGGACACAGGCTATTCGGGTTATACAAAGACAAGATAGGACAGGATTTGGCTATTGAAATTTAGAGTAGGGGCCACTGTCCATAACCTAACATTATGTCAACTTTTTTGTAAATCAGCCACTAGAAGTGGTATGTAAACAATTTCCCTAGTCTATTATCTATCATTCATTATATGGATGATATTTTACTGTCTGCTTCTGATACAGCTACCTTAGAAAAAATGATTAATACAGTACAGAAAATTTTAACCTGTTAGGGATAACAATTATCTCCTGAAAAACTGGATTTGGAATTAAATAATTTTTGACATGAGTGACAACATCACAAGAGTCTAATTTCATCAAAACCACATTTTAGAGATACTTCCTTGGGTCAGAGCTTCAAATAAATTATTATTCAAAATAAATAACTAGGGAGAAATCTTGAAAATATACAAGTTTTAGGGCAAACAAATGTAGGGGTAAATATTTCATGATAAAATGCTGATATAAAAATCACTGTCTTACTGCTAGTTTTTTTTTTCAGAAAACATATTCTTTTGTGTATGAAAAGCTGAGAAAAGTTGCATTCTTAGAGGAAATTTTAAAGAACATAATCTTTCAAGATTTGACAGAGTTATAGCAAATTTATAAAATATTTCTGTAGCCTTCATGGCTATACTCTTCTATAAACTGAGAACTTGAGAGGCAGAGACAGGTGCATCTTTGTGGGTTGGAGGCCACTTTGCTCTACAAAGTGAGTTTTAGGACAGCCATATTACATGGTGAGACCCTGTCTCCAAAATCAAACCAAACCAAACCACACCAAACCAAACAAAATACATATGTCAAAGACACTGAAGAAATGCTACTTTTTAGTGCATTCTTCCTCTTAGCAAGCTTGCAATAAAGACTAAATATCCTGGGCTGGAGAGATGCCTCAGCATTTAAAAGCACTGGCTGCTCTTCTAAAGGTCCTGAGTTCAATTCCCAGCAACCACATGGTGGTTCACAATCTTCCTAATAAGATCTGGTGCCCTCTTCTTGCCTGCAGGCATACATGCAGGCAGAACACTGTATACATAATAAATAATTTTTTTTAAAAAAGACTCAATATCCTTTCATTTCAATTTTGTATAGTATAGCTATTATAAATGTAGACTTTTTTTATTGATAATTTAATGAAGTAATTTGGACCCGGTTAAGAAGATATTAAGTAGTTGTAAAAATGAATTAATCCCAAATTAAGCTAAAATGATACTAGCAATTCTTTTTTTAAAGTACAGAATCTGTATAAATGATAATATAATATTAATATGTTATTTTCAAAATTTTTTGTTATGAGTGCAATTTTTTACTTGAAGATAAATATTAAGGATTCATTTTTCTTTCTAGCAGGAATCCACATGTGAGATCCCAATGTTTCCAGCTCTATCCATCTATCTGCAAATTTCACATTCATTTTATTTACAGTTCAGTAATATCAACTTTGTATGTGTTTCACAATTTCATTATCCATTACTCAGTTGGCTTCTTCCATTTCAAAGATACTTTGAGTATAGCACCAATGAACATGGTTCTGTAGGCATTCTATTTGGGGGTAGATTCACTGTGTACATGCCCATGAGTGGTACAGATGGGACCAAATACATTTATTTGTATCAATTTTAAACCAAGGCATTTTGTGCACGATTGCATGTTCAAATATTAACACGTATGCATGCACAGACACATATACTTGAGACATAGGCATCCAAAGTAACAAAACCTAAAGCAATATTTTAACAAAATTATGCAAGAAAATTACAGAATGAAAAATAATAGCTTTCCTAGTTAAAATACTTTCAGTATTTTTGGTTCTCATTTTTAATAAAATACATCAAAGCATGCTAACATCAGTAATTTTTAAGATTTCATTTCTGAATAAGAAGGTAACTTTTCAGCCTCCAGTTCTTCTCTACAGTAGCCAGATTATGACAATCTAAAGAGGTTTACCTAGCCACTGAGACTTAATTCTCTGCTTAACATTACTACTTGTTGACCTCTCACTGATTTCCAACTATATGCATTAAAGAGCTCTAATTTTACAATGAATGAAAAATTCTTTGATTAAAAAGAGAGAAAATTATTCAGTTATTACTGTACTACAAGAATGACCAAAAAATAAAAGTAACAAAAATAAGCAACAATGTTGATTATAGCAGCTTCAGTATCAAATCGTTTCAAACATCAGAAAATGACAGATGAAATACAAGGGAAGAACTGTCACAAACTGGAAAATAATGACATAATAAGAACATTAACTAATGAGAAATGTAGTTTATCAATAAAGCAAACTTGGAATAATGAAATCTCAATTTTGTAAAATAATCCACTGATGATGACAATATATTGGTATGTATGAATTCTCACTGGGAACTTGTAGCTCCATCATATTGCAATGAGCAGACTGAGAGATTATCAATGTATACACACAGCTGAAAAGCACATCAATTCAGGCAAGAGCAAAGGAACCAACACACACAGAAACACAATTTAAACCAGGATATTTTTTGTTTCCAATTAAGCAATGCCAGTTACTCACATGGAGGTAACTTCCCAAATTTGCAATTATGGTTTTAAAATTCACAATCTCTTAATGCTGGACTTAATAAACATAGTTACAGATTTTTTCCAAAGCCAGGAGTTATCTAAAAGAAACATATTTTCCTTTGAAGGCAAAATAAAATTAAAATTCACACAGAGCTAAGTGGACTAATTTTGAATAAAAAATTATATAATTCATGTAAGTAATGCAGGTACCGTATAAAAACTTTTTGAGCATTTTTTTTTACTTTTCTTCAAATTGAGATAATAACAGCATTTCTTTCTTCCTCCAAATCCTTTCACATACCTTCACTTGTCCCACTTCATATTTATAGTCTCTTCTTTCATTAATTATTATTGTGTGCATATAAATTACTGCACATAACCTGCTCAATCTGTCTAATCTTATCTGTCTGTAAGGTTTTAGGGCCAACCATTGGGAAGACAATGTAGTTTCAATTCATATGCCCTCTTTTCCTTTATTTCTTTTTTCTCCTTCTCCTCCTCCTTCTTCTCCTTCTCCTCCTTTTCCTTCTTCTCCTTCTCCTTCTCTGTCTCCATCCCCCTCTACTTCTCCTCCTTCTTCTTTTAGTTTTAGTTAGCTTAATGAAAATATCTGAAGAAATAATGTACACCTATTATATTGTTGATACATACTATATTAACAAAACAATTACCAGTAAAATTATACAGTAAATTAGGGAAATTTCTAAAGATCAGAAAACCTTGAAACTATGAGTAATATACTTTAGCTAAGATATATTAGAGCAACTCTACATGGATTCTGGGGCAATTTTATATTTTTAAGCTTAACAAAGCAAACCACCCTCAGTCCTATGGGCTATGCTCTTTTAACCCTTGTAAGAAAAAAGGAATAAGATAAACATAAATGATCAGAAAATGAGCTATCTCAAGGATGGACAAGAGAGTAATACATAGATATATATTAATGCAACTAAAATCTATAAAGAGAAGGGTATCAACCTAGACACAGAAAAAGAAAACATGAGTGATATTTGTATATACATATATAATACAGATATAAATTTATACATATAAAACCTAATTAAATATTACTATTGCCATATGAAAGTAAACGAAATAAACTTAAATTATATTTAACTTTTCTAAGAGAACACAGCTAATATTCAAAAGCATGTTTGTAATCTAGATTAATATGCTTCTGTGCCCAAGGTTGTTTTTCTGTTTGGGTAGTAAGAATGCTGGGTCATAGTAGAATTCTGGGCATGTTTCCATTTGTTACATACTCACAGTCACAGGAAGCTTAGGTAGAAGTGACTTAAGTATCCATTGGTGGACGATGAATAGGCAAAGTATGATTGTTACGTGCAATGACTTGCTAGTCAATAGTTTTAGGGAAAATAACTCTAGCAGGTACTACAGCATAACCTTGAGCATATTATGATAAGAGAAATAAGCAAATCACAAAACAGATGTGATTATTCATATATAAGTTATCTTGAGTCTAAAAATTATAGGAACACAATGTTACTGGGTACTAGGGAATTTGGTCAGAGACGAGAGCATTGTTATTTTTTAATGGGCACAGGTTTCAGTTTCACAAGATTAAAGGAGCTATGGAGCATGGATTGCACTGGAATATACTTAATATGAATCATCTGAACACTTAAGAGAATTAGAATTATTATTTTATGTATATATATATATATATATATATATAAACACACTTTAAAAACAAAATATAGACCACATCATGAAAGCCAAGGAAATACTCCAGTCTCTAGCACAGTCCATTGCTTTTGTTTTTTCTTGTGGTCCAGGATTGGAAGAGTTGGACCATTAGCCAAAGTCACTGATATGAAGATGACAACAGAGTTTAAGACACAGAATCCCTTTGTATAATGCTGCACGCAGAATCTTTCAATGATAACTGAGACATGTGATGCTCAATTTCTGTTGTGGAGAGCATCAAGATGTTGCCTGTGTCTACCTTTTTACTGTGTCTATAATGATACATGTCTTTTTATAGATTTCTGTTACACTACAATAGTTTACAAAATAAAACTATTAAAAAAAGGTTTCTTTAGGATTTTAAGGAAAACCTCAAGTTCCCTCTGAGAGAAACAAAATGTCACAGGTCTCAGTATCCCTGTGTTACTTTCTACTCAGTATCAGTTATGAATTGTCTTTTCCCTGTGCAGAAAACAGGAAGCTGAAGCTTGTGCCACAGAATGCATTTTTTTAAAATAAAACTAATGAGCCTATGGCAAGTTCCAATATTTTCAATTCTTCACTTGTCTTTTTTTTTATAAACCCTTGGGTAGCTTACTCCAAAATTCAAAGAAACATACTGCTTTAGGTTTTCTATTTCTATAACAAAGCAGCAAAAATAGAAACAACTTGGGGAGGAAAGGATTTAATTTGGCTTACATTTCCACATTGCAATCCATGATTCAAGAAGTTAGCACAGGAACTCAAGGCAGGGCAGAAACCTGAAGGCGGGGCTGATATAGAGGCAGTGAAAGAAGTCTGCTTACTTCTTGATTCCATTGTCTTGTTTTCATATAGAACACAAGACAACTTACCCAGAGATGAAACTGTCCACATTGAACATAGTCCTCACACTTCAATAATCAATTAAGAAAATGCTCCGCATATTTGCTAATCCTGTATAGTTATTTTCTCAAAAAGGATTCCTTCTGCACAGGTGA
Source organism: Peromyscus californicus insignis (assembly GCF_007827085.1). Taxonomy (NCBI): domain Eukaryota; kingdom Metazoa; phylum Chordata; class Mammalia; order Rodentia; family Cricetidae; genus Peromyscus; species Peromyscus californicus. The sequence goes on from NW_026294525.1 coordinate 51,851,740, forward strand.
CCCTAGATTGTGCTATGCTTACATAAAATCTAGTCAATATATGAGACCAACATTTTTGGTCTCAAATGCCTTATTCACTAAACACACTTCTTGAATTTATTTGAATGACCTAGATGCTGATCTCATTCAACATAGGTGATAACCTGCCAGGAACATAACCTTAAGCTTAAAAATGTTAAGCATGATCTATTTTATTATATTATGTACTTTTGTTTGTCATTTACTGTGAGCAGGATTATTATTAAATTATGTCCCCTTACTGTTTTATACTCAAAAGCAGTAGCAAAACAAGAGACAGACAGGCAGTAGTCTGAGGTTGACTGAGGTAGAGGTGTGCACATGGCCACATATCTCTAAATTTGTGCCCAATGTTTCTATATGATATTTACTGGAAACCTGCAATTATGAAAATATATAAAACATAGTACATCTCAAAAAATGTGTGGTATGTAAACTTTATGATTCATTTTCTTGCTATTTTATTTTACCACAATCTAGAATTCATCCTCATTTATTGTATATTAGACATTTGTATAACAAATATCTTGGGAATGGGGGGGGTTGGGGGGAAGGTGAGGGGGACAGGAGGGGGGAGAACAAGGGAATCCGTGGCTGATATGTAGAACTGAATTGTATTGCAAAATAAATTAAAAAAAATATACCTATTAAACTCTTTCTAAGTGGTATATATTTGCATTAGAAGTACCATATGTATGTAAAGGCCATGTTGCTGTGGAATAATCCTTCAGTACACTGTAAAAATGTGTTACTCTCATTGGTAATAAAGAAGCTGACTGGCCAATAGCTGGACAGGTTAAGGTTAGGCAAAGAAACCAGACTAAGAACAGTTGGAAGAAAGGTGGAGTCAGAGGAGTCACCAGGAGGTGTAGAGGGAGCAGGGCATGCTTGAGGATAGGTAATGCCACAAGTAAATACCTAGCTTAATAGAAATGTGTTAATTTAAGTTGTAAGAGCTGGTTAGTAACAAGCCTGAGCTATGACCAATCATTTAAAATTTATAATTAAGTCTTCATGTCATTATTTGGGAACTGACAGATGGGAAAGAAAAGTCCACCTATAACATACAATAAAGTATTGTAAATAAAATTTATACATTATTATAACAATGTGAAATAATAGATTTAGTTTAAGTGCTATACCGAGGGTTGATACAAAGAAAGGTGTTGTAGAATATTTGTACACTGTATAAAGATATATTGCAAGCCAGGCATTGGTGGCACACACCTTTAAACCCAGCACTTGGGAGGAAGAGGCAGGCAGATCTCTGTGAGTTCAATGCCAGCCTGGGTTACAGAGTGAGTTCCAGGAAAGGCGCAAAGCTACACAGAGAAACTCTATCTTAAAAAAAAAAAGACATATTGTTGTTACTGATATAATAAAAAGCTGAAGGCCAAGAGCTGGGCCAGAGGTATAGGTGGGTTTTCTGGGAAAAGAGGAAGAGGAGGAGGAATCAAGGTGCACAGGAGATGCCAAGAAACACAGAGAATAAATAAGATGGAAAAGAGTTAAAGTCTCATGATAGAATGTAGATTAATGTAAGTGGGTTAATTTAAGTTATGAGAGCTAGTTAGAAACAAGCCTGAGCTTTCATAATTCATAAGAAGTCTCCATGTCATTATCAGGGAGCTGGCTAGTGGGACAAAAAAGGACTCATCACAGAAATAATTTCTTTTTGGATCATTATTGTAGATACAACCTTATTGTGGAGATTATTAGGAAAAAAAATCACCAACTGCACAAGCTGAAGAAGTTATCAAACCAGAAACAAGTTTCCTGATAGTAACTGAAATTTTATATAAACTTTACTTGGTGAGTTCAGCAGACTTTGTAAATAACAACAACTCATTGTTGGAATAAATACAGGTTTATCATAAAATATATTTTTACTAACTGTCAGTGAGTATATGTGTGGTTTTCTTTCTTCATTGGTTTTTATTGCTTGTTTTTTCTCTCTCTCTTCTGTCTATCCCTTCATTTTCTCTCTTTTTTCTTTCTTTGTCTTTTAAGTTGGGAAGAAGTTAAATGAACAAAGGTCATCCTCAGACAGAAATAAAGAAAAAGAAAAATCAAAACCAAAACAAAGTATAGTTTATTTATTTAACATTTTGCTAATCTAGCTTTCTTTATAAAAATACATTTTAAATACAGTAGAATTACATCACCTTGCTCTTCCTTTTCCTCCTTTCAATCCTTCCCTGGTACAGTACTCTTGCCACCCCCTGCCATGATCTCCCACTCTCAAACTGACATCCTCTTTTTCTTTGATTATTCTGTTGTGTACATATATATGCATTCACAAGTTTATAATTACAACCTGTTGATTTTATTTTTGTTGTTTTTTTTAATGTGTGTGTGGTTTCAACTTTGTATTGAATAACCAATAAAGGCTCTCACCCCTGGAAAATGTTATTTCTCCACTTCCCATCAGTCATTAGGTGCTTGTATAGGAACCCAGGGAAATTTCCCAAATTCCACTTTAGGGTGTCTGTTCACACTGTTGTCTGCCTTTTATGCACCATTTTCTAAGAGAGACTGTTTGACAGCAAACTTCCTTAGTATTCTGGTTTTAATAATCTTTCTGCACATCACTCTGCAATGCTCTCTGAGACATAGGTACAGAAGGTGTGACAAAGTGTGAGAATATTTGAAAGGTGCCCCCCTTGTCATATTGCAGGTAAGTTAAAGTTCTTTCTTCAATTTAACTTAAGCTAACATTCCTTTTAATAATTTCAAAGACCTTTAAACATTTCTAATTTGTTTCCTGTTTCTTAGTAGTCAAGAAAGGAAGTAGAGCAGTGCTCTGACTCTTGGGATCCTAAGACAAGACGTCCTCCCCACTGAACGACAGGGAGTGGAAGCCGCACTTTCAGCTTCAACTGTATTTTGCCTTTGTTTCTCTTTAAGTCATTTCTTTTATTTATGAGCTTATAATATAATTACAGTTATATCTTCCCCCCTTCCTTTTGTCCCTCCAAATCCTCCCATATAGCCTTCCTCTCTTTCAAATTCATGGCCTCTACTTTCATTAATTATTAATTCATGAACATATGTACACATTTATGTATATATATTCCTAAATATAACATGCTCAGTTAGTATAATATCACATTAATGTTCGTTTTCAGGGGTGATCATTTGGTACTGAATACCCACTTGGTGTTATAATCCCTAGGTGTGGCAACTTTTATCATTTTCAGCTTTCCTTTTTCATTGTATTTTTCTGTGTAGGATTGAGGCCTCATGGACTCTCACATGACCAGATGAACAAGACTAAAAAGTCAACCATATACATAAATTCCCAAATATCTGTCCTCTTTTAGTTCGTCAAAAATCTTGACAGAAGTTAAGATAAAGAAATAAATGCATAAATAGAAATTTCTTCATTACAAAAGGTAAAACAATGTCTGGTGTGTTCAGCCTATCATGAAGAGGTAAAGTTTGAAAAGAATATTCCCATGTTCTGGTACTGATGATACCCTCAGGCCTATAGTTAATAAAAATGACAAGCCCAATATCAAATGTTGAACACAAATTTATCTCTTGAGTAAGAGAAACCCAGTCAACAGTATCAGTCAGATAAAAAGGGTTTCATCTTCAAAGAAGATAGAATGTGCTCAATGTTAGTGAGTTAATTAAAGAATATTCATGCTTAGACAAAGATAGTAAAAGTGAAAGCCTGTTTTAAAAAAGCACACACATATAAATCTATAAATGTTTCATGGAAATGTGACTGACCTAATAATAATATTCAAGAACACAGAATGGAGTCTATTTAGAGCAAATATAGAGGAATATATGAATTTATAAAAAGAATGGTAATGATCCCATATTGTATGTGTTTCAAAAGCAATACAAGACTCAGAGTTTTAAACAAACAAAACAGGGAACTGAATAGATTTCAAATTTGGGATTTGGGAAGAGGAGCAAAAAGTTGCAGGGATTTGACAAAACAATCAACCTACTTCTCTCAACTATCCAGAAAAAATGGAATTTAGGTTTTGAAAATTCATTTTATTAAAATATTCTGAGTTTTAGAAAACATGAGATAGTTTTGCACTAGATCATTAGACTAGAAAGTCTGCACCAATTAGAAGAAATTTTATGTTGGATTACTTTTGTGCTTTTAAGAATTTTATTTATATTACTCCTAAGACCCATTTGGGAATTATGACCACCTAACAAAAACAAATAAGGCCATGACTCATCTTTTCAGGAGCAAGCACTAACTTGGAAAATTAAAAATAAACAGATGATTTTCTTGACACATACCACTTACTAAACTTAAATAAATATCTGATAAACAATTTAAATATATCTACAGCCTCTATAGCCCCTAGTGAAAAAGAAACAGTCTTTAAAAGAATGTCAACAACAACAAAAAAAAACATAGCAAAATACTTGCAAACAGAATCCAAGAACACTTAAAAAACATCCTCCACCATGATAAAATAGGCTTCATCCTAGAGATGCAGGGATGGCTCAACATATAAAAGTAAATAAATTTAGTCCACCAAATTAAAAATCAGAAATATAAAAACCACATGGTTATCTCATTAGATGCAGAAGAAGCCTTTGACAAAATCCAACAACCCTTCATGAAAAAAGTCTTGGAGAGATTAGGAATGCAGGAGATATGCCTAAACATTAGGGCAACTTAAAGCAAGCCCTAGTCATTACTAAATTAAATGGAAAGCAAGAGAAAACTATTCCACTAAAATCAGAAACAAAGCAGGGATGTTGACTCTCTAAATATCTACTCAATAGAGTACTTGACTTTCTAGCTAGAACACCAATACAACTAAAGGAGATCAAGGGAATACAAATTGTAAAGGAAAAGTCAAAGTATTGTTCTTATCAGATGATATGATGGTATTCATAAAGAATCCTAAAAATTCTATCAGGGAACTTATACAGCTGATAAGCACTTTGAGAAAAGTGGCTGGATATTAGATTAACAAAAAACAAAAACTAACCAAACACAAAAAGAATAGTCCTTCTATATATAAATGGCAAGTGGACTGAGAAAGATATTATAAGAACACTACCTTTCACAATAGACACAGACAATATAAAAAACCTTGGGATGACTCAATCAAAGCAATTGAAACTCTTCTATGATGAAAACTTTAAGTCTTAAAAGACATTAGAAGATGGAAAGATCTCTCATGTTCATGGATTGGTAGAATTAACATAATTAAAAATGGCCATCCTTCCAAAAGCAAACTAGAGTTTACAGCATTTCTTATCAAAATTACAACACAATTCTTTACAGAACTTGTAAGAACAATTACCTTTTTATGGAAAAACCCAAAATAGCTAAAATAATCCTGTGCAATTTCAGGAGGTACCATCATCCCTGATTTCAATCTGTACTACAAAGCTATACTAATAAAACCTACATGGTAGTGACATAAAACAAACAGATTGATCAATGAAATTGAATAAAAGACACAGACATAAATTGAAACACCTATGGATATCTTATTTTTTTTAAAGGAGGCATAAAAACACAATGGGGATTTAAAAAAAGCATCTTCAACAAGTGGTACTGGTCTAACTGGATGTCTGCAGGTAGAAGAATGCAAATAGATCCCTATTTACTACCCTTCACAAAACTTAAGCCCAAGTGGATCAAAGACCTCAATATAAAATACAAACACTGAACCTGATAGAGAAGAAAGCATGGAATAGCTGTAATTACATTAGCAGCGGAGACAACTTCCTAGACAGAATGTCTGTAGTGAAGGTACTAAGATCAACAATTATTAAATGTGACCTCATGAATCTGAAAAACTTCTGTAAGGAAAAAGGTACCACCAGTAAGACAAAAAGGCAGCCTACAGCATGGAAAAATACTTTTTCCAACCCCACATTGCTGTGGATATCACTCTGTATAAATAAAATACTGATTGGCCTGTAGTCAGGCAGGAAGTATAGATGGGACAAGCAGAGAAGAGAATTCTGGGAACAGGAAGGCTGAGTGAGGAGACGCTGCCAGCCACTACCATGAGTACCAACATGTAAGATACTGGTAAGCCATGAGCCATGTGGTTAGGTATAGATTTATAGAAATGGGTTGATTTAAGATGTAAAAAACTAAATAGCTAGAAGCCTGAGCCATTAGGCCAAACAGTTTAAATAATACAAGAGTCTGTGTGTTTATTTTGTAAGTGGGCTGCAGGACTGCTGGGGCTTGGTGGGAGCTGGAGAGAAACTCCCCAGCTACACCATATCTGATAGAGAACTAATATCCAAAATATATAAAGAACTCAAGAAAGTAGACACAATAAACTAAATAATAAAAATTTAAAGTGAAGTCCAGTCTTAAACAGAGAATTCTAAACGGAGGAATCTCAAATGGCTAAAAAACACATTTTAAAAATGTTCAACATCCTTAGTCATCAGAGAAACACAGTCAAAACTTCTTTGAGATTTCATCTTATGCTTGTCAGAATGGCTAAGATGTCACATTAATAACAACTCCTGCTGGCCAGGAGGTAGAGCAAAGGTAGCACTCCTCCATTGCTGGTAGGACTGCAAACTTAGATAGTCACTATCGATATCAATGTGGAGGTTTCTCAAAAAAAAAAAAAAAAAAAAAAAAAAAAAAAGGAAGAAAGAAAAAAACCTGTTCTGTTGCCAAAAATAATTCTATCTTTATCTATTTACATTCCAATCCAAGTTTCCCCTCCTTCCCCTCTTCCCAGCTCCTCCTTGTCCCCTCCCTCCCCTGGACATTCCTTTTTTAATTTTTTTTTAAATTTATTTTACATCCTGGCTGCAGTTTCCCCTCCCTTCTATTCTTCTTTTCCCTCCTGCTGCCTCCCTTTTGACTCTCATCCACTCCTCCTCTGTTTCTGTTCAGAAAGGGGCAGGACTCCCATGGGTTTCAACAAAACATGGCATATCGATTTGAGATAGGACTAAGCCACACCCTTAATATTGAGTCTGGTTGAGGCAGCCCAGTATGAGGAACAGGTTCCCAAAACCCAGCCCAAGCATTAGGGACAGGTCTTGGTCCCACTGCTAGAAGTCTCACAAATAGACCAAAGCTACACAATCGTCACACATATGCAGAGGGCCTAGGTCAGTCCCATGCAGTCTCCCTAGCTCTAGTTACAGAGTCTGTGAGCTCCTATGAGCCCAGGTTACTTTTTTCAGTGGGTTTCCTTATGGTTATTTTCACCCTCCTGGCTCATAAAATCCTTCCTCCCTCTTTTCAACAGGATTCCTAGAGATTGGCCCAGTGCTTGGCTGTAGATCTCTGCATCTGTTTCCATCAGTTTCTAGATGCAGACTCTCTGATGACAATTAGGGTAGTCACTAATTTGATTATAGGAGATGGCCAGTTTTGGTACCTTCTCCACTATTGCTAGGAATCTTAGCTGGGAACATCCTTGGTGATTCCAAAAAGTTTCCCTGGCATCAGGTTTCTCCCTGACCCAAAATGCCCCATGAAGACATCTCTTTCATTATCCACCCCTGTCTCACTCCCAATACACCGCACCTGATCCCTCATGTTCCCATCACCCTCTTCACCCCCCAGTTTACCCAGGAAATCTCTTCTATTTCCTCTTCCCAGGGAAATTCATGCATCCCTCTTTGGGCCCTCCTTGTCTCACCTAGCATCTCTGGGGCTATGGATTGTAGCATGATTATTCTTTACTTCATAGCTAATATCCACTGTGAGTGAATACATACCATGTTTGTCTTTTCGTGTCTAGGTTACCTCATTCAGGATGATTTTTTCTAGTTACATTTATTTGCCTACAAATTTCATGATGTCATTGTTTTTTTTTTTTAGCTGATAATATAATTTGTGTAAATATACCTCATCATTTCTTTATCCATTCTTTAGTTGAGGAGCATCTAGCTTGTTCACAGGTTCTGACTATTACAAATAAGACTACCATAAACATAGTTGATTAAATGTTCTTGTGGTATGATTGAACATGCTTTGGGTATATGCCCAAGATTGGTGTAGCTAGGTCTCAAGGTAGATTCATTCCTGATTTTCTGAAAAACTGCCACATCAAATTTTAAATGTGACAGTTTTAAAGTGGCTATACAAGAGAAAGAGGAATATATATATATCCAGATATATTTAATTTCAAAATTTAAAAAAATTCAGGGAACAGGAGGAGAGGAGGCAGGGGAAAATATGGTTGGCATGTAAAATAAAATAAAAAAACAGTGATAAACAGTGAAAAAATGATTAAGAAAAAAGACTTGAGTCAAAAAAAAAGAAAAGAAAGAAAAAAATAATATTTTTTTGTTGTTGCCAAAGATATAACCTCACAAAATGGAACTCATAAAGTTTTGATTGGGCAAGAGTTTCATTTTGGTCTTTTCAGGAGAATAAAAGCATCTAACTAAAGAATCTGAAGACCACTGGACAAATGAGACATCTGAAGAAGAAGGACAGATCACTCAGACAAAAATGTCCCAAGATATAGAGTAAAACTGGTTTAATGGTACAGTGCAGTTCCAATAAATGTCATAAATCTTCCCAAATATTTGTTTTTGCTGCTTTCTACAAACACCAAAGACAAACGGTCTTTTTGTGGTCTGAATTTGATTAAAAATCAAAGATGGCTTTGGAGTTGGAATGTGACTCTCGCCTTCTCTAAACCCAAGCATACCTGAAAAAGGAACATTTAAAAACTCTGTCTTATGTCAGAAGAGCCACCTGCTTTGAGACAAAAAAAATTAAGAGATTATTTTATTGTCACTAATCCCATAATCCTTTGGTTTTATTTTGACTGTTTAAAGCTTTTCTTAAGGTATAAATATTACCACTAAATTTATTATATATATACTTTCCATCATGATATTAATGGTCTTATGGAATACTACCTAATTCTAGAAAAAGGCTACATCTAGCTCCCTGTACTTACTTTTGGGCTTGAGTCTGAAGCAGCTAACTAGGAACTAAGCTTGTGTACCTGAATATAATAGATAGTGGTCTTTTAACTTCTCTGAGATCTGCTGCATGTGACACTCAAAATGTTTAAATTTTCTGCAGTGAATTGTGGTCATTCCTATCAGTGACCTTTGAAGTTTCTCCAAGGATGATGGGACCTCACAATGAGGAGTGCACTGGGTTGTAGTAGTGCAGTTAAGCTAAAAACACCACCCAAAGATCAACTTTGAACTACGAACTTCTCAGGACAACTTCAAGGTGGTTAGCTGAAATGGTTCAACCTCACAGAGTACTCTAGCCAGGACTTTAGATAAGCTTTACACTTTCTCATCACATGGAAATTAAATAAAAAATAATATAGATAGCTCTCCTGGGACTTGACCATCACCCAATTTTCTCAGGGTGCCCTAAAGATGTCATCACCCTCAAACAATAGGTAGTAATTTTAAGAATACTGCACCCACATTCCAAAGAGGTGGGGTGCATGGTTCTTGGTCATTAGATAGATTATGAATATATGAATGTTTGTCATCATTTAGGGGGGTTGGTTGCAAATTGTTACTGGTCATGATAAGGGAAGAAACTGCAAGAGAGGTTGAATTCAAAGATCTCTTTCTGAAAAGAAAAAGGGGGTATGGAAATGATAGAATAAAAGCATATATTATTGAATCTAATTTAAACTGAAAACAACTACTAATCTCAAATATTTTACATTGGCATGGATTTTTGCATATTGATACAAATTTAAGGTTATTTTTATAATACTATATGTCTTAGTTAGGATTTACTATTGCTGTGAGGAGACACCATGATGACCATGGCAACTCTTACAAAGAAAACATTTATTTGAGGGTGCTTGTTTGCATTTCAGAGGTTTGGTCAATCATGGTGAGAAGCATGGCAGCATGCAGGTAGGCATGGTGCTGGAGAAATAGCTGAGTGTCCTAAATCTTGTAGGCAACAGGAAATCAACTCACTCACTGCTTGGTATCCTGAGTATATGAAACCTCAAAGCCCACCCCCAGAGTAACACACTTCCTCCTGAAGGTGTGGCCCAGACTAAAGTTTTGCCCTTCGGCCTTCTCCAACAGGACCACACGTCTTCCAATAAGGCCACACTTCCTAATAATGTCACTCTCTTTGAGCTTGTGGGGACCAATTGCATTCAAACCACCACACTGCATATGTGTTTCTACTCTTGTTTAAGGAATTGTACCTATGCAACTCATTTAAAAATGTAATGTATAGTTAAGAAATACCGGTCAGTAATTAATTATCTATGATAATCAAACTTGTAGTCATTTTAGGTATGTTATCAAGGTCATCCAGAGATATATTTTAAATAGAAAAATGTTCTTCAAACATGTAAGGGACCTACAGAATATGTCATTTAAGATGCTTTAATAACATAAGGCTTTTCATGACAGTGAGATACATCTGCTCCTGGCAGCACCAATCTACATCCATGAAGAATGATGGGCATTGAATAACCTCCATACGAAGTTTGCTTTCTTTGTGGTAAAGTTAGCTCTGGACAAAGTAACTGCCCTTGCCTTGACTGCTGACAGTCAGCTGTCAAAACTGCACAAGCAGGACACAAAAGAAGGTGACTGCTAAACTTTGCCAAGGTAAGGTAGATCAGTCCTTCAAAATTACTGCTTCACAGACAGGTCTGTCAGATATTCTAGGCCACTAGGCTAAAGATGAATACCTCAACATTGCAGAGGAAACTTGGGTGACTGTCTAGCAGGCCCACTGCTTCTGTCATTTCTATAGTTTTGGAATATGTTTGCTCTGCACTTCCTGTTTACTAAGGTAATATTCCAGCCTTCTCAGGTCTCTGATGGAATTGAAGATGTGTTAGTTATATGTACAGTTTTCTTTGTTACCAAGTTCAGAAAACAATTTCACAAAAGAAGTATTCAATGTATAAGGTTGAGAGACATAAAATCTTAAATTGTTTATCTAAAACAGTGTCTTAGAAGTCTAAAAAGACAGTTTTGGCTTGGTAATACAAGTTAGGATAGAAAGTGAATTAGGTAACAAATTTTGGGTTCACCAAGATAAGATAGATAATAAGGTAGTTTCTCTGAATTTGCCTAAGACAAATGGACTAGACAGTGTGAATGTAATCCATCTTGAAAATCATTTTTCTTGTATATAGTTACACTGTATTAGAGTTAACCATTCATTTTTTTAAATAAAAAGGGGGAAATGTTAGGGGATATTTGATTACACTGTGAACTCTGAGATATCATTTGCATTTATTAAATAAAATTAACCTTGGGTCTGGAGGCTGAGTGAGCAACTTGTTGGCAGAAAGTAATCTTATAGCAGCAGAGGGCATCTGGAAGAGACAGAGAGATACACCAGAAGTAATAGGGAAGGGTTTTGTGTGTAATGGCCTCTTTTTGTCTTTGTGGAGTAGGAGGGGTTCCTTGGGAAACACCAGCAAGGCAAGAAGGCTAGTTAGTTGCTACCCAGCCTCTTTGAGCAAGCGGATTTTCACCCCGTCCTCTGAATCTCAAGACTTCTTTATAAAAAAAATTGTAGAGGTTTAGTTAAAGTTACCTTTAGTAGCAGCAACAGAGTCAGTATCTGCTAGAACAGAAATCCAAACAGACTGCAGCTTGAGTGGTGGGCCACTTTCAGAGAAGCAGGCTAGTAACTGTGGATTTGGAATTGCTGGCTTAAATAGCAGTAGATTAAGGCACAGCTACTGTGCCAAAGACAAAATAAAAGTCTCCTAAGCCCTGAAGGGAGAGATTTAATGTAGATATTCCTTTTAGAGTAGAGTGCTCAAAAGTCTCTACTCTCTGCATTTTATCAGGGATGTGGGTCTCTATATTTGTTCCCATCTGAAGCTGGAGGAATCTTCTCTGGAGATGGCTGATGAAGGTACTGATCTCTGAGTATAGCAGAATGTCTTCATGAGTCATTTTGTTGCCCTACTCTTTTAGTAGAACAGTAGTATTTCATTTTACCCTAGGTCCTTGGGATATCTAGCCTCAGGTTCTTGGTCACACAAACAATGTTGGGTATGGGTACCAACTTATGGACTGGGCCTTAAGTCATATCAGACAGTGACTGATTACTTCATGCTTTGTTCCACCACATCAATAGCATATCTTGCAAGCAGGATACTAATGTAGATTGAAATGTTTGAAGTTGTTTTGATGTTTGAATTTTTTTTTTATAGCATTCAGGGTATCTTCCAATACTAAGAACACTGGCCTGAATGCCTAAAGGCTCTAGGTTTGCACCAGCTGCACTCCTCTGTGTTCAATGAATTGTGTAAGTGTTGTCTTCAGCAATTTGGCTTTGCTGTCGGTTTGTGGAAAGCAACCTAGCAACCTATATCCTTGACAATAGCCTAGGTTTTTGATGGTACCCATGGGACACCTTTGGACAAAAACTCAATTAGATGAAACCCATTCCTGATACTGAAGATTCATTTGGTGACAAGAGATTTCTAGTTGGGGCTTCTTTCTCCCCTATTAATTGGTGATTTGATGTAGTGCATATATATATATATATATATATATATATATATATATATATCACATATATAATGATATATAATTATATATCACATATATAATTACCCCTCCAATGGCTCTTAATTGTAGTTGTCATGTTTAAACCCCTGACCCCCTCTTCCCTCCCTATCCCTGCTTGAATTTTCTACTCTAACCCCTAACCTCATTATTGCACAGCTATCTCTTCTTTTTCCTATTTCTAGGAGTAGGGTGTTTAAAAACACAATGTTGCTACTAAGCATGGGATTCATGAAAACCTATGATTTTAAAACAAGACTATGAATAGGAAAACCTGGAAAGTGAATGATGAAATGAATTGAAAACACAGCATTAGTAATAGCAGCTAGCTAAGCACAGCATACACTTCAGTTTATACAATAACTTAACACCACCAAATGTGATAAAGGCAAAAAACATATATAGCAGCAATAACTTTTAGTGAGTACAAGGAGAATGATATTAAAAAGTCAGCCTTTTTATGCATTTAAGTAAACAGTAGTTATAAGTCAGAGAACAGAGACAAATGAAACAAAAAGATAGATAGTAAAAAGCAGAATTTAATGAACATTCCAAAGTACAGGATTTAGACTGCACCATGCTAAAAGAATAGGACAGAATAGGTCTGAAACAGACTAGATTCTTTGGGGAAAATGTTGATTAAGAAATGAGAAGATAAAGCCGGGCGGTGGTGGCGCATGCCTTTAATCCCAGCACTCGGGAGGCAGAGCCAGGCGGATCTCTGTGAGTTCAAGGCCAGCCTGGGCTACCAAGCGAGTTCCAGGAAAAGGTGCAAAGCTACACAGAGAAACCCTGTCTTGAAAAACCAAAAAAAAAAAAAAAAAAAAGAAATGAGAAGATAAACCCACTATTGTTATTTTGCTAAACAGACATCATGTAAAAAGGGTCTATAAATTCTTATCTTTACACCTATAGGTTATTTGGGCACTAAAACCTCTTTAGAAAAGTTTCCTTGTACTATGAACTGTGGTTATTGCAGAGTATAAGCTCATGTGGATTTCTTAGCAAAAATAAGACATCTATGTATATTATACCCACCACTGTTAAGGACAAGGATCACTGGGAAAGAAAGGGCAGAAATACTGTAAGGACCAGAAGTCAAGGAGGATTGGAATGAAAAGGTGTCTTCTGTAGAAGATGGGGCACTGCACAGAGGAAATCACAGGAGCAATAGTCACAAGATCTGCATAACATAAAGCCAGTCAATCTTCCCTCAGGGGTGGAGGAAGGAGCTCCTCAGATGATGATGACCTGGAGAAGCTACTGACAATTGATGCCTTTGGGAGAAAGAGACATTTTTAAAGGTATTCCCTTTGATACATGGACCATGCTCCTGTGAATAACCATTTATGCATGATCATATGGTAAACAAATAATGAGTTCAGTAATATTTACATAGTAGGGGTAGGAGAGTGGAGATAGAATAAATCTGAGAAGACCTGAGCTGCAGGAGTGGATGGTAAATAAGATCAAATACATTGGAGGAACATATTGGAAGAATTAATAAAATAATATGTTTCATAAGAAAACGAAATTTTGATTTTAGCATTTCTTTATTTGACTTTTGAGACAGGTTCTTAACTATGATGGACTTGACTTGAAATAGCTGCATAAACAAGGCTGCTCTTGAACTCTTAATTATCCTGTGTTTAGACCTCAAATGCTGAGATTTCATGAATGTGCAATTATGCTTAGCTTGTTTTTGTCTATTTCAACAGTTATTCTAAAGCAAGTTATTTTAATATTTTCTATCATTCTCAGAACTTTTAGGATACTGAGATTGGCCTTGCTGTCATTTAAAGAGATACAGAAAGGCCTCCAGAAATATGTACATGGGTTTTAACATGATCACATTTCCTCTTTTTTGTCATATGCTTGAAAAATGTTTCTAAATACATTCAAAACTGAAAAGGTAGACACTTGAAATATTTATGCAGAGATATTTGGTGTAAATAATTACTTTTGTATTTGAAAAAAAGAATGTATCTAATAATATTTAAATCTCCTCATTCAGATCATCTGGCATGCATGTCCTTCGTCCATCTGTTAGGTTGTCATGGATCCATGCTGAGGAAATGGTAAGCTAGTTTCAAGTAGACATAAATGCCAATGAAGGATTAATTTAGCAGGAGAGATTGTTGAGTGCAAAAGTGACATCTCCTATAAGAGGAAACTCTTGACTAACAATGCCAAACTGGAGCCTGGTGTTGCACTGCATGTGAATGCATCTGTTGCCACTTGTAGGCCTAATGCCTTAAGAGAAAATTATTTTCTCTATGAAAGGTCCTTTGGAGAAAATTGGTAACAGAGGTAAATGCACAGTTTGTGGAGGACCTACCTCACAGTTGCATATTGAATGAAATTGTTGAATTTAAGAAAAAAGTATTGAGATAAATTAATATAGAATATTTCCCTAGAGATATCAGTTTTTCATGGAACTATTATAGACCACAACACAAAGCAAAGTATATAGTTAATGTTGTTTTAGATGAAAAACTTATATATAACCTTATATATTCATATATGATGTGTTTAAAACACAGTTATTATGTCAACACCAAGTACAAAAGACATATTTAGAGAAAAAGGATAACTACAGTGAACACAACTTCTGAAATGTTTACAATTATTTTGTATATTGAAAGATAATGGTATCTTTCCTTTTTCAATACAGAACATCAAGTTTTTACAGAAATTTTGAGAACTAAATTTAAAAAAAAAAACTCTCATATTTTCTTCAGATCAACCATGCTACAACTGTTATCACCAAGGTTTATCTCTTAATATATGGATTAACTGAGGGGGATGGAAGATTTTATAACTTGTTTAGGGTCTTTCACGCAATAAGAGGTTCAAAACAAGGCAATCTGTTTTCATTCTCTAAAACTAAATTAAATCTTTAATGATGTGAAACAAAATTTAGTTAACAGGTTAAATGAAGTACAAAACAGATGGATTTGAATGTATTAATTAATTTGACTCAGAGGACAAAAGTGAGGCCCAAACCAAGACGAAAATGAAATCTATGAGAATGAATTGCAGAAGGAGTAGACAAATGCCTACTACATTTGTTTAGTAGGCATCCTGGGTAGCTCACGACTGCCTGTAACTTGAGCTCTAGGGGAATCATATGCCGTCTTCTTGCCTCTGAGAGTACTCACCTATACATGGCATATACTCAGATAGAAACATACATATATACACAAATTCAGATAAAATAAATATCTAAAATGAAAAACCTAAATATATATAGCTACACACAGCTTTTTAAATTACACATTTATTACAAATTAAAATGTAGAAACATGTGCATAAGAAATTTTGATTGCATTGGAAAGTTATTTATATTGGTCACAAAATGGGGCTTTCTGTTCACTGTATTTTAGATAATAGACACCCATTCTCTATGTCATTCATGAAAGATTATACTTTTCCAGTAGCTATCTACCGAGAAAGCATGCTCATATTTTCAGTTGGGATCTATTGAAAGCAAATCCCTAAATCTACCAGTGAGTCTAGTATTTGCATGCCTGCAAGGTTTTCTGGATGCAAGCATAAGTCCCCAAGAGCAAACTGATAAAATTCTAGACATCCAGTTAGTTACATTTTGAAAACAACACAAAGACAAAAATAAAAGACTGCCAGAAAACAAAAGATAACCATGTACTTTGGGGAAAGTTGCTGGATTCTAATGGCTCCCTTGGGGGAGGGGGTGAGAAGGCAAGGTGTCAAGGACACAGACACCTGGAGTCAGTTGAAGGCAAACAACAAACTCAATTATTCAGTAATGGGGAAGACCTTATATACCCTCCACCTAGCAGCTGGTCTTTGTCCCAATCTGGTGTCATTGTGTGGTCACCTCTCATTGGCTGAGCATGATCAGGAACTCTGACAGCGACCAGGAACTATGATAGCATGTATTGCTAGGTGCTCAGGCAGACTTCAGTTTGGCTCATAGGGAAGAATAGTATGAGCATGCCTTGGCAATTGGTTTGAGCCAATTTCCTTGACCCTATGGACCTGTCCTACTACAAAGGAATATAAAAACATTTAATAAATTACATTTAAAAGAAAAATTAAATTTGGGAATGTACCCAATTGGTAATTTGTGTTCTTCAGTTTGCTTAGGGCAAAGTCTCTAATTCCTGCCATATAAGGCAATAATACTTAAGTCTATTTTTTTAAGAAATGTGAGACACATTAATCCTGCAGTTCTCATATATACATAGAAAGTATGGAATTTGCAAAACATACCCATGGAATTAGATACACAAAGGCCTTGAAGAATCACCAATAACTAGTCAAGGGAAAAGAGCAAAGTCAGAGAAAGTATAATATGGGATATTTTCCTTCAAATTGTGATTTTCAATTCAGGACAACATACCAAGAAACCAAATTACATATAAAATAGCTTTTCCTTGCTAAAGATGGGAAAATGAGAGCTCATTGTTTTTCAACATTAGGAGTTATACCTGTAAGGCCTATTAATAGTTTGAGTTGAGATCTATAAAGTATAAAGCCCTAAATCTAACCTTAAGTCCAGTACCTGGTTCACTTCAAAGGTTTTCTGTATACAAGTATAAAACCCAAAGAGAAAATTGATGCAGTCCTAGTCATCTAGTTACATTTTGAAAATAAATACAATTATAAAAGAAAAGATCACCACAAAACAAAGGGGGAATAATATAAAAGTAAATGTGAAGAGGCAGAAACCATCTCCATGATGAAGGGGGAGGTGAATGGAGGGGCAGGTGTTATCCAATCAAAGGTTCTTCTGGAAACATAGTTACTCACCATTTAGAAATGTTAGGAACAGCATGGACACTCTGATTCTTCCTAAATTATCACTTCACATTAAAGCCTAGTTCTTTAACATTTTCCTGAATTAAAATTAAAGGAAGAAAAGTGATAAAATAAATATTATGTCCCCTATCTCTGGAGTAGGATGTATAAAGCACATACTGTTATAATTCTGGAACACTATCAAAGTAGATCCAATTATTTTCTTTTTCCTATTTTTTTTTTCATTTAGGCACAAATGTAAAATTTGTATTCTTTTATAAGAATACCATGTAATATAAGATATTATGGTATAATTATACAATTCTTAGTATTAAAGTCAAGTTAAGTATATCATCTTAATTATTTGTCATTTTAGAGAGAGCCTATCAAATCACTTGATTCTAGGTTTATGAAATATCCAGCACATTATTATTCATACTCTCAGAATTGTGCAAAAGTAATCAGAGCTTTTCCATATGTGAATGACTTCATGTGGTTCTTGTCCTTCAATACTTGATTTATTTTACTTAACAGAATAATTTCTAGTTTCATGCACATGATCATGATAACAATTTTTTCAGTCCTTTTTTTTTACTGAATATCTCTCATCCTACTTCATATATTTTTGTTTTGAGAGAGGAGGGATTGTATGAGTGAGGGATATTGAAACCATGATTGGAAAAAGCACAGGGACAAATAGCCAAACTAGTGGAAACGCATGAACTGTGAACCAATGGCGGAGGAGCCCCCATGGAACTGGAGCAGGTCCTCTGGATAAGTGAGACAGTTGATTAGCTTAAACTGTTTGGGAGGCTCCCAGGCAGTGGAGCCGGGACCTTTCCTTGGTTCATAGGCTGGCTTTTTGGAGCCTGGAGCCTATGCTGGGACACTTTGCTCAGTCTTGGTGTAGGGAGGAGGGGACTGGACCTGCCTCAGCTGAATCCACCAGACTGGGCTGACTCCCCAGGGGAGACCTTGCCTTGGAGGAGGTGGGAATTGGGGGGTGGATTGAGGGAGAGGGCTGGGGGGTGTGAGGAGGGAGGATAGGGGAATCCGTGGCTGATAAGTGGAATTAAGTTTGTTATAAAATAAAAATATTAAAAAAAGAATGGCCCCCATAGGCTCATATATTTGAATGCTTAGTCATCAGAGAGTGGCAGTATTTAGAAAGTATTAGTGGTAGGGCCTTGTTGATCAGAAGGCCTTCCTTGCAATACAAGCTGGAGACATAAGATCTTTTGTGTCACTGATGGGTGGGCTTAGAAATTTTGAAAACCATGCCAGGACCTGTGTATCTCTCAGTCTGAGGACCAGGATGTAGCTCTCAGCCATCAATCAAGTGCCATATATGCCATCATTGGACCTCCCATGACGATAATGGACTAATCCTCTGTAAACAAGTCCCAAATTAAATGCTTTTTCTCGTGAGAGTTGCTTTGGTAACGGTGTCCCTTCAGAGCAATGGATCAGTAAATAGGATATTTAACTAGGCTTCTGTGTGAGCACTGGTATGAAATTGTCTAGTGGAAACTGTAGGGACAGTGCTCTACATAATGGTTCCCCTTCCTCAGGAATCTACCAGAAGCAAACATTTCATCTCAAGGTGTAGAGTTTTTCGTGTGCCTCCTGACTCGTTATCATGATGATTAATCCTGTCTTATTAAGGCACAATGAAGACAACAGTAGTTGTTGATTACAGTGGCTATATCATCCACAGTTATTGCTCAGTGGCCACTCACTGCAGGATTCTCCATAGCTCTAGGCAGAGATATTATGCATGGTTCAGTCCTATTATCTGATGTCACACATATATCCATATAACCTGCCACACTGTGTCCCACCTTCATCATGCAGCCTACCCATCTGAGGTTATTCAGAATATATCTATGGTACAAGAAGGGCATGTATTTTACCATGATACTGGAGTTACTTCAGAGCCTCTATCCACTTATAAATCTAGAGATCAAGGTCTTTTGTTGACACAAGACCTCCCCTTTTTAGGCTTTACCCAAGTACTGGAAAATTCCAGAAAAAAAATTTAGGCTTACTATTCTGTCCCATTCAGTAAATGGAGTAATAAATGGTCAGTGTTCTATTGCTTTGAAGAGATAAAATTACTATAACTCCTATGAAAGAAGGCATTTATGTGGGGCTTGCTTACAATTTCAGAGGTATATTCCCTTATCTGCAAGGTGGCATGCAGGGAGGCAAGGTGAGAGAAGTAGCTGAAGTTACATCCTGTTCCACTGGGTTAGAGACTATGGGCCTGACATGGGCATTTGAAACATCAAAACCCACCCCCAGTGACACACCTCCTTGTCCTTTCAAATAATGTCACTCTGTATAGACCAAGTATTCTAATCTATGAACCTATGGGGGCTATAAATCTGTGGGGGATATTTATATTCACGCCACCATATGAATTAAGGTAAACCCCTGGATATTTTGGCTGATGCTAAATTGGGTTGGTCATTTCACTGCCCAAGTACTTGCACATTCTTAGATCAAGGCCTATGCATCCACTAGAGGTAATAAAGTCCAATACGTGATTCTACCTCATTCAGACAGTCTTATTTGGTGCTAAGGAGTTTGAAATGCCCATTTAAATACAGTTTGAGGAAAATAATTGTGTGTGGGCACAGGTATATTGTTTTTATCTGTTTAGCCTTAAGAAACTCATACATTCATACAATGTATTTTGATCAAATCTACCATCCCCTCCATTTTCTCCCCTGCCATTCTGCCACTCTTCCTCTACTACTCTTCCCTTTTCATTTAAAAACCATTGAGTGCTCTTAGTGCCTGATATATATGGGTTTAAAGTCGTCTACTGAGCATGACTAAACTTTCAGTACGACATTGCTGAAGAAACCTTACTATCCCTCCATTAACTCTGTCAGTTGCCCCCAGCCTCTCAGCTAAGGTGGTATATCATAAACAAAGACTGTTGCTAATCTGAGTCATTCCCAATGAATGTACAGGGACCTGTACATTCTCGAGTGTGGGGTAGATGTTCTACAGGCCAATGTCAAATTTAGAACTGATATGGTTAAATCTCCAATGTGTTCTAGAGGCATTCAGGACTCTTACGCCAAAGCTCTCTTGGCAATTCAGGTGACCTGTGTCTCATAAAAAGAGCTTTCAAGATGCTTAATCTTACCATGATGAGCTTGGTATTCTTCTCTAAGACCAAACTCTGTGTTAGATGTCATACTCCGTTCCTCAGCAACACGAAGTCCCCATGCTCGTGTTACTTCATTCTTGGAGGAGGCACCATGGGGACAGCCTCTTGCTTTTGTAACCGTCAGAATTCTGTCTCTTGGTGTTGTTCTGCCATGGCGCTTACTGGGATTTGTGCAGCACTGGATCTCACTGGCATAGGCTTGATACTGTTGAGTAAAGTCTGGGCTCCACTTCTCTCCCTCCTTCAGTTGTATGGCGCTATCTCTTCTGCACATGTGTGAGTGGAGAATGAATGAAACAGGAAGGTCTTTCCATTCTGCCTTCTTCACTGTAACTTTTCAGTGTTAGACCAAACCTAGGCTTTAAAGTAGCTCAGTCTGTTGGTTTAGTTGTTGTGCTGCTAATTTGGTGTGTCCCTGGCTGTTCACGCTGGTATGTATGTGTGTGTGTGTGCGTGCGTGTGTGTGTGTGTGTGTGTGTGTGTGTGTGTGTGTGTGTGTGTGTAGGAAGAGATGGTTGGAATTTATTCAGCCAACCTCTTTTTTTCTCTCTTAAGCCATAAGTTAACAATTTAAAAATACTGCACACACTTTATATTCATAAAGATTACATTTTAACATTGAATGGGTTTCTTTCAATTTTCAATATAAAAGTTTTAATTTCTCACAGCTTGTTCTCAATTTCTCAATTATGATTAAGGGACTTGATATCTATTTCTTATCTGTTACAGAAAGCATTAGGTAATAAGAAATATTTTTTTATAAAAAGCAATTTGTGCTTATACTTCATATTCCAAGAAAATATTGACAAAATTAATGTTCATAAATCTATAACATTTTCAATTCTGAATAAATTAGTTTTGCACAATTTATGGTTATCACCTGTAACTATGTAAGTCATTTGAGGCTCACATGCAATTAGTTTATATTTTAGGTAATGCTATATTTACAGCTGTTAAGCATATTGACGATCTATTGAAAACATGTTGAACTAGAAAAAGATTTTGATTTATGTATAGATTTATACTTAGGATATCCTATGGAAAAATTGTTAGCTAGTTAGTTTATTTTAAAATATATCTTTAGGAAGTTAAGATAGCATTTTAGCATATAGACTTGATGTATAAAGTTCTTTGACTGGGGCTCTGTCAAAACACCTATTAACATTTGAATAACTCTGAATATTTCACTATAGTTATTTGATACTTTGACATGAATTGTCAATGAAACATTCTGCGAGTTTGGGTTCAAAAATATTTTAATTAAATTTAAGATGATAGGCTTTTTATTTATTTATTTAAAATTCTTTAAAACTTTAAAAAAGCTTTTAAAATATTTGCACCAAAAATAAAATTGTTAATTTTTGCTGATGATATGTAGAATATACTAATTACACATGTTCAAATATAATGTATTATTATATTGTGACTTCTTTCATGTATATGTTTGTTTCTGTTAACAGGACTTTACTATCTAATCAATGCTGGCCTTAAGCTCACATTCCTGCCTCAGCATCAAAGCTCTGTGGATTTATAAATATATTTCCACATTCAGTGAATGTATTTATTATTATTTTAAGTGCAAGATTTTAATGGGTTATACTGCAGTGATTTAATAGCTACATATACAGTGTAATGATCAAATCAAATTGATTAACATTTCTACATGTTTAATTACTCAAAGTTATTGATGTACATAATGTGATACATGTATGAGATCCAGTAAGATATTTAAACATTATTACAGAATGTTGATCAAATTCAGGTGACTAACATTCCAAGATATTGTCATTATTTTATTTTTAGTGTTTTAATTCCCTCCATTCTAGTTAGAGGTGTTTTTTTTTTTTTTACCTATAGTAATACAGAGTGAAGTACTCTGCCATATAAAATATTGCACATTATTGCATCTGTAACATTCTGTTTTGGTATTTACTATAATATTGAATAATAGATACATTTAAATTCTATTGTCCACATTTCTTTTAAAATATTTAGATTTCCTATTTCCAGGCATTCCAAAGCAGCACTTGAGAAATTAAATATGCAGCTTGTGATCCCATAAATTTCTTCTAATTAATAAATTTTCAATCTGTTCTCCACTAAAAACAATGATCTTTTAATAAATCCAAATATCTTCCCTCAATAGTGACATATGATGATGATACTAGAATCACAATGGGATTTATTTATGGCAGAGATATTTGACCCAGTCCTGTAAGGGGGACTAATATATAGAACAAACATATAGTCATAAGGAAAAATTTTTGAGAAAATCCATAAAAATGTGGTTAATGTGCATAAGTATAAGCGATACCCACTCACTCACTCTACTCTTGCATACAAAGCAAGCAAGCAAACAGAAAGCTTGCAGAAATGTCAAATGCCAGGGTCCTAAGTGTTTCTGCCCTGAAAATATCATTAAGGGGGAGCTGGTAAACTGTAGCTGAACAATCAACCATTATGATAGAAATGAAAGAGCATAAAGAATTAACAATGTTAACAGCTTTCACAAAAATCTTTGAGAGAACTATGATAAATTTGATATTTTCATTTCCCAGACTTTAGCCACAATAAATGTAATAAAATAAGTAATTTGTCACTAAGCCACAGGATTGTATTTTATGTTTTCATATTTAGAGACAGGTTTTGATTCAAAATAGGTTCAGTCCTTAAACTTGTGTAACGCTTTTACTTCCATCTCCCAGTTGCTGGGAAATATGAGTCAATGTCATCCATGACAAGGTTAAAGCTTAACTTACATCATCTGAGATGGAAAGGCCTTTGTGCTAGCTCCACAGCTAGCATGTGTTCATGTGACAATCTACTTGGTTTCTGCAAGAGCAAAATGTCAGTGTAGAGGTTGTTTGTTACTCCCCAGAGCTCAAAAACACCAGATACATTTAAAATTTTAAAACTCATTGAAAGTACATGTACCAGAGAATGCTATTTGAAAATCAAGAACTTGTCACTAGTGCTTTTATTGTTACTGCATACCATTTCAGGATCTTTTTAGTGAAGCTCTTGTGAGATATGTGCATTTACAGTATCAACTATTTATTTAATGTGTCTATGTCTGTAAGGAATCAAAATTCCATTTTGGGACATCTCTCCATACATATATGTTTACTTATTAGGCACATGCATGTAATACATAACATACAATGTATAATATAAATAAATTTATATTTATAATATAATAAATTATAATTTATTATATAGAATATGTATTATACATATTATTTTTATGTATTTGTGTATGTGTGGTTTGTGTATCTATCCTTCAAAGGAATGGTTGATATACTTCCAAATCTGTACCTCAGAGGATATTTTTTCACTTTAAAATAATTAGAAATCCACTTCCAAATAGTGAGAAATCAATGTTTTGATGCTTTTAAAATTATTACTCATTTGTTACAATTCAGAGTATAAAGCAATTGGTGCAAAAGCAAATATAAAATTTAATAACTAGAACATGTGTTTAAAGACATTTATTAAACCTAAAACATGTTACCTTGTGGTGGTATTTTACTTATACTGAAATGTGATTTTAATTGTATGTTAATAAATAAAGTTGTCTGGGGGTCAGAGCTATTAGAGTCATAGCAAGTGCATGGCAGCGGTGGCGCACGCCTTTAAGGACCTGGAGGGCGGTACATTCAGGCAGTGACGAGGCAGTCACATGTTTGGGTTTACAACCAATGAGAAGGCAGAACAGGAAGACTTTAAAGACAGACACACAGGAAGTAGGTCTTTTTCGGAGAGCTCTCTTGGCTGGAGAGGATCCCTGAATCAGGAAGGGTGAGGCTCTTAGCTCTGACCTCTTGGTTTTCTTCTCTGAATTGGCTCTGTGTTTCTTATTTGATAAGACCGTTGGTTACATCTACATTTGGCGCCCAACGTGACAAGAATCCATTAAAAAACGCTTAACTTGGCTTGGCGGCAGGTCTGGTCTCCCAGGTCGGCTTGGCCTCAGGCCGTACTAACTTTGAGCTACTTGCTTAAAGCCGGTGCTACGGACAATTCAGGCCTGCCCTGCCGAACAGGGCCCCTGCCTGTAAAGCCAACACACATGGTTGGAGCTTAAGGTAGCCAGAGCCAAGGCTTGACTAGGCTCAAGTGGGAACACGTGGCTGGATTCAAGTTCTTAGGCAGAACTTGTGGCTACGGTTCTTGCGTGTTCTCTCTCTCTCTCTCTCTCTCTCTCTCTCTCTCTCTCTCTCTCTCTCTGGATTCACACCTCGGACACTAGGAGGCTGTTTTGAAATTCCCTCGGATTGGTACTGTTCTACGAGGACTTGGTAAGTCACTTAACATATCAAATATTTTAAAGGAAACTATTTAAAAGAGAAATTTTTTCCACATTTAAAAAAAATGGGTTTTCTGTGTTCATTGGAAGAAAATTGGGCTTTGTTTGCAATTTTAGACAGTATGACAATGGAACAGCTATATGAGAAGATTAATGTTGACCGAATTATGCATTTTATTACTATGCTTATTCTCATTTTACTATTTAAAAAGATAGTCAATTTAAGTGCCAGGATGACAGCTTTAGAAAAACTTGATAAACCTGTAAAAACTCAGACAGAAGAAACTAACAGTGAAGTTGCTTCAAGATTGGATCATAGGGTTACAGAAAGAAAGCCTGTGTTCACACAGTCACCCTTAGTTTGTCCAGTAACCGTACAGCAGTTGCCTGATCAAATGACTACACAAAATATTTGGGCTCCAATTGAAATGTTAGATTTACGAAGGTTTAAGGAGGCAATAGTATCTTATGGCATGCATTCCCCATATGTAAAGCAAATGTTAAACTCTTGGTCAACATATAATAGGATTATACCACAGGATTGGCTGGAGCTGGCACAAGCTGTTCTTGAACCCAGTCAAAGGCTTCAGTGGCTAACTTGGTTCAAGGATGAAGCTAAAAACATAGAAAAACAGTGGAGGGATAAAGGAATACAAGTCTGCCAGGATCAGCTTATTGGAGAAGGTCAATATGCTTCAGCACAAGCACAATGTTTATATGATGTCCAAACCCTAATTTTATGTCGAACAGCAGCCTTGAATGCATGGGACAGAGTTGAGGAACCAGGAAAAAAAACTGAGTCATTTAAAAAGGTTGTACAAGGCCCAAAAGAATCTTTCACAGATTTTTTACAAAGACTGGCTTCAGCAGTAAAGAGAATGGTCCCAAATTCAGAAGCTAGTAAGATAATAATTGAAACTTTGGCCTTTGAGAATGCGAATGCAGCATGCAAAACAATAATCAGGCCATTAAAGGCAAGATTTGCACCTTTGAAAGATTGGATTAGAGACCCGGTTAATGTTGAAGCTCATGAGCATGATGATACGTGGGTAGGAGAAGCAATTTCAAAAGGTTTGAGGAATGTTAGATGTTTTGCATGTGGAAAGCAAGGACATTTGAAAAGGGACTGTAAACAGGTCATTCCTAGAAACAATGTTTCTTCAAGGAACAATGGCAACAGAATGCCCCTTCCTTCTGGAGTATGCAGAAGGTGTGGTAAGGGAAAACACTGGACCAACGAGTGTAGATCAACAAGGAACAGACAGGGTAATCCTTTGCCTCAGTCTTCGGGAAACTCCCAGAGGGGCCTCATGCAGGCCCCAATAGCAAATCCAGTTCAAACCTTTCCTGCAGTCGTAGAGGAAACTCCTACACAGAGCAATTAAATAACCAAATGCCTATTGGAATAAGTCATGCAGGTCAGGATGATGAAACAGAGAGAATAGAAAATTCAGGAGAAAAGATAAAGAAAATTTTTTGGCAAACTTCTATTAATGAACAAAGACCAAAATTATCGATAAAAATAAATGGTGTTTTGTTGTCTGGTCTGGTAGACACAGGTGCGGACGTTACCATAATTGCACCAGAATTTTGGCATCCAACTTGGCCTCTTCAGGAGGTAAACATTCAACTGTTAGGAATTGGGACATTATCTCAGGTGAAACAAAGTGCAAGATGGCTCGAATGTATAGGTCCAGAAGGACAGAGAGCAAAATTAAAACCATATGTGGCTAACATAGCTATGAACCTGTGGGGTCGAGACTTGTTACAACAATGGAATACTCAGATTAGCATCCCTCCAATCTCAGAAACAAATCATAAATTAGCACATGTTTCTGAGAGAAATATTAGAAGGCATTATTCTGAATGGTCACCAGCCATCCATATTATACAAGAACAGGGCACAACAACTGATGATCTTCCAAAGACATCAACAGCTCTACCTTTAAAATGGTTAACAGACAAGCCTGTATGGGTCCAGCAATGGCCTTTAACAACAGAGAAACTCCAGGCTTTAGAAGAGCTGGTAGAAGAACAGTTAAATGCTCAGCATATTGAAGAATCAACCAGCCCTTGGAATTCTCCTGTATTTGTTATTAAGAAGAAATCTGGTAAATGGAGAATGGTAACAGACCTTAGAGCAATTAACAAAGTAATTCAGCCAATGGGCTCTCTGCAATCTGGAATTCCTTTGCCTACTCTGTTACCAAAAGGATGGCCTCTCATAGTTATTGATTTAAAAGACTGTTTCTTTTCAATACCCTTACAAGAAAAAGACAGAGAAAGATTTGCTTTCACAGTGCCTACTTACAATAATTCTCAACCGGTTAAAAGATTTCAATGGAGAGTCCTCCCACAAGGAATGTTGAATAGCCCAACTCTGTGCCAATATTTTGTACAACAGCCATTGGAAGTGATACGTAAAAAATTTCCTAAATCTATAATTTGTCATTATATGGATGATATTTTACTAGCTGACTCAAATGCAGATACTTTAGAAAGAATGTTTGAAGAAGTAAAGAAAATTTTGCCTTGCTGGGGATTACAAATTGCTCCTGAAAAGATACAAAGAGGAGATTCTATTAATTACTTAGGATATAAAATAGAGCTACAAAAAATTAGACCCCAAAACGTGCAAATTAGGAGAGATAGACTACAGACTCTTAATGACTTTCAAAGATTATTTGGAGATACTTCTCATCTAAGAACTATTGTTGGGGTAAAAAATGATGAACTGCATAATTTGTTCAAAACCTTAGAAGGTGACAAGGACTTAAATAGTCCAAGAGAATTATCACCTGAAGCTGAGAAAGAATTGGCCTTGGTAGAAAAGAAAGTACATGAAGGACACGTGGATCGTATTGATCCAAAGCTGGATTGCATTTTGGTTTTTTTACCTTCTAGACATTCTCCTACAGGAATATTAATGCAGAGGGAAGATATTATATTAGAATGGATATTTTTACCAAATAAGCCAAATAAAAAATTAAAAACTTATGTGGAAAAAATCTCTGACTTGATTTGGAAAGGAAAATTGAGACTTCGTCAATTAGCAGGAATAGACCCAGCAGAAATTGTCATACCTTTAACTAAGGAGGACATTGAAAAATTATGGACTGAAAGTGAACCTTGGCAAAGAGCTTGCAGTAATTTTTTGGGAGAAATTAACAGCAAATATCCCAAAAGCGATAGAATTGATCTTATAAAGAGAGCTGATTAGATCTTGCCTCGAATTGTACGGGAAAAACCCATATCTGGAGTTCGTACATTTAATACAGATGCCAACAAACAAGGAAAGGCAGGTTACAAATCAGAAAATTTAAGTAAAGTGGTTCAAAGTCCTTATAATTCAGTTCAAAAATCAGAATTGTATGCTATTCTGTTGGTATTAATGGATTTTTCAGAAACTCTCACCATAGTAACCGACTCTCAGTATGCTGAAAGAGTAGTATTACATATTGAAACTGCAGAATTTATCCCTGATGCTTCAGAATTAACTTCACTATTTATTCAATTACAAGATACAATCAGAAAAAGGAGTCATCCTTTATATATAACTCACATTCGATCCCATACTGGTCTGCCAGGCCCTCTAGCACAAGGCAATGATGAGATTGATAAGTTATTGATAGGAAATGTGCTGGAGGCCTCAGAATTTCATAAAAAACATCATGTCAATAGTAAAGGCTTAAAAAAGGATTTTTCCATAACCTGGCAACAAGCCAAAGAAATAGTAAAGAAATGTCCTACTTGTTCCTTCTACAATCAAACGCCATTACCAGCTGGATGTAACCCAAAAGGTACTCAAAGGAATAAAATCTGGCAGATGGACGTGTTTCACTTTGCAGAATTTGGAAAACTGAAATATGTACACCACACTATCGATACTTATTCAGGATTTCAGTGGGCAACTGCTTTGAGTTCTGAAAAAGCTGATTCTGTAATCACTCATTTGCTAGAAGTTATGGCCATCATGGGTATACCTGCACAAATCAAAACTGATAATGCTCCATCATATGTCTCTGTTAAAATGAAACAGTTTTTTGCTTATTACAATATAAAGCATATTACAGGCATACCACATAATCCTACAGGTCAAGCAGTTATAGAAAGATCAAACAGAACTCTAAAGGATATGCTAAATAAACAGAAAGGGGTAACAAAAACCCCCAGAAACAGACTGCATAATGCTCTATTAACTTTGAATTTTCTTAATGCCAATGAGAAAGGAACAACAGCTGCAGAGAGACATTGGATAATAGAAAAAACTACAGAATTAAATCAGCCTATATACTTTAAGGATGTGCTGACCTCAGAATGGAAACCAGGGTATGTGTTACGTTGGGGATGAGGTTTTGCTTTTGTTTCTACAGGAGAAGATAAGTTGTGGGTACCATCAAATTTGATAAAGGTTCGATTTGAACAAGAGAAACCTCTTAATTAGAGGAGGTGATAGTTCTTCAACCAGCATGAACATCCAATTTAAACTAACTTATACCAGTAACACATGTCTTTTCATTTAATCAGATAATAACTTGCCCAAAAGGAACATCCCCAAAATTAGTCTTGGGGAAAGGTTTTTGTTTTTGTCTTTTAGGAGAATGAAGGTTAAGGAATCTGAAGAACACTGGACAAACGAGACAACTGAAGAAAAGGGACAAATCATCTATCCCAGGAAACAGAGTGAAACGGCGTATGGGTATATATTATCTAAAAAATTTTATGTCTTCCTAAATGTTTGTTTCTGCTTTTCTCTAAAAATTTAACACTATTGGTCTTCTAATAGTCCCAGTTCAATTAAAATTTAAAGCTGACTTTAGAGTTGGAGAATGGCTCTCTCCTTCTTTAAACTCAAGCATGTTGTTAAAAGAAAATGCAAACCCCCTGTATCATGCCAGAATAAAAGAGCCATCTTCTGCTATGTGACAGGAGAAAAGCCAAATTAACTAAGGGACTATTCTATTACTAATCTCAACTCTTTGATTCTATTCTGATTCTTTAAAACTTTTCTTAAAGTATAAATTTTATATCAAAATTTACAAGATTACTATATAGATATATAGATATATATACATTTTAACCTTTGTTAAGATATGAATGGTCATATAGAGTATTAATTAATTCTAGAAAAAAGGCTTCAATTAGCTGCATATATATGTCTTTGTGTTCGAGTCTCTTATCAGTTTTCTGCAGGAAATCACGGCCAGGCCTAACAACAACTGAAGTCTCCAGGAAGAAGTTGGGGCCCCACAACAACAACAATTCCACGTGGACAATAATAACATCATTAAGCTGACAAACATCATCTACAGATCAGCTTTGAACTACAAGGTGCTCAGAGCAATTTTGAGATGACTAGCTGAGATGATCCAGTCTCAAAGACTACTTGAATAAAGACTTGAGATAAACCCTGAACTTTGGCATTATACACAGACTGGATAATGAAGGATATGGTTACCTTTCCTAGAATTTGACAATTAACCTAAAATTTTTCTTTCAGGATAAAGATAACTTTGCCCATACCCAGCAGGAAGCAATTTTAAGAATACGCCACCCACATTCCCAAAGAGGTGGTGTGGGGCGGGTGGTTTTTTGGTCTTTTCAATGGGTTTTGGGTCTGGGATAATTTTCATTGTTTAGGGGAGTTGGTTACAAGTTGTTGTCGAGGGTTAGGATAAAGGCTAAGCAAAGGAGATTAGATTTAAGGTTCTTGTTTTAAAAAAAAAAGAGAATGAAAGAAGAAGAAAAAGACAATTACTAGTTTTAAATACTTTACATTGGATTGGATTGTTTTATATTGTATACAAATTATATATATTGAAATTGATATTGTTAGAAAATGCTATATGTATATCTCTAATTGTACTTATACCATTCATTTAATAATGCAATTTTCTGATCCTTGAATGTTATTATTACCAACTATTAGGATATAAAGAAATGAAAGTTAGTAGTTAGACATTACAATAGAACTTGTAGTCATATTAGATATGTTTCAAAAATTGAGCAGATATATTTTAGACAGGTCATCTTCAAACCCTTCAGAGATCTACAGAATATGGCATTTAAAATGTTTTAATAACTTAGAAAATTTTTCTTTTTTGTTATGATTGTGAGGCATGTCGGCTCCTGGCAGTACCAATCTACTTCAGAGATATTATGGGCATTGAAGAAACTGTGTATGGAGTTAACTTTCATTGTGGCAAAAGTTAGCCACTGGACAACAAAGTATCCTTGAATCAACTGCTGACAAAATGGACAGACAGGACATGAAACAAAGGACTACTGATTCTTGCCAAAACAAGTGTGGTTATGGCTTTATCAAAAGGCATCTTCTGAGGCCAGGACAATATGGCACCATCCCTGAAGTGGCCTTCGCAATTCGGAAAAGGTACAGTGCCCTTTTCTTCGAAGGCAGCTGAACAGGCAGTGGGCTGATGGCTTCTGGTGTGCAATGGAACAGCAGCTGAAACAGTTATTCTTGAAGAGTAACTAAGCTCACGCCTCGCAATAGTAAACTGGCATTTGACAGAGGGATGTGGAGAAGAACGGGATGCTGAGATGAAGCCATATATACACAGCCAAGAAGAATGGACAGCTGAATTAAAAAATCAACAACAATTTCCAGAATTTAAAATCCTGAATCATGACATGACACTAGTGGAATTCAGGTGTTTCTGGTACATGGACTGCTCTCACCCAATGTGAGGTTGAACTGTTGACCTTGTGTACATCCTACTTCACAAATGAGTCTGTCAGATATGCTAAGCCTATAGGCTGAAGATGATGCCCCAACACTGTGGAGAAACCTCAGGTGACTGTCCAGGCAGCTGGCTATTTCTGTCAACTCACAAATTTTTTGGAAGTTGCTTGCATGCACTTTGTTTTTATTTTTGTTAGTTAATATTATTTCCTTCTTGGGTCTCTGAGGGAGTTGAAGATTAGGTAGTTATAGTTGAAGGTTAGTTAGTTATAGTTGAAGATTAATTAGGATAGAAAGTGAATTAGATACATTTTGGACTTAACAAAATAGGATAGATAATGAAATTATTTTCTCTGAATTTGTCAAATACAAATGGACTAGACATTGTTTAGACATTTATTACCTGTATATATTGTATATAGTCATTGTACTTTTGTATATAGTTTTTCTTTTGTTAGTTATAACCTTTTTCTTTTTTTTCCTTTTTATTAAAATAGAAAAGGGGAAATGTGGTGGTGTTTTACTTATACTGAAATGTGATTTTAATTGTATGTTAATAAATAAAGTTGTCTGGGGGTCAGAGCTATTAGAGTCCTAGCAAGTGCGTGGCGGCGGTGGCGCACGCCTTTAAGAACCTGGAGGGCGGTACATTCAGGCAGTGACGAGGCAGTCACTTGTTTGGGTTTACAACCAATGAGAAGGCAGAACAGGAAGACTTTAAAGACAGACACACAGGAAGTAGGTCTTTTTCGGAGAGCTCTCTTGGCTGGAGAGGATCCCTGAATCAGGAAGGGTGAGGCTCTTAGCTCTGACCTCTTGGTTTTCTTTTCTGAATTGGCTCTGTGTTTCTTATTTGATAAGACCGTTGGTTACATCTACATTACCTGATTTTACATTCAGTTTTCATACTAAGGTATCTGCTGTGGGATGATCTGCATGTTAAATGTGTTGCTCTGATTGGTTAATAAATAAAACACTGATTGGCCAGTAGCCAGGCAGGATGTATAGGCAGGACAAGGAGAGAGGAGAATTCTGGGAACAAGAAGGCTGGGGCAAGAGAGACGCTGCCAGCCGCCAGGAAGAAAAGCAGATGTTAAGATACCGGTAAGCCACAAGCCATGTGGCAACTTAGAGATTAATAGAAATGGGTTGATTTAAGATATAAGAACAGTTAGCAAGAAGCCTACCACGGCCATGCAGTTTATAAAGAATATAAGTCTCTGTGTGTTTACTTGGTTGGGTCTGAGCAGCTGCAGGACTGGCGGGTGAGAGAGATTTGTCCTGACCATGGGCCAGGCAGGACCAGGAAAACTCTACAGGTAGCTGCTTGCTTTTGAAAAATAATTCCTTACTACAGTGTATAGCAACACAGAAAGTGTACTCATTCTGTTCCATTTCAACCTGTTTTCAATTTTTTTTAAAAAAATGTGTAATACAGGAAATTTGTATATTCATTGTGCTTTTACAGAAAGTATGTCTGTTATTTGATTGTACGCACAATTTTATCCTTCCACATGGCTTGTAGTATGACTGCTATTTGTATAAATTACATTCAAAGAAACATTTTGAGCTCAACACACCCTCCATTTTAATGATCTTCAATTAAACACTTTGAGGGGACAAATATAAGTCAGGAAAAGACTCTTCAAAGGATCATTCCTTATAAAGAGTTCTGACAATGTTACATCATTTGATATATGACACAAATAATGCCTTGTACCTGACCCTATTTTCAATGGTGCTCTATTTTATTTGTAATGTGATTTAAAAAGTAATTTCCTTACTTATATCCATGTGGACATTAGTTTATGTTTCTTTTTTATTACATTATATATTCACTTTAGAGAAAGGCGATTCTCTGTGGTCAGCCTGGAAGTCATGTGGAAACTATCATGAGTGATACCTTGTCTCTAGTCAGTTTACTGCTTGTCATCTTAGATGTCCTGCTTTCAAGTTTACATGGATAACTATCCAAAGTCAGCTGAGTATCTTCCTGTAAGGGAACAGTTTGGGTTAATTTTATCACAATATTTTTTTAAATATTCATTTTTAGTGTGTGTGTGTGTGTGTGTGTGTGTGTGTGTGTGTGTGTGTGTGTGTGTGTGATGTGTCTGCAAGAGTCAAGGGAGTCCAGAGGACACTACTGTTCTGCCTGTGTCTAGATTTACAGGTGGTGAGCAGCTGAACATGAGTGCCTGGAAGTGAACTCAGTTCCTCTGCCTGAACAGTACAAGTTTGTAACTGCTGAAGCATTTCTCCAACTCCACAATAAACACTTTAAATATGTGCTCTTAATTCCTTACTGTTTCCACTTACTTGCTTATCAATTCTCTCCATATTGCCTGATACTTACGATGAAAACTCTCGCTGTGCTTAGCAGGGCTCCTTAAATCCTTTTAAAGGAATTCCATGGCTACCTTGATCAAATTATTCCTGTTAAAAACCAGGCTTCCTGCTTGATAGATCACAGTACTTTAAACTGCATTGTCATGAGTGTGTACATAGGTAAACATTGCCTCACCAGCTTATATGTACTCTTTTTAATGCACTTTTCTTACGGATGCTTTCTACCAGGGGAATAAATTCAAGTAATGATATAATACATTTGTTACAGAAAAGTAATTATCTAATAAAGCTGATTGCATTCATGTCTGCCTTCTCTAAGACCACAATATTAAAATTTTTTAAAATAATGTTATTATAATACACTTATGCAAAATATGTCAAAGTTTGATGGCTGTATACACTATTTTACTGATTTTATAATTTACTTTCTTTTTAATTAAAATTGAATTACATCATTTCCCCCTCCCTCTCCTCCATCCAGTTTTCCCATGCCCCCTTCAAATTCATTGCCTCTTTTTCTTTGATTATTATTGTTGTATATATTAAATATATGAATATATTGTTATGTGTTTAAATATTGCTACATATATGTGTATATAAATATATAAATAATTTGCTTATTCTGTTAAGTACTATGTATTTGGGACTTATCTCTAGGTAGTGAGTTGACCTTTAGAGGGCTCGTCTCTGGGGAGGATTAATTCTCCCACTTTCAGCTGTGGGATTGCCTGCACATGTTCATCTAGGGTTGTAGCCACATGAAGTTTCTTGTTGTTTTCCACAGCTGCACCTGAATCTACTGCCATTTCAGGCAGGAACTGTGGCTCTGCTGTTACCGGCCTGATTGTCAGGCAGGGCCCCAGTGTTATTTTATGTCCTGCCAGATCTGCCTCCCGCTGCCAGCACCAAGTGGAGTTTTTAACTGTTCCTCCACTGTTCTATTTATCAGTAAGACTTGGGAGTCAGAGTCTCAGGTGAAAACCTGGAGGCTCGGAGAACAGGAGGAGCAACTAGCTGAAATTCCCCCTTTATTGGCACTCAGAAAGAGAGTATCCTTCCACTCTGCCAATCCACAGAAGACCAACACACCCAAACTATCTCCCTACTACTTCCTGGGCATCTCTCTATCCACCTTCCAGACTCCCTCTGACCCTCTATGACTATTTTCTGTCAATTTGTTGCTAGCTTTGCCTCCTGACCTATAGTTGATTTTATTTAATTAATGCAAATGCAGACTTGGGTTCATAGTGTAATTGAATATTCTGCAACATTTCACTTTTTTGTATAGGTAAAAATTATAGGTTTTGACTCTAACACAGTAAACTATACAAAATAAGGAAAAAGAAGTATCAGGTAAGAATTACATCATCAATCTCCAGTGTATTTGTACTTGGCTACTCTGGATAAATTATTATCTATCTTTTCTTAGTGAGTCCAAAGTTAAAAAAAAAAGTCCTAAATCGCTTTCTGTCATAACTGGTATTACCTACCTTTAAATAACATTTTAGATCTTAAAACATTTTCTTAGATATACAACTTAAACTTTTATGTCTTTCAAACTTTATAAATTTTATATCTCCTTTGTGAGTTTCTTTTCTGAATTTGTTAAAAAGGAAAACTGTAAGACTATAACTATATAGTCTTCAAACCCATCAGAGACCTAAAAAGGATAAAATATTCCCTGAGTAAACAGGAAGTACAAGTACAAAGCAAGCAACTTCTGTGGGTAGTAGAATTAAAGGCAGGTGCCACCACCTCCTTTTGTACTATAACTCTATAATATAAAAAAAGTCTAATTTATAGAGATTCATCTGTTTGCTGTGATTAAAGGCATGGGCTATCATTGTCCTGCTCAAATATTATATCTCATCTACAAATCATTCCAACTCTTCAATACTTAGAAAATGAGCTTGAATGACAGTAATCCCTTGAATTAATTTAAAACATTTTAATCTCATAACTGAGATTTTAATGCCAAACAACAAAAATATTTTTTTTATTGAAGATAAATATTCAAAAGCTGATGTCCATCCAAGGTAGTGTGGGCCACATGTCAACCAATATTCTAACATTATAATATGGATATAAGATATGTGGTTTAATAAGCCCCATTTTTCCTTCCATGCCAGTAACCCAATTGCTGTGGGATGTTCTGTATGGCAAATGTGTTGCTGATTAGTCAATAAATAAAACACTGATTGGCCATGGGCTAGGCAGGAAGTGTAGGCAGGACAAGGAGGAGAATAAAGTTGGGAAGTGGAAGGCTGAGTCAGAGAGACACTGCCAGCCGCCACGATGAGAAACAGCATGTGAAGATGCTGGTAAGCCACGAGCCATGTGGCAAGGTATAGATTAATGGAAATGGATTAATTTAAGCTGTAAGAACAGTTAGCAAGAAGCCTGCCACGGCCATACAGTTTGTAACCAATATAAGTCTCTGTGTTTACTTGGTCGGGTTTGAGCAGCTGTGGGACTGGCAGGTGAGAGAGATTTGTCCTGACTGTGGGCCAGACAGGAAAACTCTAGCAACACCCAATTGTGCCTTTTGTAAATTATCCTTCAAGAATATCATTTTTCCTCTTTTTTCATATCTGATTAAATGAAAAGCATTTGTTAGTCTTATAAGTTAGTTTGTATTGAATGACCAAGCTCTTTGATGAATTATCACCTCTCCTAATCAGTAAGACTCTGATGGTTCAAATCTAATTTTTATCAGTCTTGATGGTGTCTATAGCTTTTCTTTTCATGTGGAAATAAAAGCAAAATCTCTTCCCCAATGTAACACATATCCTGGTTTCCATTCTGAGGTGAACATGTCTTTAAAATAGCATGCTGATTTAATTCAGCAGTTTTTTTTCCTACTATCCAATGTTTCTCTGCAGCCATTGTTCCTTTTATTTTGGAATTAAAAAAAATTAAATTTAATAAAAAACTGTGTGATATATTTCTGGTGTCTTTACTACCCCTTTCTTTTTTATTAAGCATATCTTTTAAAGTGTAATTAGATCTATCTATGACTGCTTGGCATACCTGTAACATGCTTTATGTTGTATTATGCAAAAAAGTGTTTCATTTTACTAGAGATATATGCTGGACTATTGACTGAATTTGTACTGGTATCCCCATAACTGGTAACCTGTAGCTGGAGTTTTCCTGCCTGGCCCACGGTCAGGGCAAATCTCTCTCACCCGTCAGTCCCACAGCCACTCAGACCCAACCAAGTAAACACAGAGACTTATAATGGTTACAAACTGTATGGCCATGGCAGGCTTCTTGCTAACTGTTCTTACAGCTTAAATTAATCCATTTCCATTAATCTATACCTTGCCACATGGCTCGTGGCTTACCAGCATCTTCACATGCTGTTTCTCATCGTGGCGGCTGGCAGTGTCTCTCTGACTCAGCCTTCCACTTCCCAGCTTTATTCTCCTCCTTGTCCTGCCTACACTTCCTGCCTAGCCAATGGCCAATCAGTGTTTTATTTATTGACTAATCAGCAACACATTTGCCATACAGAACATACCACAGCAGTAACCCCATCCCCATTTCATATGGCCATGACTTCTAATAAAGGTGTAATTACATAATCAGCTTTTATAGAACTTAAAGAATTTGCCCATTGAAATCCTGAACAAGTGTCTATGCTTTGGTACATATATTTTAGTTCTCCAAACTCTGAAAAATGAAATACATATATTTGCCAAATTTTATTCCTTTGAGAATTTTTTTGGTTACTTCCTGCAGGTAATGGAGTTGGATTACACAATAAACAAGTAGGACATTTCCTTATAATTTCTTTGGCATGTTAACAGGTGATAAAAAATCTTTTTTTAAACCTTTGTAATTAACATGTTGTTTCTTATGAAATTTTGAGGCTTCTAGTACATTCTTCCCAATAGCTGATCAATTTTATTATTATCTTGTGCCAGAGGGCCTGCTAGACCCATATGGGATCTAACATTTGTTATATACAATAGATGATTTCTATTTTGATTTTCTTGATGTAATTGAATAAATAACAAAGTTAATTGTGAAACATCTGGAATAAGTTCAGCAGTTTCAATATGTAAAAAAAAAAACTTTTCTAAATATTGAGAGACAGTAACTATATTAAGAGGGTCTGGAAAATTCTAATAATACAATGAGAATAGCATATAATTCTAATTATTGATTTGAATCATAAGGACTTGAAGCCACTTTTCTTATTCTATCTTGTAACTTGCTTTTTTCTAATTTATTGACGTCAGTATACAAAGAAGCAGTTCCAGAAATTGATGTTCCTTTTATTATATAAGGGATAATTCAATTAGTGCTTTTTATAGACTGAAGTCTCTTGCTTTTGGAGTATTTGTTGCTAATCTCTCCAAAAAAATTACTGCAAGCTTTTTGCCAATGGCCATCTTCTGCCCATAATGAGGCAATTTGAGCATTAGTAAAAGGGATGACAATTTCTTCTGGGTCTATTCATGACAAATGATGAAGTCTCAATTTTCCTTTCAGAATCAATTCAGAAACCTTTTCTACACAGGTCTTTAAATTTTTTTACTCTGTGTGATAAATTATCCATTTTAATATATTATCTTCTCTCTGTATAAGAATTCCTGTAGGAGAATGAGTAAATGGTAGAGTAACTAGGATGCTGTCGAGCTCTGGATCCAAACGATCTGCATGTACACCCTGTAATTTCTTTTTATACCAAAGACAATTCTCTTTCAACCT
This sequence comes from Peromyscus californicus insignis, assembly GCF_007827085.1. Classification (NCBI taxonomy): domain Eukaryota; kingdom Metazoa; phylum Chordata; class Mammalia; order Rodentia; family Cricetidae; genus Peromyscus; species Peromyscus californicus. The sequence continues at coordinate 51,890,281 of NW_026294525.1, forward strand.
CAGCTAATATCTTTTCTGGATTACTTAAGTCCTTATCACCTTATAAAATTTGAAATAAATTGCTTAGCTCATGAACAGTTAATTTAATTGTGGCCATAACTAGTTAATAACTTTCATCAATTTTTGAGAATTATTGAGAGTTTTTATTTGACCTCTCCTGATTTGAACTTTCTGTAAATCTATTTTATATCCTAAATAATTAATAGACTCTTCTCTTGGTGTTATTTTCAGGAGCAATTTGTTATTCCCAAAAGGCAAAATTCTCTTTACTTCATCAAACATTTTTATAAGATAGCTGCTTCAAAATCAGCCAGTAAGATATTATCCATATAATGATAAATTATATCATTTAATTTTGATTAAGAAAACTGCTTATGAATTATTTTCAGTGGTTGTTGTACAAAATATTGACACAAGGACTATTTAACATTCCTAATGGAAGAACTTACCAATGGTACCTTTTATCAGCCTGTCATTTATTATTAGCAGCACTTTGAAAGCAATTTTGCTCTATCCTGTTTTGCAAAGGTATAGTAAAAAAAGCAATCTTTTAAATCAATCTCACCTAAAATACCTTTCACCAAGACAAAGTTACAATCTCTAGAGGGTGAACATTTATATTTTGGTGAAATTATTATTACATCTGCTCCTCTGTCTACTAAACATTCAATTTCAATGCAATTTATTTGTATCTTTAGCCTTGGATTCTCATCATTTAGAGCAATTTGTCAAAATACTTGTTTTCTGTTCTCTCCAGAAATTTTTATCTACTGATGCTGATCCTTGATCACTTCCAGAGCAGTGTTATTTTTAGCAATAGACATTAAGTCTGTTAATTCCTCTGTGGATGACTTTTCCAATGCTGACAGGTAATGACTGAAACAAATTTGATGTTGGGGCCTCTGGGAGGCCTCCTAGGTCATGTCACAATAGTAAAGACTTACCTTGATTGCAACTTGCTGATCTGTACTCATTAATTCAGTGCTGACCTTTGCCACATCTGCATATTCCAGAAGTCTGGGGCATTATGTTTGCTTATATCTAGAAAAAAGCATTAATTCTAGGAATGCTTTGCCTATAATCTCTTTTCAAATGACCTGGTTTACCACTATTAAAACATCTAATATTTTGGTTTTCCTTAAAATTTCTAGAAATCACTTTTCCTATTAAAGCAGCATCATAAGTGTGAGATCCAGTATCATCTTTATGTTTAATCCACTCATCCATTGGTACTGACCGTGCCTTTAAAGGCCTAATCAATCTTTTACATTCTGAATTAGCATTTTTAAAAGCTAAAGATTGAATTAATATTCATCTGACTTCTGGATATGATACTATTCTATTAGCAGCTGAAGTCAATCTTTGTAAATACTAGTAAAACCTTCTTTTGGGCCTTGTATAATTTTCATAAATGATTCAGACCTGTTTCATGATTCTTCAACTTTGTCCCAAGCATTTAAGGCTGCTAAGTGATATATAGCCAAAGTGTGATCATCAAATTCAAACTGTCTTTGTAACTCAGCATACTGACCTAGGAGTTGATCTTGGTAAATAATATTGCCTGTAGCCCAGTTTCCTTATCCTATGACCCTAGCTTCCTCTCTTCTCTGTTTCACATTGTAACTGAGCACTAGCTTCTAATATTGCTACAGCTATATTTTCAGTTCTGGAGGAAAATTCTATTCTGAGATTCCTATCAATTTACCATCTGTTTCACATAGAGTGAGTTCATAACATATGAAATGACTGCTTCCTTAAATCTCTTCAAATTTAATATTTTTATAGGATCCCATTTAACTTCTGCAAAACCTCAGGGATGCCTAACATCCGCTGGTCATTCTTATATAACTGGAAAAACTAAAATTTGTTTTATAATTACCTTGGTCTGCTCCTCTTCAGTTTCATCATGCATTGTAGTATTAAGCTCTTTTTTAAATTCTTATTTGAATATTTTTCTCATTTCATTAGTTTGTCTTTCTAAGGCTTGTATCTTATCAGTAGTAAATCTTTGTAAAGCTTGTTTCTTATCAATAGTAAATCCTTCTAAGGCTTGTGTCTTACCAGTCAAATTTAGATATTTGGCACAGTTATTAAACCACTTTTTAAAGATAAAATATGAATTATCAAACTGATAGCAATTGTAGTCAATATTATGTCAATCTCAGCTAAGTCATTTATCCTCTCATTTATTTTTTCTATTTTCAAGCAATTCATGGTAGCTCTATATGGAGGCCAAATTCCCTTTGTTGTGATAGTTCCCATTTTTCACGTGGGAAAGTTTCTTATTTTTTAATATTATTTAACTCTCTCCTATTGAACTTCCCAGGTTTCTCACCAAATATGCTGACTTCTCAGATTGCTGCAGAAGCACTGTAGGCAAGCTCAGTCCAAACTCCGAATTTTAGCAGTGGAAGTGGCAGTTGCAGCAGCTGGGTGGTTGTGCCAATGCATTCTGTCATCAATTTTTTTCCCTGTGGGCACAGGGTTTGCATCTGGTTCTACTGCTCTTTCAGCTAGTGCTTGTGCATCCACTATTACTGGCCCATTTCTCAGGCATCAACTTGGCAGAACTTTTATGTCCCACTGGACTTGCATCCTGCCACTGCCACCAAGTACCCTTATTGACTTAATAATTATCATTCTATTTATTAATAAGGCTCAGAGTTAGAGGCTGGGGTGAAAACCTGATAGCTCAGAGAAGTTTAAAGGCAACTAGATGACCATCTCTCTTCTCTAATGTCTCAGAAAGAGAGCATCCTTTTTGGTTTTTGCTCCACCAAACCACAAGTGACTGCTACATTCAAAGGCCCTCCATACTACTTCCTGTGCTTTTGTCTATCTGTCTTCTAGACTCTGGATGATTACATTCTGTCAACTAGTTGCTGCTCCTGCCTCCTGACCCAAGGTTGATTTTATTTAATTAATGTAAATGCAAACTCAGGGTTCACAGGGTGATCAAATATCTCACAACATTTTCCTGTATCTATGTTGGCATGACAATGTGTAGGGAAATTATTGAGGCCTTTCTTGTATAAGAAGTCATATTGATAAGATTTCAACAATGTGGGTTCTCTGTCAGATATAGAGGATACAATGATGTAGCTATTTCCTGGTCCTTTGGCTTTGATAATCTTCCTACCTCTTCTTCTGGGTTCTCTGAATCTTAGGTATATGAGTTGTTTTTTAAATGTGTAAATTAGGGCTTGACATCTTGTAATAATTTGTTCTTTGCTGTTTTAGTGTGCCTTTCTCTAAGGAGTTCCATTTGCTGCTAAAAGGAGTGTTTTTGATGAGGCATGAGAGCTACACTTGTCTATACATATAAAGATAAGTGTGTAGAATGAAGTTTATAATCATAGTGTGCTAGTAAAGTGACAGTAGTAGATTCAACCATAAAACCTTTAACTTCAGTGGTTGTAGGTAGTTGCTTGGGTTTATTTCACCAGTTCTGATTTGCCTCCTATTATGCTATTCTTAAGTTCAATTAGATAGCTGTTGGTTACTTCCATGAAAAAAGTACTATTATTGCATCTTTAGAGATATCTTCCAATGATAGTCATCAGGTTGGTCCATAAGCATCATGGTTAGAAAGGAGTATTGATTGCTTTCCCACTTGGCAGATTTTATAGCAATTTAAAAGTACTGTGAAATCTGGTTATGAAGGAGGAAAGCATTGTGTAAGATTCAGTTTGATTCCTCGGAGTCTTCAGTGAAAAAAATGTGTGTCGTCAATAATAAGAACTTACTTTCAACTTCTAAAAGGCAATTGGGGAAAATAGCTATATTCAATATTGTTTGGAAGTCTTGGATTCCCCTTACCAATAAGTCAAAATGAAGTTTTTCTTGTATGGCGTTGGACTTTTATTCATTTATCAATTTTGTAAGGACCAATATACCCCAAGAGGCATAAATTAATTTAACATATATACAAATATATACTTATATGTATTAATTGAATTATCTGTATTTAAGGTAAATATAAAATAGTATGAATCCTATTCAATATTCTTACATACTATTCTTCCCTCTCTCTTACTGACCTTCTTTTTTTTCTTCTATAGAGTTTTTACCCTTCCTTGGTTCCATTTTGCTTTCATGTATTCTACAGTTAATTCAAGTTTTTCAGGCAAATCTAAAAATTTGAAGCTAGAAACCACAGATGAGAAAGAACATGAAGCATGTGTTTTTCTGGGTCTGTTTTATAAGTAATTAAATAATATTTTCTGTTCCATCTTTTCCCTGAACATTTCATGATTTCATTAATCTTTGTAGCTGAATAGTATTCCATTATGTATATGCATCACATCTTCATTATCCATTCATCAGTTAAAGGGCATTTAAATTGTGTCTATTCCCCAGATATTGTGAGTAGATTATTAGAGAACAAGGTAATAGTTATTTGTGGAGTGAGGTATAGTGTCTTTGGGGCATATGCCAAGGAGTGCTACAGCTGGATCAATATGGTAGATTTATTTTAGCTTTTTTGAGGATTCTCCACATTGTTTTCCAGAGCATCTATATTAATTTTCAGTCCTACCAAATATGAACAATTATTTTTGTTTTCCCACATCCTTGCCAGTATTTGTTCACTGTTATTTCATTGTTCTTAGGGATTGTTACTTGGTACAAATGAAATTTCAAAGTTATTTTAATTTTTATTTGCCAAATTTTTAAGTATAATAGACAGTTTTTGAGAAATTTCTTAGACATTTTTCTTTTTCTTTTTTCTTTCCTTGTTTTTAAAAAATCTCTGTTTAGATTAATAACACTCTGCTTTGTTGACTGTTATTTGAGTTCCTTATATACATTCTGGATAATAATCTCCTGTAATATTTATATCTGGCAAAGATTCTCCCCCAGTATGAGGACTTCTTCTTATTCAGTTGACTATTTCTTTAGCTGTAAAGAAAAAATTTAGTTTTATGAACTTTCTTTAATAAACTTTTGGCCTTAATTTCTAGGTAAACTGAATATTATTCAGATATTCTTTTTCTATACCTATATAATGCTGCCTATATATTATTCTAGATATTTCAGTGTTTTAGGCTTCACATTACAGTTTTTAAATTTATTTGTTTATGATTTTTTTTCAGTCCATAGTAGACACAGGTGTAGTTTCATTCTTCTGCATGTGAATATCTAGATTTTCCAATAACATTCTTTGAAGATGCTATCTTTTTAATGGTATATGTTTTTTATCATATTTGTCTAAAATATTAGATGACTATGAAATATGTATATGTTTTTGTGTCTTTTATTTTGATCCATTGATCTGCATGTCTGTTTTGTCCTAGTACCATATTGTTTTTCTTACTATAGCTCTGTAATATATTATAAAATGTAGAATGATTATCTCTCTAGCATTACTCTTTTAATTAAGGGTTGTTTTGTTATATCTATGAAGAATGTTGAAGGAATTTTGATAGAGAGTGCAATGAATTTTAAATAAAAAATACAGATTAATTCCGAGTCAATACTAGTGAGTGATTTCAGTGGTCATCTTCTTCAATAGAGAACATTACCTGGTTAAAAAAACACAGCATATTGGGAAAATTCAATATTATAATTCATCAAATGTCTACAAAAACACAAGTTAACTCCAAAACAATACCAGTGGATGATTTCAGTTTTCCTATTATTCAATAGAAAATTTTATGTGGTAAAAAAATAAATAAGTAAAATAGCAAAACCTGAGAATTCAATGAATTAATCTATTAAATGTCTACCCAAATGCCAAAGATGATACATACTATGCAGCAGAATATGGATGCATCACTGAAAGACTACAATTGGAATACAAAACAAATATAAATAAATTCAGAAACATTGAGACAACACTTTGTATTCTATCTCAACATAACGCAATAATACTTAAAGTCTAAAGCTAATGAATCCCCAATAGGTACTCAGACCATCAGAAATTATTAGTACAATGATAAATTTCTCAAAAAATGCATTAAAAACCATTCCTAGAACTAACTGAAAATATAACACACATTAAAATCAGTTCTATGAGGGAAATTTATAGTCTTAAGATTTATAACATTTTTTCAAAAAATTAGAAAGAGCACAATTAAACAACTTGATTATTCAAATCAATAATTGGAAAAATAGTAACAAACCGAATCCAAAAACAAGTAAAGTACTAGAATAAATTGCAAAAATAGAAACAAAGAAAACAACACAATGAATCAAGGAATCTAAGAGATGGTTGTTTGAGAAGATAACAAGATCAACAGACACTTGGTCCAATTAACCTAAAGAAGAAAAGGACAATACAAATGAACAGAATCATAAATGACCATTTATGATATTGCCATATTCACCAATGAAACTCTAAGTCCTGTAAAGTAATATGTTAAAATATATACTTCCTCACCTGAGAAAATCTTAAAGATTTATATTAATTCAAACCATCAAATTTAAACCAAGAAGAGATCAGCTACTATTATATAATTCTTATATTGCTGTTTCCTGTGCTATTTTGTTAATAGTCTCTCAAGTATCTGTTTATTTTTGTCAACTGTCTTTTTTATTCTTTTATAAAGGAGGGTTTTTGAGATTCAAGTATTTTCTTTAAGTCGTTGATCTATATTTTAACACAAATGACTATAACAACTTTATGTATAATAGTTCCAACTAGAATAAGCCCAAGTTTCCATCATTTTTGGAATCACTAATCAACTATCGTACAATTCTATAAATGGAAAATGCATGAAAAGTAAGATTTGATACTCCATAATCCCTTTACTCTCATTCTTTTGTGTTGGTTAATGTGTGCAATAGTGGTATATTCCATTTTGGCAGAGGCCAAGGTCAACTCTTATTGTTGTTCTTCAGTTGCTATCCATCTTGGTCATTAATACAAGGTCTAGAACTGACCTGAGGCTGACCAAATAGGCAAGGCTAAATGTTGTAATAAAATATGTTTTGCAGATACTTGAAATTCAGAGCTTCATATAGCCACACTTCTCTCTTCCCAGCATTGGGATTACATGCTTGAACAACTGCACTGAATAGTTTCTTGTTTGTGTTTTTGTTTTTACATTTATTCTGAGTAGTCAACTCAGTTCCTCATGTTTGCATGCATTTGTTGTTTGTACCTGTACAACATGAAATGTGAGTTTCAACTGCATTCTTTTGTATATGGGTATCAAGTTTTTCCAAGATTTTTTGAAGAAGTTTTTTATTTCCATTTATATTCTTGATACCTTCACTGACAATTGCTTGACTATAATTAAGTCTATGTGGCTAACTTTTATTGCTTTCCATCGATTATATTATGGGTCTTTATGTCAATATCTTAATGTTTAAATAGCAGTGGTATCTTTCACACACATTTTTATACCACAAAATCGTAGGAACCATCCAGAAGCAATTAGAGAAGGAAAAAAAAAAGCAAGTCCAAAACAGTAAAATTATCTCTTGTTTTAACTGAAAGTCTTCTAAAGATCTCATTATCTTGGAGAGAGAGGGGAGACAGACAGAGAGACAGAGAGACAGAGACAGAGAGAGACAGAGACAGAGAGAGAGACAGAGACAGAGACAGAGACAGAGACAGAGACAGAGAGGCAGAGAAATGCAGAGAGACAGATAGACACAGAGAGAAAAAATATAAAAACTATTAGAACATATGAGCCACCAAATAGCTTCCTGATGCCACTCTGCTCAGGTGGGTGGAAGCCACCCACAGGCCAGCCTGGGTCCTCAAGTTCTGGGCTGGCTGAAGACATTCACTGGCCCAACTGACACCATCGTGTGCCCATATAATGAACAAATGTGTTGTGGATAAATGGGAGAGAAAGAGAAGTGGAATGGTTCATGTAGTGTGGAAAGAGGTAGAAGAGATGAAATGAAGGCTGTGAGGAGCAGGATGAGGGAGTAGCCTGTTTGTCACCTGAGGACATGGTGACATGCAAGTGCAGGCTGCTGCCAATGGCCATTTCTGAGTCCATGGTACTATTACAGCCAGGGTCGGTCTGTGTTAACATCCACAGCCCGTGTTGCCATCAAAGGCCACAAGGATGCCAGGTTATGGGCCACCACCTCTGGCCAAATTCATGTCTGAGGGCCATGCTGCTGCTGGGGCCATGCTAATCTGTGTGCTTGTGCTGCCACCCCAGGCCCTGGTGACATCTGGACCTGAGCTGCAGCTGAGGCCATATTTGGGCCAAGGATGTTACATAGCAGCCAGGGTCTGTATCGATGTCAGTGGTTTCTGTTTCCATTGAAGGCCATATGGATGCTTGGGTTCTGAGCTGTCACATAGGGCCATGTTGGTGTCTGAGGGCTGTAAGAGCTCCTCTGGGTGCCGCAGACTGGGTCTCAGTAGGAACACCAGACCAAGGGAGAACAGGTCGAAGGTACTCAGGATAAGTGAGATTCGGCGAATGACAGACAGACACAGACACGAGAGTATGCTGTGAAACTGCTGCAGTTTTACTCAGATCAAGCAGTGTTTTTTATACAATCATTTGAGGAAACATGGCAATCGGCCAGTGGGGCAATAGACATAGAATTAACAATGTGGTCACACAATTTTCTCAGAATGATTAATAGATCTCATGAGTACAGGTGTTATTTCCTCTTTTGTGGTCCCTCATCCAGACAGAGAACATTATGGCCCTAGCTGAAGTTTTCCTTCTACGTAATTATTAGACCTTTGTTTTGTATCAAAATTAAACCCTTCCCACCATCGTTCTAACCATGGTTTCATTTGTGTGAAAATATTTAACCTTTGCCTGCAGGTGAGAAAGCACCAGGGGGTTGGGACCTAGCTATTCTTTCCATGAACTGTAACTTATGCCATTCTGTTTTCATACTATTATGATTCACCCATTGGTTCCCATGTTTATCATAAGCTCCCGTAAAGGGCAATGGCTCCAAATAATTATTATATCTAGGATTAAAGTTAGGGGGTTGCCACCACCGACCCTTGATGAGAAACTCTATTTGTCCCTGGATAATTCTTGTAGGACTGGCTAGTTCCTGTAACTGCTTCCTTGCAGCTGCTGTTGGCTGCGCGTGTGGATTGCTTATGAGTTCCTGGACTTTTACTTTCATTCTCTCCTCACTAGAATCTTCGTCTCTCTGAGTCATAAGTTCTTTTTGCTCTAAATCATTCATAAATTCCCCCAAACTTCTAGGACCCTCTTTAACTGTTTGCCTAAAAGCTTGAATTATAGGTGGGGGTATTGAGGCCATTTTTGAGGAATCATTATTCTCTTTATGGGGCACATCAGGAACATTGAGAGCTAACTCCCTGAAATCAATACACAAGGAACAGCAATAGTCATAGCTGTAAAGAGAAAAAAGGCAGAATGCCAGCCAGCCTCTGTAAGAAGATTTTGCGTGGTTCCGTGTAGCCTGGCACCATGATTCGGGCAGATTGATAAGGGGTCGCCGGGGGCATAGACCCGAGGGCCGCAAGCCCCCCATTCCCACGTAACCACCTCATCCAAGGCATTTGTCACGCGGGTGACACTGTCGTGGGTGTGGCATCTGGGTTTCCTGGAGGCTTCACCCAGCAGGTCTGCATAAAGAGGAAGATTGGACCACAAGCCTGAGTATCAGGTGTTTGGAAGGTCTACACTTGGCTGTATTCAACAAGGGGGAGGTCTTTTGCTCCTCCCCTTGGCATTGTGATAAAAAGCCCTTTGGAATAAAGTTCTGGGCTGGTCGGTTCAGACCCAGGCCCTCCCGAGGCTCTCCTGTGTTTTCTGTCTTTCCTCTCATCCTCTAGGTATCTCTTTCTAGCTAATATTTCTTACTTCTTATTCAAGAGTACTCTGGGTCATAAAAGTGGCAGCTGGTCTACCACAGAGGGCCACGGCTGCCACTAGGGCCATACTGATCTGAGTGGCCTGTGCTTCCACCTGAGGCTGTGGTGATGTCCAGGCCCAGGTACTGCTGAGGACCACATCTGGGTCTGTGGTCCTACAGTAGTTGGGGTTTTTGTTGAAGTCCATGGCTCATGCTGCCACCAAAGGCCACAGAGATGCCTGGGGTCTAGGCTGCAACTTGTCACCTTCTTGGTGACACCTAATGGCCATGCTGTCCCTGGAGCCATGCTGATGTGAGTGGCCTGTGCTGCAACATGGGACCATGACATTGTCCAGACCTGAGCTGCTGCCAAGGGCCGTGTCTGTGTCCATATCCCTACAGTAGCCAGGGTCTGAGTTGTTGTCTGTGGCTCCTATTACTACCAAGTTCCATGCAGATTCCAGGGATCTGGTCAGCCACTTGAGAACATGTTGGTGTCCAAGAGCCATGCTGCTGCCAGAGCCATACTGATCTGGATGACCTGTGCTGCCACAGGGACTATGGTGTCATCATGGCCTGAGCTGCTGCTGAGGGCCACATCTGGGTCTGTTGTCCTACTGCAGTTGAGGTCTATGTTAATGTCTGTGGCCTGTGTTATCACAGGGGACCATAAGAATGGTGCATGATGAAATTCAATGGCAAGTCTGATTCTGCCCTACCCTTTGCTGGCCCTGGGAAAGCTGGCCCTACCCCTCACTGAACACTTGCAGCAAGAGAGCTGGCCTGGATCTTCATGGGAGAGCTAACCCCCTGATTTCAGGAGAGCTGGCACCAACCTACATCTTGGGCATGGGAGAGCTGGCACTGACAGCCTATTCATAAGCAAGATGGCTCTACCTAGCTCCTGTGAGTGGTAGCTCCAGTGGCTGGGTCAGACCAACTCAACTACAACCCAGGCCTACATTCATGGCCTTGGCTTGGCGCACCATAACATCTATCCCATCTATGACCTACCAGAACATGTGAAGAGACTGTGATTCAGGTCCAGTGATGATGGTGTAACAGAAACCAGAGGCCTTGAAACAGATCAATGACTCCTTGCAATGAAATTTTGCAAGTAAAGCTGATAGGATAAAAGGGTACACTGCATGACACACTGTGACTCCCAATGCCTGTAAGATGAATAAAGATGTGTTGGAGAAACTGTAAAGATGGAGGAGCAAAGTGGGTTTTGTTGTTGTTGTTATTTGTTTGCTTTGCTTTTTTTTTTCTTTTTTGGGAGAGTGCTGCTACAAGGTTGAAAGGCAGATATGGAAGGATTGGGAAAAGAGCATATTCAGGGAACATGATGTGAAATTCCCAAAGAATCAATATAGACAATATGTTTAAAACAAACAAACAAACAAACAATAACAAAAACAAACATTCAAAAGCTCATTTTGTTTCTGGAGTGTGAGAGTTATCAAGAGGAAATTTTGCAAAAAATGTCAGTCACTGAAGTAAAAAAATAATAATAATAAAAAGAGAAATAACAAGATATGTTTATATTAAAATCTACAGAAGATATTGAAGTAAAGTAGATAAGATACAGATGAATCATCTTGCCCTTATTCATAGACTGGATAAAGTAATAGTGTGAAAATTCTTTTGCTATCTAATTCAGTCCTCCTCATGAATGATTTAAAATTTTTCTTTACAAATGAATCATCTTGCCCTTATTCATAGATTGGATAAAGTAATAGTGTGAAAATTCTTTTGCTATCTAATTCAGTCCTCCTCATGAATGATTTAAAAATTTTCTTTTAAACTTCCACTGTCTTCAGCATCTCACAATTCTCTAACCTACCAGCTTGAAAATTGTCTCCATTTCCTCTTCCATTAGTATGTATCAATTTTATATTGTTGTATATCACATATGAGAATGTTCTCACAGATATACATGGCATATTGAGGAAATCCTCCATACTTCTTCCCTTCTTCTTTCTTTTTCCTGTTAGTTTCTTACACTTAAATTTTTAAATTATTTGAATGATTGCTTCTGGTTTCCAGCTTACTTTGGGACATATTAGACACCCCTAGAAGTACAACAATTATCTATTTTTCAAATAAATTGTTCCATGTTTTATCATAATTTCAACTACTGCTTTTTTGAAATCCTTTTTTGTAGTTGAGGAAAATTTTAAGAAAATACATCATTAAAAAAATCTAATAATACATTATTATGAAATAAAATTCCATTCAAATATATACAATTAAACTTGCTTTTTAAAATTTGTTAGCATACTTAATGGATGAAATAAGTTTCTTTATTTAGGCTCATTTCCTTTGTAGACTTTTGCAGAATTTATATAACTATATATAATCATAGTAACTGTAAAGTAGTTAGTGTCTTACAAAAGTAGAGCTGGACATCCTGAAACTATGTAAAGTGGTACATTATTTTCTTAGTTTTACAAAATAACAATGGTATAATGTGTGTATTCTTGATCTTTCCTATTAAGACATTTTTTTTTTTTTTTTTTTTTTGGTTTTTCGAGACAGGGTTTCTCTGTGTAGCTTTGCGCCTTTCCTGGAACTCACTTGGTAGTCCAGGCTGGCCTCGAACTCACAGAGATCCACCTGGCTCTGCCTCCCGAGTGCTGGGATTAAAGGCGTGCGCCACCACCGCCCGGCTCTATTAAGACATTTTTAAATGAAGCATGCATATTTAATTTTAGAAAAATTTCATTGGTGAACAAATATTTCATTTACATGCTTATTGAGAGATGTTGAAATCTGTAAATTGTATAAGTCTTGAGAGTGTCACAATTTTATACAAATTTTTAATAGTTGAAGTTCTGGAATGTGCTTACCATTCTAGACAGAATAGGCTGATTAATTAATCTATTGGTTTCAATGATTAAGAACATCCTAAAAGTATGTACAAATGAAAGTGAATGAAAAATCCTGAACAACACAGAGAAATTGTCTATTGTAATTTATTTTATATTTTAAGAAATAACAGAACTTCCTTTGACCAGTGAGTCAGTAATGTGGATGATGTCACACAGCTCTCAAGATACCCATGGAGGAGAAATATATCTATTTTTAATAACTATGTACATTAAGGTATTGATTGATAAATTACAGAAAATGTATTATTGAAGAAGAAAGAGAAGATTTTTCATTGTTTTACATGTCAGTAATTTTATAATTTGCCAGATTGTTTCATATTTGTTAGTTCAATTTTTTTTTGCTTTTTTATTTCCTAGTGATCATCATTCATTGTGGTTAGATTTTCTTATCTGATAATTGTTCCTTTCTCTTTGTCATCAGGGCCAGAGTTCTCATTTATTTGGAGTACCAACTAATTGCCAGTGTATACTGCTTAGATCTTAGTCTAAAAAATACTGCATCATATTGACCACTCAAAATACTCAGGCTTTTCATTAAATAATTTGTTCGTTAGGCTTCCTGAGGGATAATAAAGCATCATGCTTACAGACATTACTGTATTCCAAAAAGACTTGCATTATCTTTCCTCTGAATACTTGGGAACATATGTTATGCCATTTTGGTTTTTCAAAGGCCATTAACAAATCAACGCTTCATTAAAATGACTGAGAATGTCAGCAAAATATTAGAAACACAGAGAACTTAGAAGATAACAAGTTAGCTGCCTTTTAGTTTAGTAAGATGTATTGTTGTAGAACCAAACCCTGAACTTCAGTATTTTGATAAAGTAGGACCTCAGTTTTATGCAATTTACATGTCCTCTACCAAACTGTTTTTCCATGGACTAGAAGCCTTTATTCATGTGACTATTTCAGATTCAGAGTCTCCTACACTTCTATATTATCTTTCATATTGAGAGAAAATATAAAAGACTAGGGATATCTTAGGAACCAAAAATAACAGAAATTACTTATCTTCAAGTCCTCTTGGCCAGCATTCAGGGACATGGTACTTGTTGACTTTAAGGGAGAATGGCAAATATTGTTTGGCTGTGTGTCTAAGTAGAAAAAAATACACTTTATGATCACTCCATGAACTGTGCTTCCATGTCCCATCAGGCAGTATATAATTGAGGTAAAATGAGAGCATGGTTAAAGAGAAGACTATGGTGATATTTTATTTGTATTAAAATGTTATTTGTATGTTAATAAATAAAGTTGCCCGGGGGTCAGAGCTATTAGCAAGCCATAGGAAAGCAGGGCAGTGGTAGCGTACGCTTGTAATTCCAGCACTTAGTAGGCAGAGCTGGGTAAGTCTTTGTGTGTTCAGGGATACAGCCATTATTGGATACACATGCCTTTAATCTTAATACCAATCATGGAAAACCTGGAGGCCTATACAGACAGGCTGTGAGGAGGCGGTCATGTGGTTGGGTTTACAACCAATGAGAAGGCAGGACAGGAACTCTATATAAAGACTTTAACACAGGGGTAGCTCTGGTTCGGAGAGGTAGGACCACTGCAGGAGGAAGGGTAAGGTTTTGGCTCTTGGCTCTGACCTCTTGGCTTTCTTCTTTGCATTGGTTCTGTGTTTATTGTTTGATGGGAAGGTTGGATACATCTACAGAAGACAGAATAAAATGAATATAAACCGGAATATTGAGAGAGTGTAGACCTGGATGAGACTGTATTCTAGCTTGAGCATCAATATCTGTGATAAAGTCATTTGATGGTATTTTAGTACACAACCATGAAAATCTGTCTCCAGGGAAGGGACAATTTCAGTTCTGCAAACTGAAGTTTTCAAAAAATATGTAGAGAATGTCATATGGTTGTGTCCACAAGATTTCTTTGTAGATTTGATAGAGAATAGGAGAAATAATTGAGATTAGAGAATATAAGTTTAGGTTGAGAGAATAACATACAATATCATATGAAGGAAGATATGTTCGAGGTTACTTCTATCCTATGAAACACTAACCCACAAATAGATGAAAATGGGGTATTGATTTACAGGATGTCAAATATGAGTCATTTGGTGAAAAAGTAATATATGGATAAACACTGCCACAGATATACCACAATCATCCATTCTTAGTGTTGTTAAACACATATTCACTGTAATAGGCTATGTAATAAAAAAGTATATTACATATCACAGGAGGTTTATAAAATTATGTATACATATGTTTATGTTTTATTTTCTACTTACTGTCCCTTACTTCTTGTTATAAGACCCAGAGACTCCATTTACTTAGGGCAGCAACTGCCAATATATAATGCTCAGACACTTCTTAAGAGAGTATTGGGCCAAAATGACCAACTTAAACTATGTATATGAACAGAGAGATGAAGTAAATAGAATATATTTCAATAAGATAAGCAAGATTCTGTCATTATGAAAAGAATATACAAATGTTTGAAAAGTTTGAAATAACTGAAAAGCTAAAGGGTGAAAGTTGACAGTGGCATGCATAGTAATGGGAGAAAGGAAGCTAGCGAAAGTCTTAAAAATTTGATTTCAAGTGTTTTGATCTACATGGGGAATGAGGTTACTGAGAACAATACTTCTAAAAAGCCTGCTTTGCCAAAGTCATGGAAACATATCTTCCCTACCAACTTATATTCATTGAACATTTCAGATAAGGTATGTTGGTTTTTCAAATATGTGTGAAATATTTCAACCAAGAATTTTCAGTATGGATTAAGTAAAGAAAAAGAAATAATAGCATCTTAAACATGTCTAATGACCTTATTTCACTGTGTTTTGTGTAGCAAATTCATCAAGGAAAAATATGCTTGTAAATTGTTGTCCAACATATTTAAAAAATTCAAGTAGACAGCACAGAATGTATTTAGGCTTCCAAATATCAAATACTTTAAAAGTGATAAAACTTATTAAAATTTCACAGTTTGACCACACTTAACACTGATTAATTATCTCTCTTAGTTTGAGCTTAATCTAGTTTCTTCACCTTTCTACTGCTATTTAGTTTGTAAATTGAGTCAAAAGTGATTTTATTATGCCTTATTGGCATAATGTTAAAATGACTGATAATTGGGCACATGAGGGAATCTTAAGTGCTTTATGGAGAGAAAGTAAAATTAGTACAGCATGGGTCTGTAGGATCCCATGGTTTAGTTGATACTTTCTTTGCTCTTACAATTTTAAAAAATTGTAAAGACTCCTTAATCTTGGAATGACCTTCTGAGAAAAAGGATAAAACAAGAGGACAAGAGGGAGGTTTTTCTCCATTTAACTCATGAGCACACAGATGACCAGGCCTTGAGTAAGGCAGCCTCACTGCCTCTTTTCTCTTATATCTCTGTGTACTGGCAGTGAACTTAAAATTAGTCACTTTCAATTTGACCAAGAGCCATGGTAACTCCTACTATTTTCAAAGTTATTCCTGATGAGGAGGACATGGAAAGTAAGTCTGTCCATCCTGTGGAACAGAGAAATGAAATGATAAAAGGTCTTGTCACATGCCAAGCTGACTGAACAGAAGCACACAGTGTTCTCATTATGTTTTTGTCAACTTGACATAAGCTGCATTCAGTTGGAGAGAAAGAAAATCAAGTGAGAAAACGTATCCGTAATATTGTCCTTTAGTCAAGTCTGTGTGCATTTACCCTGACATGTGGTTAAATGAAGCTGGAAAAGCCATGAAGCAGGCCAGTAACCAACATTCCTCCCTGGGCTTGGCTTCAGTTCCTGCTTCCAGATTCTTGCTTTGAGTTTATGCATGGTTTTCCCTCAGTGGTGGACTGTTATAAGTGTGTGTAAGCTAAATAAACTATTTTATTATCAAACAATTACTGGTCAGTGTTTTGTCACAATAACAAAAAAGCCATTATAGTGCACATGGTGTCAAGTTTAATGAATGTACTTTCAGAAATGACTGATAGACATAGAGATTGTTAAAAACTGAATCTTTTATTCAGTGGTTTATTCATGTTTCTGTCAAATATTTATTCATTTTAAAGAATCAGTATTCTCATTTTATATTCAAGTATTATCCATTAATTTGTATTGACAACCTAGAGGAGGCAATAAATACCAAACTAACATCATACTTTGCCTCAAATATGTTCCAATTTGTAAATTAATGCCACAGTATAGAAAAGTAATATTAAATGATTATTTTATTTTTATACATCATTTGAATTTAGAAACATTTTAAAAATATATATTCTGACTGTGAGGAATTCATTCTTACTGGTTTAAACCTAAGGGTCAACTACATAATTTTGGAGCATAGGACAGCTTTCCCATCTTCAGGTATAGAAATAATTTACTATTCTTTCTTATACTTAGCCAGCTCTATAAATTAGTTCAGGCAGTTAATCAATTGCATACATGAGAAAATATACAACATCCTTCTAGGAATACTGTGGATACTTCCAGAGGTTTCTCTCCAATCCTTGTTATTAATTTTTACTGACTTTTTATTTTGCTCTCTCAACTTAGTTTGGAGATGATAACAGTAATTTCAGGTTTATCAAAGGGAAAACTAACTGTTACTTCTCTTGTCTTGGGTTATGAAGGTCAGAACATTTCTCCAGTGTTGTTGGTAAATTCCATATAGTGTATTCAATGACTGAATCTGTGTGGCTCTATGGGTAATTCAGCTGAGACATGTTGCAAAAATAATGCTTATTGGCGTGAAATGCCAGTAATGATATTAGAAATTAAAGTAGGAAGTCATCATATAAACTCTTCAATATAAATCCATTGCAACTTTGATTAGATTCTAGTGAATCCAAAGGATCCCTTACTTTGTCAAGTATAGATATTACCCCTTCAATTATTTTGGATTCTGAAATTGTGTTCTAATATTCTGAAACCACAGAACTGTCTTCATATTTGTTTGACATTATCATTTTTATGCATTTTCTGGTTAAAATACAACAGCAAAGTTTCACTAATTTTATAATAATATACTATTATGTAGACATGGTTATTGAGCACTATGTAAATGAATTTTGCTAAGGGCTTTATGTTCAACAATTATATTCTAATATTAATGCGATTTCATAAAATTTGACTATGTGTTTGTGACAACTACTGAACCAAAACAAGCACTTCACTTTTCAAGAAAAAATATCTTTCTAAGAAGATGGATATCTGAGCAAAATGCAGAAGTCTGGAGCTTAAGAGAGATCAGTCTTACAGGGAATTTCAAACTACAAATCTTATTCATCTTTTTTTCATCACACCATTCCAAGAACAGCTGTAAAGCCTGCAACTTGGTAGTAAAGAAGAGGGGAGAGTGGAGATCCTGAGAAACCAAAGGCATTAAAGTTTGTAAGAAACTTACAAGTGATTTCACTCCTCTACCATCCCTGTTTTATTTTTAGGAAATGAAGAGTGATATTTAACATATTGTTAATAAAGTAGCCAGATGCCTTTTTCCTCCATAATCTGATAAGCTCTAGGAAGTTGCTAGATAATATTTAAATAAGATGTTATTTTGTGTCTAGGAAAGCATGAGTTTTCTTTTTAAGATATTATTATAAAAGTATGCAATTATAAAACACTATATGCCAAAAATAAAAGACTCAATGTCTATAGGACACCAAGAAATTAAGTATAAAGTAGCCATACTGAAGCCTTGAAGCTTTACATTAAATTTTATACTTTCACTATCAAATATATTTTATGCATTTATCCATTAGAAATCAACAGCAACCATGATTGAGATAAGACTAGCAAAACAACTAATTTTATATCATCTTTCATAACTCCAGTGCATTGCCCTCGTTCAGACCTTCCTCACAATTTATACTTACTCTCCTCATTACTTACTACTTTTCTTCATTTTTATTGTATCCACATGTACAATTATTTACATATACACATATATTATGTTCTAAATTTCACATTTGGAAGAGAACATTTTTTTTCTTTCTGAGATTGTGACAATGCTTATTATACATTAAAAGCACATCTACTTTCCTGCAAACTTTGTGATCACATTTTGCTTTAGGGCTGAATATTTGCCATATTGAATACATGACAAATCTCATTATCCATTTATCTTTTGATGAATTGGTTGATTCAAATTACTTGCTCTAGTGACCATAGTAGCCATAAACATAGGATTCATATATTTCTGTGTTAGGGTGGAGATTTGAGGTACATGTTTAAGAAAGAAATAGCAGGTTTATATGAAAGGTCTCCCTCTCTCTGTCCCTCTGAGAAATCCCCCTAACAATGGTTGTATATATTCGCATAGATGTAGCACAAATTCTAATTGGTCTTATTAATAAAAAGTTAGAGTCAGATATTGTGGTGAAAGCTGAAAGATCAGAGAAACAGAGCAGCCAGCCACTAGATCTTTTTTTAAATTTTATTTTATAATTTAATTTAATTTTACTTATCAGCCACAGCTTCCCTTGTTCTCCTCCCTCCTGCCCCCCCTTCCCCCAGCCCACCCCCCATTCCCATCTCCTCCATGGCAAAGACTCCCCTGAGGATTGAATTCAACTTGATAGATTAAGTCCAGGCAGGTCCAGTCCCCTCCTCCCAGGCTGAGCCAAGTGTCCCTGTATAAGTCCGAGGTTCCAAACAGCCAACTCATGCACTGAGGACAGGTCCTGGTCCTACTGCCTGGATGCCTCCCAAACAGATCAAGCTAATCAACTGTCTCACTTATCCAGAGGGTCTGATCCAGTTGGGGGCTCCTCAGCCATTGGTTCATAGTTCATGTGTTTCCATTCGTTTGGCTATTTGTCCCTGTGCTTTTTCCAACCTTGGTCTCAACAATTCTCACTCATACAAACCCTCCTCTTTCTCGCCAATTGGACTCCCAGAGCTCCACCTGGGGCCTGGCCGTGGATCTCTGCATCCAGTTCCCTCAGTCATTGGATGAGGTTTCTAGCACGACAATTAGGGTGTTTGGCCATTCTATCACCAGAGTAGGTCATTTTGAGTTGTCTCTTGATCATTGCCAGTAGTCTATTGTGGAGGAATCCTTGTGGATTTCTGTGGACCTCTCTAGCACCCTGCTTCTTCCTATTCTCATGTGGTCTTCATTTACCATGGTCTCTCATCCCTTGTTCTCCCCCTCTGTTCTTGATGTGAGTGGGGGTAATGAAGGGCAAGGTTTGAGGGAAAGAGAGCTTAGGGGAGCAGGAGATCCCAGCTGGATCAGCCACTAGATCTTACCTCTACAAAACCCTCAGCCAAAAGGGCCTGAGCTCCTATCTCCTTACACTTACATTTCTCTCTCCACCTAGTCATATTACTTCATGTCTCTACCTCCCTAGTGCTGGGAAGAAGATTTGAGATCCCAAGTACTGGGATCAAAAGTATGTTCCATCACTGACTGACTCTATTTCTCTTTTGGACTGGATCAATCTTGTGTACCCCAGGGTGGCCTTGAACTCCTGATCTTCCTGCTTCCTCATCCCAAGTGCTGGGATTAAGGGTGTATGACACCACTGCCTGGTCTCTATGGTTATCTAAAGACTACCTTCACTCTCTGATCTTTAGGCAAGTTTTCTTTGTTAAAGCACAAATAAAATATCACCACATTCCCCCTTTTTGTCTAAAAAAAGAACTTTATAATTAATATAAGAAAAACTATGCAATAAGAATAATATCTAGCCTATCTTGGTGAGTCCAATATGTTGTACCTAATTCACTTTGTATCCTAACTTGCATTACCAATCTATCTTTTAATATCTTTCAACCTTACCCACTTTACACCTCTTTAGTGAATTTTTTTTCTGAGTGTGGTAACAATGAAAACTATAACTATAAAGTCTTCAACTCCATTAGTGACCAAGAAGGAAATATTACCTGAGTAAGCAGGAAGTACATGCAAGTGACTTCCACAAATGTGAGAAATGACAGAAACAGCTGCTTCTGGACAGTCACCCAAGGTTCCTTTGCAGTGCTGGGACATCTATATTCAGCCTGCAGGCCTAGAATTCTGACAGGCTTATCTGTGAAGCAGGATTTTCCGAAAGGCTGTCCTACCTTGTCTTGGCAAAGTTTGGCAGTCCTTTCTTCTGTCTCCTGCCAGTTCCATTTTGATAGCATACTGTCAGCAGTGGAGGCAAGGGCATTTTCTTGCCCAGTGGGTAACTTTTGCCACAGAGAAAATAAACTTGATATGGAGCTTCTTTGATGCCCATGATCTTCTCTCAAATAGATTGGTGCTTCCAGGAACAGACATGCCTCATTGTCCTAAAAAAGAACCTATGTTATTAAAATATCTGTAAATATCATGTTCTATAGATCTCTGAAGTGTTTGAAGATGACCTGTCTATCTAAAATACATCTGTTTGAACTTGAAAGCATACCTAATATGCCTACAAATTTGATTTTTGACATTTTACTCTGTTTATGTGATGAAAGATCCATTCTAAGATAATATCTTCCCTCTTAAGTAATATTTCTGTAGCAGAATGAACAGAGGGTAAGATAACCAGAAGGTAATCAAGCTCTGGATCCAAATGATCCACATGTGCATCCTATAATTTCTTTTCCACCAGATCCAATTCTCTTTCAGCTTCAGCTGATATGTCTCTTGGACTATTTAAGTCCTTGTCACAATTCAAGGTTTTGAACAAATTAATCAGTTCTTAATTGTCTACTCCAATAGTGGGCCATAGATGGGAAATGTCTCCTAGTAATCTTTGAAAGTCATTAAGAGTCCACAATTGATCTCTCCTAATATGCACCTTTTGGAGTCTAATATTTTGTATCCTAAATAACTAATAAGATTTCCTCTTTGTATTTTTTCAGGAGCAATTCATAATCCTCAACAAGGCAAAATTTTCTTTACTTCTCAAGCATTCTTTTTAAAGTATCTACATTTGAATGAGCTAGTAAGATGACATTGATGTAATGGTATAGATTGAGGAAATTGCTTACATATCATTGATGACTTACAAAATAATGGCACAAGGTCAGGCCATTTAACATTTCTTGTGGGAGAAACTTCCACTGATATCTCTTAATAGGCTGAGAATTATTCTAAGTAGGCAACATAAAGGTAAATTTTTTTCTGTCTTTTTCTTGTAAAGTTATAGTGAAGAAACAATATTTTAACTCAAATATTCTAAGAGGCTATTCTTTAGGTAACATAGAAGGCAAAAGAATTCTAGACTGTAGAGAGTCCATTGGCTGAATCACCTTGTAAACAGCTGTTACATCTGTCACCATTCTCCATTTTTGATATTTCTTTTAAATAACAAATACAGGAGAATTCTAAGGGGTGGTTGATTCTTCAATATTCTGAATATTTAGCTGCTCCTGTCCTAGCTGTTCTAAGATCTACAGTTTCTCTGTTGTTAAAGGCCATTGCCCAACCCATACAGGTTTGTCTGTCAACCATTTTAAAGGTAGTGCTGTTGGTGCCTTTGAAAGATCAGCAGCTGTTATGTTCTTTTTTTGTACAACCTAAATTGTTGGTTACTGTTCTTTATAATACCTTCTCATATATTTTTCTGAAACATACATTAATTTATGGTTTGTTTCTCAGATTGGAAGAATGTTAATCTGAGTATTCCATTGCTAGAATAAACCATGTCCCCATAAATGCATTTCTATGTTAGCCACATATGGCTTTAATTTTCCTCTGTTCTTCTAGCCCTATATATTCAACCCATCTTATGCAGTTTTACCTGAAATAATGTTCCAATCCCTGAAAGCTGAAAATTTACCTCCTGAAGAGGCCAATTTGAATGCCAGGATTCTGGTGCAATTATCTGCACCTGTGTCTACAAGACCTTTAATGAGAATGTCATTTATTCATATTTTTAATTTTGGTCTTTTTCATTTATAGAAATTTGCTAAAATATTTGCTTTATGGTTTCTCCTGAATTTTTTGTTCTCTCTTCTATAGCTGTTCTATCATCCAGAGCACTGTGGTTTCTTATAATAGACATTAGGCTCTTTAATTGCTCTGGGAAGGTTATTTTCTCTAAGGTGATAGGAAATGACTGAACTGAATTTGACATGGAGGCCTCAGAGAGTCACATCAAGGCATTTCCTGATGGCAAAGGTTTACCTTGACTGTCCCTTGTTGATCTACATTCATTAGTCCAAATTCTGAATTTGCAATACCTTCTACATACTTCAGAAAGGAGGGACATTCTCTTGGGATTATTCTTAGAAAAAACATTGTTTCTTGGAATGTCCTGTTTACAGTCCCTTTTTAGGTGTCCTTGTTTACCACAACTGAAACATTTGACATTACTATTTTTCTTCAAACCTCTGGAAATCACTTCTCCTATCCAAGCATCATCAAGGTTAAGAAATTCAGTATTGATTGTGTCTCAGATCCATTCTTCTAAGGATGTTAGTGTTGCCTTTAGTGGCCTAATTACCATGTTGCATTGTGTGGTAATCTTCCACAGCCAGACATTCAATTTTTATTATTATTATTATAGCTTCTGAATTTGGTATTATTCTATTTATTACTGAAGTCAATGTTTATAATAAATCAGTAATGGTTTCTTTTGGATCCTGAATAACTTTAGTAAATGACTCAGTTTTCTTTCCTAAATCTTCAATTCTGTCCTCATCATCCAAGGCTGCTGCACAGCATAAAGCCAGTATGTGGTCATCATAAAGAGATTACTTTTCTACATGAGCATAATCTCCCTCTCTAAGAAGTTAGTCATGGGACATTTCCCTACCTCTACCCCTACTTCATTGTTCAATGGTCTTAGTCTCATCTTTCTGCCAGGTTCACCATTGTAACTGAGGGCTAGCTTCTATGTCTGCTGAAACCAAATCTCTCCAGTCTCGCAGAATAATTCTATGGAAAGTTGACCATGAGTTTAACATCTCCTTCACAAAAGGTGAATATGTGCCATATGAAACCATTGCCTCCTTAAATCTCCTCAAATCTAACCTTTGCATAGGAGTCCATTCAGCTCTTACACAGCTTTAGGTATCTATCATTAGGCAGTTCCAGTAAGGTTACTGGATAAATTAAGGTTCACTGTTTGAAAATATTTGGCTGTTCCTCTCTAAACTTATAATGCAATGTTGAGATTGGTTCTCCTTTAAGTTCCTCTTTCTGGATCTGAATATCTCTATGATCTGTTTTAATAAGTTTTTCTAAAGCTTTTATTTTGGTACTCATATTAACAAACTTTTAAAATAATAAAACAAAAATGATCAAAGAGATAATGTTTATAATCGACATTATATAAATCCCATCTAAATTAATTATCCTCTCATTTTTGCTCCATTTTCAAACCATCCCACCTATTACCATACAGAGACCTAACTCTGTCCATTGTAATAGTGCTGCCCATTTTTTAATGTGGGAAAAAAAAACTCTTTTAATTATTTCCTCCCTTTAAGAATTCCCAATTGTCTCACCAAATCTGCTGATGATGAAGATGAAGATATGAAGCTGATCGCTTCTGTGTAGAATAGTACAAGCCAGAGTTGGTTCCAAGGCAGCTACCTAGTGTGGTAGCAGCCCAAGGAGGGGATCCAGACAGAGCCCACAAGCCATCAGGAGAGAAAAAGCCAAAGAGCCAGCTGTCTGCATGGGGGAATGTGGTAAAACGGCTAATTCTTGTGGGTTTTGGATCCCAAAAGCTTATAGAGTTTGCTGCAGATTGGCTGCAGCAGAAACTTAGCTGGTGGGGTAGTGAATATAGCTGTTTGTAGCCCCAGCTTGTGCTGGTGGCTGCAAAGCCAAAACCAAGTGGCCTTTTCATGAATTCCTGCCCTAAAGTTGGGGTGACAAGTGTAGTAGGAATTCTAATTGCTTTTAATAATACAAACCAGGAGTCAGATAGGGTGAAAGCTAAAAGATCAGTGAAGCAGAATATCCAGCCATGAGAAAGACTTCTTACCTCTAGGATTTCTCAGGCTGAAAGGGGCCAAGTTCCTCTTTCCACCTCACCTTATCACTGACACTCTGCACCCAGCCACATTACTTGCTGTGTCCTCTTCCCAAGTGCTGGGATTAAAGTTGTGTGCCATCACTGTCTGTCCTCTAGTGGGTAGCTCCACACTCTGATCTCCAAGCAAGCTTTATTTATGAGAGCACAAACAAAATACCACAACAATCCACTCATTTTTTTCTACAGTGAATTATTATTATTAGAATTTTAAAATCTTAGATTTATTCTAGCTAACAGTAACTTTACCTTCCTTCCTGAATAATAATCTCTTCTTGTCGTCCTGAATTCTTCTAGGTTACTCTTTCACCTCTTTGGCTACTTGTTAGTTGTTCTTATATAAATCTAAATCAGCAAATACATGCTTGCAACTGAGCAGATATCTTTTAGCTAATGTTGGTGTAAAGGAAAAACAAACAAAATTTCTGAGTTCCATTACTTTGTTCGTTGTGTTAAGGGCCAAGGAATTTGCTCACTAATAGTATCAGGGATCTGTTGCACTACAGATTACCAGCCTTAGTTAAAAGGAGTCTTTTCCTTCCTTCATTGCTACAAATCAGTATTCTTATGTATTTTCTTCTAAGTTCTCAGTTAGCATTTGCCCTGACTCTACCCTTCTTTATCTCTGTTTTCAGTTGGATTGTACTGCCTAACCTTATTCTGTCAGGCTATTGGCCAAAACAGCTTTATTTATCAACCAATGAGAGCAACACATATTCGTAGCACACAGAAAGCCCATCTCACAGCATTGCCCCATATACTTGGGGTTCTATAGTTTGCCAACATACTTAGACAAGTAACAAAGACATCAGAAACTATAGCTGTATGGAATTCTTGTTGAAGAAGCCACTAAAGCAAAATGCATCTTTATCTTTTTAAAACAGAAAAACAGTGACAAAAAATTCTGGTACAATTTGATCTCATATCTGGTAGGTTGGAGCCTTGGGATCTTCCCTGTACAGTCCAGGAAGCCCAATCCCCCCACTTTCTTTCTCTTTCCAAACACCATCCACTCAGTGTCTCAGAACAAAGGATAAGACTCAAAAGTCCAATTCTGCATTTTAATGGCTGTTGTAGCTTCCTCCTCTGATGTTGCCAGCTGCCCAATTTGCACCTAATCACTCAGCTTTTGATGATACTTGGTTACAATTGTAGCCTGTTGTGGACACATCATTACTCCTTGCCTACAATCTATAAGACCACCTTGCCTTAGCCTGGGCAAATGACTTCTGGGCTCCAATGCTGAGACCAGTAAACCTGCCCAGAGTTGCTTTGCTCAATAAACCTGTTGCTATATGTTTTAAATTCAGCTTGATCTGGCTTACCGCATTGGTGGAGGAACTCATTATTGGGGGCAGAAAACCTATTAGTAACATAAAATTGAATTATTAAGGAAAAGAGTGGTGAAAATATTTAAATTTCTTATACTTAGCTAAAACCATATGAAAAGATAATAGTCCTTAAATTTATCATGACATAAAGCTTGACATTAACTTTTCAAATCATATGAACATTTATATATATGCATTTTACTTTTTGTGTGTCGAAGTTTTATTAATGTCTCATAAACAAGGTATTTTCTACTCAGGCTTCAGTTAATAACTTCATCAGATTGACCTTTAGGCACACCTTGGGGCTTTTTCTAGAATGCTAATTGACATGTGAGCCTAGCCCACTATGGATAATAAATTTTTAGGTGATTTAGGGCTGAGGTTATATAAGAAACTCAGTGGCAGCAAGCCAGTAAGCCATAGTCCCCCATGTCTTCTACTTCCATTTTTGCCTTCATGCCTTCATGTTCCTACTTGAATCCTTGCCTTGAATTCCCTCCATGATAGACAGTAACCTATAAGCCTAAATAAATGCTTTCCTCTCCAAATTGGTTTTGACCTCTGCTTTATTACAGCAACAGAGAAGCAAACAAATAAAGGGGAATTTTATTTTGTTTGCTTATTTCACTGATTTTTTTTTATTAAATTTTTTCTTTTATTTTACATTCCCACTAATTTCCCTCCCTCTACTCCTCCCATTCCCTCCCCCTAACTCCATCTAGTCCCCCCATTCCATTCCTCCTCCATCTTCATTCAGAAAGGGGAAGGCCTCACTTGGGAGTTAACAAAGCATGGCCCATCAAGCTGAGGCAGAATGAAGCTATATCCCCTGCATCAAGGCTGGGTGAGGCAACCCAGCATGAGGTATAGGGTCTCAAAGCCAGCTCAAGCACCTGAGAGAGGTCTTGATCCCACTGTTAGGAGTCCCACAAAGAGGCCAAGTTATACAACTGTCACACACATGCCAAGGGCCTAGGTTGGTCCTATACAGGCTCCCTAGAGTCTGTGAGCACCCATGAGATCAGGTCAGCTATCTTTACTGATTCCCCCACCATGACCTTGACCCATCTGGCTAGTATAATCCCTCCAGCCTCTCTTTGACAGGCCTTCTGGAGCTTGACTCCATTTTAAAATAACGAATATGAGATATCTACTTTAGTAAAAGATCAAATATTTTCATGTGAAGAGGAAAATAAATTATAAAAATAAATCTACTAACAGCCAAAGATGGGTCAACAGTTAAGAGTGCTCATTCCTCTTTGGAGAACCTGAGTTAGAATCCCAGCCCTCACATCTGTAAGCACACAATTGCATATAACTTGAGATCCAGGGACCCAATACTATTTTCTGGCTTAAACAGGCACAGACATACATGGACACACACACACACACACACACACACACACACACACACACACACACACACACACACGACACATCCATAAACACAGACACATGCATACACACATATGCACACATCCCCATACACAAATGAATAAAATAAAGAAATACATCTTTTAAAGAATCAACCAATCTACTTAGTGTTGTTTTACATCATTTTATAGAGTTCTAAATATGTGAAGTATAGAAATTAGTCTCATATTTATGATCAAATTTTAATTTATTGTATACAATTTATGAGACTAGAGTTATGATAATTAGATAATCTGTTTGTACAAATGTATCATTTGCCAAAATATCTCAAGAAATATGATATTTGTCATATATATATATATATATATATATATATAATATGACACTATTTTTATGCTTTGATAGCTAACTGTTCCCTATGCATCTCTTCTATGCTTTAAATGTTAAAGTTACTGAGTTATTCTGTGTGTGCATTGACATTGTTATGTCTGGTAATCATTTATTCCTTGACATCATCTGCTACTTCTGGCTCTTAAAATCTTTCTGTCCACACTTCTGCAAAAAATTCTGAGCCTTGTCAGGAGAGTGTGATACAGGCATCCTATTTAGGACTGAGCATTTCACAATCATTCTTTTCATTTGACCAGCTACGAGATTCTGTATTAATTAACCCCTACTACAAGAATTAGCTTCTCTGATGTTCTTTGAAAGATGCACTGACCTGTATATAGAGCACTAAGTTTTTAGGAGTCTTTTTAATATTATATCCATTTAGCAAAATAATAGTTTAAAGTTGTCTCCTAGGGGTTATGGATTTTCTTGATATAGGCTCTTGCCCTGAGTAACAGTCATGGGTTCCCATTATGAAGTGAGCTTGGATCTAATAAAAAAAATGATTGGCTACTTCCATAATATTCATTCCACTGTTACACAAGTGAGCATTATGTTTTCAGGCTAGTCAATGGTCTATTATTCAAGGTTCACAGTTGTGTTAGGTTGATGAGTACCCTTCTAGACCAGTAGCATGCACTGCACCTCCCAGCATTATGAAATCTAACTATCAGGGATGAAGTTTTTAGGTCAGTACCTGCTTAATTTCTTCATGGTTTATTATTCAGTTATGTTCAGAAATAGAGTATTACTATAAAGTTTTGGAGAGTAAACAAGAAAAATGACAATAGATATTAATGTTTTTGGGTTAATGGGATCCTATGGCCAACAACTCAAAAAAAAAAACCCCACATAATCCAATCATTTTACAAAGATTTTCATTTCTAGTATCTAGTGTCTTATTGAGGCATTGTCCTTCCTTATCATCTGATAACTCACTTTAATCTCTGTTTACACACACACACACACACACACACACACACACACACACACACACAAACACATGCACACACACAGGAATTTTTCTAAATGCTTGTAGTGTTATTTAACTCTTCCTCCATTGCTTCTTATATGCTTAATTCCTATCCCCTATCCCATTTAATCCTTTTTATCACATTATCCTCTTTTCTCTCCAGATAGGTTTTCAAAACCTCAGAATAAATAATGAAAAAGGAGGCCAAGAAAAAATATATCAACATTGGTGCCCTGGCAGACCAAAGATGAAAAATTCCCCTCATATCTACAAATAACAATTGTGTCAAATTCAAAAATTGGAAAAGCAGCTATACCTTGGTAATGTATTGTTCCTTTAAAGTCTACTGTATGAATATATTTTTATTTTATTTTTTAGCTTCTTCATAAATATTTTTATTTTTTAATGTTCTATGTGTGTGAGTTTTTGCCTGCATGTATGTGTTAAACACATGTGTGTCTGGTACCTACGGAAGGCCTTATATTTCCTGGAATTGGAGTTAGAGATGGTTGTTAGCCACCCAGTGCATGCAGGAACTGAACCTGGATCCTTTGGAAGATCAGCCAAAACTCTTAATTACAGAGTCATCACTCCAGCACCATACATTCTTGTTAATTTTTATAAAATACATTTTCAATTTGTAGATTATTTTATGCACATATGCAATGAATTTTTATATGCTTACTACAAATTCCTCCCACTTCCTCCTGCCTGTTTCAATTTTTCCTAGGTAAATGTCATGACATTCTTTCTGTTTTAAAAACTTATTTCTTTTAATTTGTATTATCTCTTTGCAAATGGATGTAGGGCTTTCTGCCATGGTAAGGGAAACCTACCAAGGACAGCACTCCTGAAGATGACTTAGTATCATTCCCCCAGTAGCTCTCAACTCTCAAAAGCTCCACACCTTGGGTGGCAGGCTGTGAGCTCCTCTACCTTTCACGTTGGAATGTTGGGTGACTTGATCCTAGCCAAATATTTTGCATTATAACTGAGGGGAAACACATTTGAGAATAAAAAACTGAAAAATATAAACTAGAATTCAAACAAAAAAACTAAAAAAAAGTAACATAATTGATGCTATCGAAGGTTTTTCCTTAAGTGGAATATTGTTAAAGGCTTCTAGGCTATTAAAATTCACAGCATTTGTAGACTGGAGAAATGGCTCAGTAAGTAAGAGTACTTAATGCTTTTTGTGAGGACTGTGGGGGGCCATCCCACCCCCACTTTTCCCCAGGGTACTCTTGAGCAGGAGCAGCAGGAAATATTAGATAGAAGTATATCTAGAGAGAGACAGACAGAAAACACGGAACAGCCTCAGGAGGGCCTACATCCTAATCCATTGGGCCCTGACTGTCTCTGCCAAAGGACTTTTAAAGGAATGCCAAGTGGTGGAGCAAAAGACCTCTCCCAAGCACAGCCAAGTGCAGACCATCTCAGACACCTGGTGACCATGCACGTGGTCAAGCCATCCCCTATAGCTGCCCTGCTGTGTAAAGCAAGTTCAGATCTAAATAGGAAAACTTTGTGGGCTCCCACAGGTCCTTCTTTATTTTTTAAAGAGCCCCTCAGATAGACTGAGGTCTATCTTAGGTCATTCTCCAAGATAATTTCTTCTATTATGCTTAGGCTGGAAGCTATCAAGAGAAAGTTGCCCGTCATTAACTCTCAGCCTCTGGTAGGAGAAAGTACTGAGCTTAAGTTAGCTCTGGGCCAGGTTCCTATTGAGCTTACAACCACCACAGTAATCTCCATAACTGCCACACCTCCCAGTACTGGAATAGAAAATGATAGAGGTGGCATATCTTTTTTGGAATCGGTCTTAAGATGTCTATAACAATTTTAGCTGTGCCAAGCCCCTTTTCAACTTAAATTCTTGATTCAAACTGCATCCAATAAATTATATCCTACTTGAAGATTCAATTAGCTTTTTTTTTCTTTTTTTCTTTTTTTTTTTTTTTACCAAATTCTGGCATGTAGGCAAATTTCCAAATGCTCTTATTAAATTAAAAACATGGAGACAGATATAGGGGTGAAAACCTGAGAGATCAAGAAAATAGGGAAAGCTACTGCTAACTTTACCTCACCAAATCCACAGCTTTCAAAAACCAGCTACTTCCTTTCTACCAATGCCTATATGCCTTGATGTTTTGCCATCTTATTTGCTCTCTCTGTCCAACTACATCACTTCCTCTTTCTGCCCAGCTCTGTCACTTCCTGTCTGTTTGTACAGACCTCCAGACCTCCATGGTTAACTAGTGTTGGAATTTAAGGTGTGTGCCACCAGATCTGGCTCTGTTCCCAGTGTGGCCTTGAACTCACAGAGATCCAGACAGATCCCTACCTGCTAAGTGATAGGATGAAAGGTGTGTGCTACTATTGTCTGACCTCTATGTTTATTAGGCTGGCTTTTTCCTCTGATCTCCAGGCAAGTTTTATTTTATTGGGAAATACAGTATATTGGGGGATACAATACAATACATCACCACACTGGTTCATTAGCTTTAACATAATTTTGGTGTAAACCTCACCATACATATTTACAACTCTCTTAATTGAACTATTACCACTGTGCATATTTACACTCCTTTGCTAGCTTACATTAAGCATTTAGACTCACATTCAGCATTTACACTTTTCACTAACTCACATTCAACATATAGTTTTTTATACTTCTTGCAAGCGTATACTCTTAAGGAAACTCTATAAAACTACCTTAGCAAATATACTTCTTAGAAGTATTAGAAAGACTCACACAAAATCCTTATACTAAAGCTTATTCGACCCTAATATAAACTTACATTCTATAGGACTACTTTCTTAGAAAAAATTTCTTAGAAGCACTACTTACCAAACTTTTATTTAAGAGAATTTTATGGAACTATTACAAAGACTCTGTTAACAAGACAGGAAATAAGCAAATCATTTCTAAAGTTCAGAGTTTATAATAAAGTTCAGAGTTTAAAGTCAGCTTTGATATCATTCCGAAAGTTCTTGAGAGTTTAAAATGAGATTCTAATACTTTAATGGCTCTCTTAACCCTGGGATTTAGTGATTTCTGTTGTTAAACAATACTTTATACATTCCAGATCTTTTATACAAACTCTATTAAGAGTTATCTCAGTTTACAGCAAACACAAACAGGAAGAAAAGAGATGAGGAGAAAAAACTAAGGAAAACTCTGTTTCTGAATTGCTCAGCTGGCAACTCCACAACAGTCAGTTTCCCATCAGGAGAAGATAATTGTCTAAGCTGGAGTGGGTTTCAGACCTGCAGCTTTCAGCATGTTCCCCTGTGTACCAAAAACATGGCTGAAACTTCATCTCAAACTCTTCAGTGGTCTGGAGGTATCCTTATTCTCCTACTAACCCAAGACTGCAAGATGGAACCTCAATATTGGGAAAATCGGTTTAGCTGCCTCTCACTCCAGTTCCTCTAGAGGAGTGTCTGTTCCACACTCATCCCCAAACTCTCAGACAATTTTCCCCCTTATTAATTTTTAAAGCTTTATTTGCTGTGAGTTCTTTTGTTAATGTTGATGCTTCTGATAGATTTTTAATAGCTCAGTATTTCTCGCAATGTTATTTGTTCACCAAAAGTGCTACTGTTGAAAGGAGTCAAGAATATAGACACTGTTTCATAAAACACACCCTTCAATAGCTTACTCTGAGGAAGAACATTTTCATGATTTAGTACTTTCACCTCATTCATTGGCTTCTCAACCCCTGATGTTATTGTTATTAGCAGCTCTGATATACTCTGACCATGAGTTATTTGGCTCAGATTGTAGTTGTAGCTTTTTAACCTTTCGTATTTGGTACTTTTTCCCTATTCTTCACAAACATCAGTGTTTTCACTAAGCAAACATTCTGATTTGGCATTGTTTTCTCATAGAGAACATTCAAGTGAAGTGACTATTTTGTGATATAGCTAGATTTTCTGGATTTTGATCCCCATCTATAAAGCAGTCATTTCTTTTTGAATGCCTGTTTCCTTGTCTTCCTACTAGATTTGCCCAGTAATCATTCATCGCAGGCTGTTTGCTCAAGAGGCAAAGAACTTTTTTATTTGTCCATAAGTTTTTTCATATCTAAAGCAATTTTCAGTTTATGAACTGCTTTCCTGTGCTATTTTAATGATTTTAAAGTGGCTTGTTGACAAACTGTATTAGTATTTTAAATATCTCCTGAGAGACAAGCTTTTGATCACTTGATTGTTTTTTTGGAGGTAAAGCCAAGCTTTTTAGCAGTGTTTGGAAGAAAGCAATGTTTTAAGCTGAGTGTTTAAAAGTTTTTGTTCCAGTTTATCTGCCTTTTCTCCATACCAGCTTGTTTATGTTGTATTGCTTCTATGCACTACATTTCCCAGTGTGCCTTTCTCTATAGCATCACTATGTATCAGACTTCATTTCCCAAGCTGTTTTTCTCTATATTGGCATGCTACAACAAACTATCTTTCCAATAATACCTCTCTGGTTGGCCACTTCCATTTTTGCCTACACGGTTTGTCAAATTTCTGCTTTCAATACAGGAGGTTTGAACAAAGCCTTCTGCTTTTTCACCACGGGAGATCAGGAGACTGGGAAATGTCTGTTCTCCCTGAGCTGGTATTGCTAGATGTTCTTCTTTCCTGCCACTGTTCCCAGAGCTGAGTGTACCTGCCTGCTCCTGTGTATTCAGGGAGGCACTTTTGTGCACACAGAGGACCACAGTTCAATCACTAGCACTTAATTTTCTTCTCATTCACAACTGTTTGAAACCGCAGCATGGAGGACACATGTCCAAGGAATATGATAGACTCTCTCATGACCTCCAAGGACACAAGGCATACAAGTGGTAGAGAGTAATACATTCCCAGAAAAATCTATACACATGAAAAATTAAAAATACAAATTATGCTTTTTGTCTATACTTTAATCACCTTACAATACATCAGAACCCAACTTTTCATAGTTTATGTCTGTCTACACTCTAGATTATATTACCATGGCAATATCATGCATTAGGAGTACTGTATTTTGCAGATTAATAATTAAACAATTTGAAGCTTTTTAGTAACTATGTACATTACTAATTTTGAGTCATAAAGATAAATGCTTAAAAAGAAAAAACTACTACTCTTTATCAATATTAATTTACATTCACAGTTTATTCTTTTGGAAACTGTTGCTTTCACATTCTTTTACAGGTAATATTCTAGAGACAGAAAGGGTAATGTAGTCCACAGATAGGGAGTCCCTATTCCTGCTGGACAGCCTTTGAGACCATAGGTGATTTCATGAAATTACAGAGAGTTTCTCACATTATCTTTTCACCTACACATACATACTTCTGCTAAAGTTCAGTTTATAAATAAGCTGAGCAAGAGATTATCAATAGTAATGAGTAGTAAAGGAAAAAATTATAAAGAAACATCATAGTTTACTTTTGAAAAGATTGCTAATGTGATCTTTCTCAAGAAAGTTATTGATTTTACCTTTGCTAAGTAAACTAAATTCACTTGAACTTTAGCACTGTGATCCATCAGGGCTCATTTCATAACTGAGATGGCTATTACTTGACCAATAAGTGGGTGAGGTGAGGTACTAAGTGTGAAGGTGCTGGATAATACACAATTGATTTCATGTTGTAAGGTAGCAAGCTGGATAGCAGAAGATGACATCATGGTACTGGCACGGCTAACTATGCACATACATGCGCTATTCCTGAAGTGTTCAATTTACTTTTTTGAGACTGTAATTGAAAACAGGTAACCGATACTTCAAAAAGCTGCAAATAATAAAGGGTTTTGATTTTCTAAACATGTGTATATAAATAAAGTTTTATATTGGAATGCAGATATGCTTATCATTATACCATCATCCCATTCTAAATTTATGCATTGAACAACAAAAATACAGATAACTCTTGAGGCAGAATTCAAATATGGTATAAAATCCCATAATATGAATCACATCTATTGTCCTCAATTGCATGATTAGTTTAAAAGCTTTAAATGTCTGTCTCCTAATACTAACATGAATGATTTTTAAAATAATATAATATTCATGTTAATTCTTTGTAAAATTCATTTAATATATTGTGATCATATTCATTCCCTCTTCCTACCCTAGTTCTTTTTTCCACCTCCTTGTACTGGATAGCTGTTTTCACCATGCCCTGAAGCACCACCCCTAGTGAGATAGCAGGTAACTGTTACACCTGCCTATGACCTTCAAGTACATACCTCTGGGGAATGGCCCTTCAGGACCCTTAAGACCTGGGATGCACATGTACAGCTCTCTCTTCACTACCTTTTGGTTTTGGATGCTGGGACAGACCAAGGCAGATATCACCAGAGAACAGTGTTGGTCCATGCTTCACCCTTCCAGGATCCTGTGACAAATCTCTCTCTTTTTCCTTCTGAGTTTCCTTTCCCAAGTAAATTTCTTTGCCCATTAAGCAGACTCCATGGATTTCTAATGATATAATTTCATTATCTGGCACCCAACATGGGGCATGAACCCACTACCCTGAGATTAGGAGTTTCATGCTCTACCAACTGAGCTAGCCAGGCACGAAAAGGAGAAGGGTCATGTGTTCCTTTTTCCTTTATATTTATTTATTTATCTTTTAACCTGGTGTGATTGAAGTCCAGACAAGCTGGGAATTGAACCTGATTACTCTGAAACATCAGTCAGTGCTCTTAACTGCTAAGCAACCTCTCTCCTATGGAATCAGATTGCTAGCAATCCACTGAGTCTGTTTAATGGCCAAAAGAAATTTATTTGGGAAAGGAGACTCACAAGACAATATAGAAGAATTTGTCACAGGATCCTGAAGGGGTGAGGAATAGTCCAATGCTGTTCTCTGGTGATATCTGCCTTAGTCTGTCCCAGGATCCAAAACCATGAGGTAGTGAAGAGAATGCAACATATGCGCATCCTAGGACTTAAGGGTCCTGAGCAGTCATGTCCCAAGGGCATGTACTTCAAGGTCATAGACAGGTATAACAGTTACCTGTTGCCTCACTAGGGTAGGTGTTTCAGGGCATGGTGAAAACAACTACCCACTACAACCCCTCTTTCAAGATGTTCCCTGAGACTTAAGTACAAATGTTATATTGTAAATATATTAATTGGGGGCAGGCATCTGACAGATATTTGACCAATGTAATTTGATCAATCTTACCTTTCTGATCTGATCGCCATGAACTTGGAAAAGAAACTTCTTTCATAAGGGGTGAAAGCTACACTTATTTGTGTATATAATGGCAATTTATTTAAGGTATTTAAGACATAGATAGAATTATGCTAGTTTAGGAAATTTTAATCTAAGTGCTTTTAGATTTGTTTTATACACACATATATATTATTTGTAGGTCAATATATAGGCATGTGTCCGTGATTCAAATACATTATCATGTGTGTGGTGTGTGTGTGTGTGTGTGTGTGTGTGTGTGTGTGTGTGTGTGTGTGTATGTGTGTGTGTGTGTGTGTGTGTGTGTGAGAGAGAGAGAGAGAGAGAGAGAGAGAGAGAGAGAGAGAGAGAGAGAGCTTGGTAAAATGCTAAAGCATCATGTCACCTAATTATATCTATTATATTAAAAGTAACAACATAATTTAAATATTTTTAACAAAACATCCAAGCATTATTCAAAGTATAGAATTATCTTATCTGTACATTCCAGCCTCAGAAATAGCATAGATTCTTCCAATTAAACTTTATTAGTTTACATTTCCACAGCTGCTAGCAATTTGCTTAAATTTGAATGCAATTGCTGATGTGAGGTGAGATTCAAATGCAGTAAAATTCTAGAATATAGTAAATATTGAATAGAACCATAACATTGGATGTATGCTATTAGTATATATTTGTTGACCTATTCTTCTAGTATACAGTCTTTGGGAATGATTTTCAATTGGTGAAATGAAAGTTGCTGATTGTGAATTACTTATGATATTTGCTTTCAAACACTGGAAATTAAATACAGTTGTTCTTATGGAAAATGCACACATTCCTGTAAGTCAGTATAAAGAAATGGATTGACTCATTTTTATAGTTCTTGAATGCTCCACATTGTGTTTTGGAAAGCAATCTCTAAAGTTATATTTCATTTCTTTGCACTGTTTTCTCACAAACCATTTCAATTTTTCCATCAACTCCCCAGCAAAATATCACTCATTATACTTCCCCTAACCTATTTTAACACTGTTTTTTAAATAAACTTTTCCATGATAATTAACTTCTGCATATTACTTATCTTGTTTGGATACACATTAATTCTATTTTCATCCCTTTGGATTTTCTGGTATTACTAAAGTGATCTATGGAAGCTATGATTTCTGTCTTATTTATGGGCTCCTCCTTATCCTATCATTACTCTGTATAAAATCTGTGGAAAATTTCATTTGCAAACTTATCTTCAGCCATTATTTTTATTTGACAGACAATATGTCCTGCCTAATTAATATTTGCAAATCTACATCTGGATGTTCAAGAACACTTAAAACTATACAGATTTTTTTTTAGAGTTTCTATTCCTCTTTTGCAATTTCTAATTTATGAATCACTTGACTGTCACTAACATCAATATAGGTACATTCTATATTGATCTAATACAAGTTTACATATGTCTTTTCTTTACTTATATCTTTATTGTTCATTATTCATGTTCTGTAGCATATTATCACTACTCTGGTTGGTCTATCATGATTCCTCATCTAACATTTTTGTGGCATTTTTTAAATTTATACTTCAAAGTCTTTGAGAATTATTTTACTGCAATGCAAATTATTCCATTTGATATTGTTACTGAAATAGTTTTTTTTTTATAAAACTTAAGTCTCTCAATTCATTCCAGAAGACTTCTACACACAATTCTCCCTTAAAGTAACTTAAACATCTCCTCTTTCAAACACTGTTTTATCTACTGATAGAGATCAATTGTAGTTTTAATGTGGAGGCATGATTTCCTTAAGAGTATGCAGCTGTTGCTGGTATATTGTTCCTTTATGCTTCCCAGTATTTGTTAAACTATACCACATATTCATTATTTACAGTGAAAATAAATGTCTCCACCTATTCAAGTATTTTATCTTTTTCTGAGTGGTACAGAACAAAGTTGACTTATTCACTAAACACTCTCTTTTGTTGTTGGTTGTTTTCTTATTCTTTGTCTCTTTGGGGGCCCACCACCCAGCTCCAAAATAAATCACACACAGAGGCTTATACTTAATTATAAATGCCCAGCCTTAGCTTCGCTTATTTCTAGCCAGATTTTCTTAACTTCAATTATCCCATCTATCTTGGGACCCATGGCTTTTATCTTTCTGTGTTCCTGTATACCTTTTCTTTCATTCTCATTCCATGTCTGGCTGTGTAGCTGGGTAGTTGTGGGGGGGCTGGCCCCTGAAGTCCTCCTCTTGATTTTTCTTGTTCCTTTTTACTTTCCTCCCAGCTTTCACTTTCTGTATCTTCTCTCTGCCTGACAGCCCTGCCTGTCCTTTCTCCTGCCTCGCTATTGGCTGTTCAGCTCTTATTAGACTATCAGATGTTTTAGTCAGGCAAAGTAACACGGCTTCACAGAGTTAAACAAATGCAACATAAACAAAAGTAACACACCTTAAAATACTATTCCCCAACACTCCTTTGCTTTTCCTCAGCCTTCATATACTGTGGAGATTAGTAATCCAAGTACCAACTAGTCTTGGTAAACTAAGCAGATAAACAGACAAAAGAAAAAAAAACAGATTGAATTTGAAAGATATCAAGAAAAATGAGGAGGTAGAGAAGACTTTTTTCTCTTTTATGTGTGCTATGAAGCAAGACACAAGATATTGTACCAAAAGCAGCATCAACAGTTAATTTCTGTCTAAAAAGAAAGAAGTGAAAATAAGTTATAGCATGGGT
Source organism: Peromyscus californicus insignis (assembly GCF_007827085.1). NCBI lineage: Eukaryota > Metazoa > Chordata > Mammalia > Rodentia > Cricetidae > Peromyscus > Peromyscus californicus. Next base: position 51,928,817 of record NW_026294525.1, read on the forward strand.
AAGATTCCAAGTAAATTCGTCATCCAGTCACCATACAGGAAAATTTCTATTTTCAGGTAATACATTTTTAATAATATTTTAAATATATTTTTCTTTATTTATAAAGAGAGCTCATTCATCTTATTATATATTTGCAAGTTGTAGTGTAATATATTTTGACAATTTATTTACTGGTGTATTGATCCACTTTATTTTTGCAATGGCTGGAAAAAATATTTTGAATGTGAAACATTCTGCATTTGGAAAGTCATAAGAACAGCATGAATTTAAAAGAAGTAACTATTCATGTACATTGAATATGTGAAGCAATAAAATAAATGTTTATTTTATTGTCTGAACTATTATTCCTCAAAGAGAATCACAAGTCATGTCAAAATTTTTTTATATAATTTATGTAACTCAATATTCATTTGAGTTTATTTTCTATTGCTTCTCGAAAATAAACATCAAGACTCATTTACATAAGCAAGACATTTACTAATTAAATGTGCAAGTAACATAAAATCCCACATTATAAGTTGTAGCTGGAGTTTTCTGGTTATGCCTGGCCTACAGTCAGGACAAATCTCTCTCACCCGCCAGTCCTGCAGCTGCTCATACCCAAGTATCAAGTAAACACGCAGAGACTTGTATTGCTTACAAACTGTATGGCCGTGGCAGGCTTCTTGTTATCTAGCTCTTCTATCCTAAAGTAACCCATTTCTATTAGTCTATACTTTGCCATGTGGCTCATGGCTTACCGGTACCTTACATCTCACTTGTCATGGTGGCTGGTAGTATCTCTCCGCCTTAGCCTTCCACCTCCCAAAATTCTCTTCTCTGCTTGTCCCACCTATACTTCCTGCCAGGCTTCTGGCCAATCAGTGTTTTATTTATTAACGAATCAGAGCAGCAAATTTAACATACAGAACATTGTAGATGTAACCAACTGTCTTATTAAATAAGAAACACAGAGCCGATTCAGAGAAGAAAGCCAAGAGGTCAGAGCTAAGAGCCTCACCCTTCCTGATTCAGCGATCCTCTTCAGCCAAGAGAGCTCTCCGATAGGGACCTACTTCCTGTGTATATGTCTTTATATAGTCTAGCTGTTCTGCCTTCTCATTGCTTGTAAACCCAAACACATGACTGCCTTGTCACTGCCTGCATGTACCGCCCTCCAGGTCCTTTAAAGGCGTGCGCCACCGCTGCCACACACTTGCTATGACTCTAATAGCTCTGACCCCCAGGCAATTTTATTTATTAACATACAATTAAAATCACATTTCAGGACAAGTAAAATACCACCACATTTCCCCTTTTCTATTTTAATAAAAAGGAAAAAAAAAGAAAAAGTTTATAACTAACAAAAGAAAAACTATATACAAAAGTACAATGACTATATACAATATATACAAGTAATAAATATCTAAGCAATGTCTAGTCCATTTGTATTTGACAAATTCAGAGAAAATAATTTCATTATCTATCCTATTTTGTTAAGTCCAAAATGTATCTAATTCACTTTCTATCCTAATTAATCTTCAACTATAACTAACTAACCTTCAACTATAACTAACTAATCTTCAAATCCCTCAGAGACCCAAGAAGGAAATAATATTAGCTAACAAAAATAAAAACAGGAAGTGCATACAAGCAGCTTCCAAAAAATTTGTGAGTTGACAGAAACAGCCAGCTGCCTGGACAGTCACCTGAGGTTTCTCCACAGTGCTGGGGCATCATCTTCAGCCTATAGGCTTAGCATATCTGACAGACTCATTTGTGAAGTAGGATGTACACAAGGTCAACAGTTCAACCTCACATTGGGTGAGAGCAGTCCATGTACCAGAAACACCTGAATTCCACTAGTGTCATGTCATGATTCAGGATTTTAAATTCTGGAAATTGTTGATGGTTTTTTAATTCAACTGTCCATTCTTCTTGGCTGTGTATATATGGCTTCATCTCAGCATCCCGTTCTTCTCCACATCCCTCTATCAAATGCCAGTCTACTATTGAGAGGTATGAGCTTAGTTACTCTTCAAGAATAACTGTTTCAGCTGCTGTTCCATAGCACATCAGAAGCCATCGGCCCACTGCCTGTTCAGCTGCCTTCAAAGAAAAGGGCACTGTACCTTTTCCGAATTGCGAAGGCCACTTCAGGGATGGTGCCATATTGTCCTGGCCTCAGAAGATGCCTTTTGATAAAGCCATAACCACACTTGTTTTGGCAAGAATCAGTAGTCCTTTGTTTCATGTCCTGTCTGTCCATTTTGTCAGCAGTTGATTCAAGGATACTTTGTTGTCCAGTGGCTAACGTTTGCCACAATGAAAGTTAACTCCATATGCAGTTTCTTCAATGCCCATATTTTCTCTGAAGTAGATTGGTACTGCCAGGAGCCGACATGTCTCATAATCATAACAAAAAAGAAAAATTTTCTAAGTTATTAAAACATTTTAAATGCCATATTCTGTAGCTCTCTGAAGGGTTTGAAGATGACCTGTCTAAAATATATCTGCTCAATTTTTAAAACATATCTAATATGACTACAAGTTCTATTGTAATGTCTAACTACTAACTTTCATTTCTTTATATCCTAATAGTTGGTAATAATAACATTCAAGGATCAGAAAATTGCATTGTTAAATGAACGGTATAAGTACAATTAGAAATATACATATAGCATTTTCTAACAATATCAATTTCAATATATATAATTTGTATACAATATAAAACAATCCAATCCAATGTAAAAATTTAAAACTAGTAATTGTCTTTTTCTTCTTCTTTCTTTCTTTCTCTCTTTTTTAAAAAAAAGAACCTTAAATCTAATCTCCTTTGCTTAGCCTTTTTCCTAACCCTTGACAACAACTTGTAACCAACCCCCCTAAACAATGAAAATTATCCCAGACCCCAAACCCATTAAAAAGACCAAAAAACCACCCACCCCACACCACCTCTTTGGGAATGTGGGCTTCATATTCTTAAAATTGCTTCCTGCTGGGTATGGACAAAGTTATCTTTATCCTGAAAGAAAAATTTTAGGTTAATTGTCAAATTCTAGGAAAGGTAACTATGTCCTTCATTATCCAGTCTGTGTATAATGCCAAAGTTCAGGGTTTATCTCAAGTCCTTATTCAAGTAGTCTTTGAGACTGGATCATCTCAGCTAGTCATCTCAAAATTGCTCTGAGCACCTTGTAGTTCAAAGCTGATCTGTAGATGATGTTTGTCAGCTTAGTGATGTTATCATTGTCCACGTGGAATTTTTGTTGTTGTGGGGCCCCAACTTCTTCCTGGAGACTTCAGTTGATGTTAGGCCTGGCCGTGATTTCCTGCAGAAAACTGATAAGAGACTCGAACACAAAGACATATATATGCAGCTAATTGAAGCCTTTTTTTCTAGATTTAGTTAGTACTCTATATGATCATTCACATCTTAACAAAGTTTAAAATGTATATATATCTATATATCTATATATATTAATCTTGTAAATTTTGATATAAAATTTATACTTTAAGAAAAGTTTTAAAGAATCAGAATAGAATCAAAGAGTTGAGATTAGTAATAGAATAGTCCCTTAATTAATTTGGCTTTTCTCCTGTCCCATAGCAGAAGATGGCTCTTTTCTTCTGGCATGACACAGGGAGTTTGCATTTTCCTTTTAACACCATGCTTGAGTTTAAAGAAGGAGAGAGCCATTCTCCAACTCCAAAGTCAGCTTTAAATTTTAATTGAACTGGGACTATTAGAAGACCAATAGTGTTAAATTTTTAGAGAAAAGCAGAAACAAACATTTAAGAAGACATAAAATTTTTTAGAAAATATATACCCATACGCCGTTTCACTCTGTTTCCTGGGATAGATGATTTGTCCCTTTTCTTCAGTTGTCTCATTTGTCCAGTGTTCTTCAGATTCCTTAACCTTCATTCTCCTAAAAGACAAAAACAAAAACCTTTCCCCAAGACTAATTTTGGGGATGTTCCTTTTGGGCAAGTTATTATCTGATTAAATGAAAAGACATGTGTTACTGGTATAAGTTAGTTTAAATTGGATGTTCATGCTGGTAGATGAACTATCACCTCCTCTAATTAAGAGGTTTCTCTTGTTCAAATCGAACCTTTATCAAATTTGATGTTACCCACAACTTATCTTCTCCTGTAGAAACAAAAGCAAAACCTCATCCCCAATGTAACGCATACCCTGGTTTCCATTTTGAGGTCAGCACATCCTTAAAGTATATAGGCTGATTTAATTCTGTAGTTTTTTTCTATTATCCAATGTCTCTCTGCAGCTGTTGTTCCTTTCTCATTGGCATTAAGAAAATTTAAAGTTAATAGAGCATTATGCAGTCTGTTTCTGGGGTTTTTTGTTACCCCTTTCTGTTTATTTAGCATATCCTTTAGAGTTCTGTTTGCTATATCTGCTTGACCTGTAGGATTATGTGGTATACCTGTAATATGCTTTATATTGTAATAAGCAATAAACTGTTTCATTTTAACAGAGATGTATGATGGAGTATTGTCAGTTTTGATTTGTGCAGGTATGCCCATGATGACCATAACTTCTAGCAAATGAGTGATTACAGAATCAGCTTTTTCAGAACTCAAAGCAGTTGCCCACTGAAATCCTGAATAAGTATCGATAGTGTGGTGTACATATTTCAGTTTTCCAAATTCTGCAAACTGAAACACGTCCATCTGCCAGATTTCATTCCTTTGAGTACCCTTTGGGTTACATCCTGCTGGTAATGGCATTTGATTGTAGAAGGAACAAGTAGGACATTTCTTTACTATTTCTTTGGCTTGTTGCCAGGTTATGGAAAAATCCTTTTTTTAAATCTTTACTATTGGCATGATGCTTTTTATGAAATTCTGAGGCCTCCAGCACATTTCCTATAAATAACTTATCAATCTCATCATTGCCTTGTGCTAGAGGGCCTGGCAGACCAGTATGGGATCGAATGTGAGTTATATATAAAGGATGACTCCTTTTCCTGATTGTATCTTGTAATTGAATAAATAGTGAAGTTAATTCTGAAGCATCAGGGATAAATTCTGCAGTCTCAATATGTAATGCTACTCTTTCAGCATACTGAGAGTCAGTTACTATGTTGAGAGGTTCTGAAAAATCCATTAATACCAACACAATAGCATACAATTCTGATTTTTGAACTGAATTATAAGGAATTTGAAACACTTTACTTAAATTTTCTGATTTGTAACCTGCCTTTCCTTGTTTGTTGGCATCTGTATTAAATGTACGAACTCCAGATATGGGTTTTTCCCTTACAATTCGAGGCAAGATCCAATCAGCTCTCTTTATAAGATCAATTCTATCGCTTTTGGGATATTTGCTGTTAATTTCTCCCAAAAAATTTACTGCAAGCTCTTTGCCAAGGTTCACTTTCTGTCCATAATTTTTCAATGTCCTCCTTAGTTAAATGTACGACAATTTCTGCTGGGTCTATTCCTGCTAATTGACGAAGTCTCAATTTTCCTTTCCAAATCAAGTCAGAGATTTTTTCCACATAAGTTTTTAATTTTTTATTTGGTTTATTTGGTAAAAATATCCATTCTAATATAATATCTTCCCTCTGCATTAATATTCCTGTAGGAGAATGCCTAGAAGGTAAAATAACCAAAATGCAATCCAGCTTTGGATCAATATGATCCACGTGCCCTTCATATACTTTCTTTTCTACCAAGGCCAATTCTTTCTCAGCTTCAGTAGATAATTCTCTTGGACTATTTAAGTCCTTGTCACCTTCTAAGGTTTTGAACAAATTATGCAGTTCATCATTTTTTACCCCAACAATAGTTCGTAGATGAAAAATATCTCCAAATAGTCTTTGAAAGTCACTAAGAGTCTGTAGTCTATCTCTCCTAATTTGCACCTTTTGGGGTCTAATTTTTTGTAGCTCTATTTTATATCCTAAATAATTAATAGAATCTCCTCTTTGTATCGTTTCAGGAGCATTTGTAATCCCCAGCAAGGCAAAATTTTCTTTACTTCTTCAAACATTCTTTCTAAAGTATCTGCATTTGAGTCAGCTAGTAAAATATCATCCATATAATGATAAATTATAGATTTAGGAAATTTTTTACGTATCACTTCCAATGGCTGTTGTACAAAATATTGGCACAGAGTTGGGCTATTCAACATTCCTTGTGGGAGGACCCTCCACTGAAATCTTTTAACCGGTTGAGAATTATTATAAGTAGGCACTGTGAAAGCAAATCTTCCTCTGTCTTTTTCTTGTAAGGGTATTGAAAAGAAACAGTCTTTTAAATCAATAAGTATGAGAGGCCATCCTTTTGGTAACAGAGTAGGCAAAGGAATTCCAGATTGTAGAGAGCCCATTGGCTGAATTACTTTGTTAATTGCTCTAAGGTCTGATACCATTCTCCATTTATCACATTTCTTTTTAATAACAAATACAGGAGAATTCCAAGGGCTGGTTGATTCTTCAATATGCTGAGCATTTAACTGTTCTTCTACCAGCTCTTCTAAAGCCTGGAGTTTCTCTGTTGCTAAAGGCCATTGCTGGACCCATACAGGCTTGTCTGTTAACCATTTTAAAGGTAGAGTGTTGATGTTTTTGGAAGATCATCAGTTGTTGTGCCCTGTCCTTGTATAATATGGATGGCTGCTGACCACTCAGAATAATGCCTTCTAATATTTCTCTCAGAAATATGTGCTAGTTTATGATTTGTTTCTGAGATTTGATAGATGTTAATCTGAGTATTCCATTGTTGCAACAAGTCTCAACCCCACAGATTCATAATTATGTTAGCTACATATGGTTTCAATTTTCCTCTCTGTCCTTCTGGACCTATACATTTGAGCCATCTTGCACTCTGTTTCACCTGAGATAATGTCCCAATTCCTAACAGTTGAATGTTTACCTCCTAAAGAGGCCAAGTTGGATGCCAAAATTCTGGTGCAATTATGGTAACATCCGCACCTGTGTCTACCAGACCAGACAACAAAACATCATTTATTTTTATTGATAATTTTGGTCTTTGTTCATTAATAGAAGTTTGCCAAAAAATTTTCTTTATGTTTTCTCCTGAATTTTCTATTCTCTCTGTTTCATCATCCTGACCTGCATGACTTATTCCAATAGGCATTTGGTTATTTAATTGCTCTAAGTAGGGGTTTCCTCTACGACTGCAGGAAAGGTTTGAACTGGATTTGCTATTGGGGCCAGCATGAGGCCCCTCTGGGAGTTTCCCGAAGACTGAGGCAAAGGATTACCCTGTTGATCTACATTCGTTGGTCCAGTGTTTTCCCTTACCACACCTTCTGCATACTCCAGAAGGAAGGGGCATTCTCTTGCCATTGTTCCTTGAAGAAACATTGTTTCTAGGAATGACCTGTTTACAGTCCCTTTTCAAATGTCCTTGCTTTCCACATCCAAAACATCTAACATTCCTCAAACCTTTTGAAATTGCTTCTCCTACCCACGTATCATCATGCTCATGAGCTTCAACATTAACCGTGTCTCTAATCCAATCTTCCAAAGGTGCAGATCTTGCCTTTAACGGTCTGATTATTGTTTTGCATGCTGCATTCGCATTCTCAAAGGCCAAAGATTCAATTATTATCTTACTAGCTTCTGAATCTGGGACCATTCTCTTACTGCTGAAGCCAGTCTTTGTAAAAAATCTGTGAAAGATTCTTTTGGGCCTTGTACAACCTTTGTAAATGACTCAGTTTTTTTTCCTGGTTCCTCAACTCTGTCCCATGCATTCAAGGCTGCTGTTCGACATAAAATTAGGGTTTGGACATCATATAAACATTGTGTTTGTGTTGAAGCATATTGACCTTCTCCAATAAGCTGATACTGGCAGACTTGTATTCCTTTATCCCTCCACTGTTTTTCTATGTTTTTAGCTTCATCCTTGAACTAAGTTAGCCACTGAAGCCTTTGACTGGGTTCAAGAACAGCTTGTGCCAGCTCCCGCCCGTCCTGTGGTACAATCCTATTATATGTTGACCAAGAGTTTAACATTTGCTTTACATATGGAGAATGCATGCCATAAGATACTATTGCCTCCTTAAACCTTCGTAAATCTAACATTTCAATTGGAGCCCAAATATTTTGTGTAGTCATTTGATCAGACAACTGCTGTACGGTTACTGGACAAACTAAGGGTGACTGTGTGAAAACAGGCTTTCTTTCTGTAACCCTATGATCCAATTTTGAAGCAACTTCACTGTTAGTTTCTTCTGTCTGAGTTTTTACAGGTTTAACAAGTTTTTCTAAAGCTGTCACCCTGGCACTTAAATTGACTATTTTTTTAAATAGTAAAATGAGGATAAGCATAGTAATAAAATACATAATTCAATCAACATTAATCTTCTCATATAGCTGTTCCATTGTCAGACTGCCTAAAACTGCAAACAAAGCCCAATTTTCTTCCAATGAACACAGAAAACCCATTTTTTTTTAATGTGGAAAAAAATTTCTCTTTTAAATAGTTTCCTTTAAAATATTTGATATGTTAAGTGACTTACCAAGTCCTCATAGAATAGTACCAATCCGAGGGAATTTCAAAACAGCCACCTAGTGTCCATGGTGTGAATCCAGAGAGAGAGAGAGAGAGAGAGAGAACACGCAAGAACCATAGCCGCAAGTTATGCCTAAGAGCTTGAATCCAGCCACGTGTTCCCGCTTGAGCCTAGTCAAGCCTTGGCTCTGGCTACCTTAAGCTCCAACCATGTGCGTTGGCCTTACAGGCAGGGGCCCTGTTCGGCAGGGCAGGCCTGAGTTGTCTGTAGCACAGGCTTTAAGCAAGTAGCTCAAGGTTAGTCCGGCCTGAGGCCAAGGCGACCTGGGCCCCGGGCTAGGGAGCTGGCTGCCCTGGTGGGAAACCGGACCTGCCGCCAAGCCAAGTTAAGCAGTTTTTAATGGATTCTTGTCATGTTGGGCGCCAAATGTAGATGTAACCAACCGTCTTATTAAATAAGAAACACAGAGCCGATTCAGAGAAGAAAGCCAAGAGGTCAGAGTTAAGAGCCTCACCCTTCCTGATTCAGCGATCCTCTTCAGCCAAGAGAGCTCTCCGATAGGGACCTACTTCCTGTGTATATGTCTTTATATAGTCTAGCTGTTCTGCCTTCTCATTGCTTGTAAACCCAAACACATGACTGCCTCGTCACTGCCTGCATGTACCCCCCTCCAGGTCCTTTAAAGGCGTGCATCACCGCTGCCACACACTTGCTATGACTCTAATAGCTCTGACCCCCAGGCAACTTTATTTATTAACATACAATTAAAATCACATTTCAGTACAAGTAAAATACCACCACAGAACATCCCACAGCAATAAGTACCTCCATTAATATAAGCTATCAGGTATAGGATGCCAGACATCAGCAAGATTACTCAAGAGTAAAGACACCTACTGCCAAGCCTGAGTTTCAGCACTCATTTCATAAAATGACTCCTGTAAGTTGTCTTTTATGTCCACATATACTTAAACACTTAATAGCAAAGTATAAAATATCTTGTATCACACTCAAGCTAATTCTTAATTTACTACACAATGTTCATTGTATTACTTAAAAAGAACACAATTTATATTAAAATATAAATAGAAGATACTTGATATAAATGTTGACTTTTATGAGTTCACTATATGTGAATTAAATTCCTGCCTCTGCCCTTTCACCAATTTTTACTCTATTTCTTAACAATAAAAACTTTATATTGTTTTCATATGAGATTAGATATGTACATGCTATTTAAAAATAGATCACTATATTTATTACTGTTTCTGGGTATAATTTACAAAGCAATAAAGAATCTATATAAATCATTTTGTGAATCTTTACTATTTTTCTAGAAAGTTTACATTTTTTCAGTGATTCTTTTTCCTTATGATTAATCATAGATTCTTTACTCTTACAATGTATTCTAAATACAGTTTACCCTCCCTCTACTCCTCCCAATTCCTCCTCAACTCCTCTCCCATCCAGATCTACTCCCTTTCTGTCACTCATTAGAAAAGAACAGGCAGCCAGGTGTGGTGATGCTTTTAATTGCAGCACTTGGGAGGCAGAGGCTAGTGAATCTCTCTAGTTCAAGGGCAGTCTGTTTTACAAAGTGAGATCCAGGTCAGGCCCCAAAGCTACACAGAGAAACTCTGTCTCAAAAAGAAAACAAAATAAAAAAGAAAAGAATAGGCTTCAAAGATAAAAAAAAAGGAAATCAAATAAAATATAAGAAGATAGAAACATCATATCAAATTTGGACAATTCAAGCCAACAGAAAAATAAAAAATTCCCAAGAGAAGGCATGAAGACTCAGAGACCCACACTCATTTGCACATTCAGGAATCCTGAAATTACTAATCTGAAAGCTATAGTCCATACTTAGAGGACTTGGTGCAGACCAATTAGGCCTATGATTGCTGCTTCAGTCTCTGTGAGATCATGAGTATCATTATAACTATCATCAGTTGGTTTCTACCACAAGGTTTGTGCCACCATTGCCTTATCATACTTTGCATACATGACAGAGTGTAGATCAAAGGTTTTGTGATGGAGTTTGTGTTTACATTTCTCTTTTGGCAGCCTGCAGAGTACCTTTCCATGTCAAAGACACCAGAACATAGGAGTGAAGTTTCTCTGTGGGCCACACCTCAACCTCTCCATGTTCAAAGAGTTATATGGGTATTACCTTCAGTAATGGAGCATTGTAGTCAGTTTTTAGAGAGTAACTTGTCATCCTGGCAATAGCCTGGGTTGTTTGAAGACTTTCATGGGACTCTTTCAGATTAACTCAATTGGATGAAAGCCAGCATTGGTACTAGAAAGTTCTTTTGGTGACAAGAAATGGTGAGTTGGGGTGCCATCTCCCTCATTTTTTGGAGATTTCATTAGGATCATCTTCATGTATTTTGGGAAGTTTTCACTGCATTAAGGTTCTATACCACTCCTCAAATGCCCTTCACTTCCAAGTATCTCTCCTTTATTTCCTTCCCTCAATTCCATCTCCACACATTTTTCCTATTTGGTCCTCTTGTTCTTGTCTCCCTTCCCTGACTCTAGTCTGTCCATAAATCTATTCTATTTCCCCTTTCCATCTCCCATGGTGATCAATATTCTCCCACCCCTAGTCACTGTCTGTGGGTCTAACTTTTCTGGGTATATGAATTGTAGCTTGGGTATCATATTTAATGGCTAATATGATACAAGTGAATACATACCATGTTTATATTCCTGGGTCTGGGCTACCTCTCACAGGATGATTTTTAATCTAGTTCCTTAAATTTGCCTGCAAATTTCATGATGTCATTTTATTTAAGAGCTGCATAATACTTTATTGGGTAAACATATTACAACTTCTTTATCCATTCTTCTGTTAAAAGACATCTAGGCTGTTTCCAACTTCTGGCTATTATGAATAGAGCAGCAATGAACATGATTGAGGAGGTAGTCTTATAGTACAATGAAGCATCCTTTGGGAAATGCCAAAGAGTGGTACAGCTGGATATTGAGGCAGATTCATTCCCAACTTCCTGAGGAACCTCCACAGTGACTGATTTACATAGTGACTGCACAGGTTTGCACTCCCACCAGCAATGGAGCAGTGTTCCCCTTCTCCACATTCTTGACAGGATGAATTGTCACTTCTATTACTGTTCTTAGTCATTCTGATATGTGTATCACATTCTGATATGTGTAAATGGAATCTCAAAATAGGTTTGCTTTGCATTTCCCAGATTGCTAAGGATGTTCAACATTTCCTAAAAGCTTTAATTTTTAAGTATTATTATTGTTGGATGTATGTACCAATCAGATATTTTAGAGAAATATAAAATTCCATTATTTTAAACCATGTTCAGACGTACTTTACTTGGATAGTAACAGAATATGTATTTTTGTTTCACAAACTCAAATTGTAGAGAAGTAACAATCTTAACTCTATTGTGAGCATTCTAATAATACACAAATCCAGGAGGGACATCCCTGAGATCCAGAAAATTTATAACAGCTAATTTAACAGAATTTTAGTTTTATCTCTATAATGGTAGAAATTTGTTTTGCCCCTAAGTGCCCATGAATTCTTTTTTCTAAGTATCTGAAAAAAGAGAAGAAATAGAAACTTCTCAGTTTACCTATTTGTGGGTTTTTTTGTTGTTGTTCTTCCCAAATTTATGAGTTAAAACAGTATTTCTTAGAACATACATTTGGGTTAAAGTGTATATTAGTTACACTTATGATTGCTGTTACAAAACACTATGACCAATGCAATTTCTAGAGGAAAAAATTTGTTTGGGCTCAATGTTTTACAAAGTTAGAGTTCATGATATTTGAGCAAAGACATGGCAGGAAGGAAGCATTAGAGAAGTCTCAATTTCACATGTAAATAGAATAGAAATTGCAGGAAAATTTCATAATCCTCTTGGCCCAGTGGACAGTTCTCTCACTTTCAATATTTCACCAACAAGGTGGTAGATTTATTAGCAATGAATGAAATTTCATTGGTAGACCAGTATCCCGGGAAGTCTATAATTGACTATTGTTATACTCTCGGTCAGATTCTGTTCTAGTGAGGTTTCTATTGCCATGTTATAACACCACGAACAAAAACCACCTGGGGAGGACAGTTTATTTCTACTTATAGTTCACAGTCCGTCTTGAAGGGAAGTTAGGACAGGAACTCCTAACAAGAACCAAGAGGCAGAAACTGAGGAAGAGGCCATAGGAGAGTTGCCCCTCATGGTTTGCTCACCCTGCATTCTTATGTAACCCAGCACCAACTGCCCAGGGTAGATATATCAACAATGGGCTGTGTCCTCACACATCAATTATTAATTATTAATACTTTCCATCAGACTTGCCTACAGGATAATACTATGAAATTATGTTCTCAGTTTAGGTCCCATCCTTCCAGATGAGCCAAGCTTGAATCACTTTGACAAGAAAGTAACTTAACTATTCACTTTATGAGTATAGACAGATAGGAGATGGCATACAGTGATGTTAAGAAGAATGTTTCCTACATTCTGCAGCTCCTTATTTATCCCTTTCTTTTTCCTAGCACCTATAAAATGATATTAATTTTCTTCACCATGTTTTTCTTCTTTTACATATTGCTTTGTTTTTAGAATATACTTTGTTTCTTAGACTTTAGATAAGGCATTATTATTTCCTCCATGTCTTTGGATGGCTTGATAAGTTTTAATATTTTTTATTTTGAATACACTGCTTTTGGAGACATGTATCACCAACCACTAATTGCTAGTCCAAGGAACTGAAGTAAAATTAGAGATTCAACAGAACCAGGCAACCCCAGGCAATTATTGCTGTAGAGACCTCTATGGGGTCTCTCTAATGCTTTTATTCCAAATAGCTCAGGGTTCAAAGCAGGTTCAGAGACGCAATGATAAACTTTCACCAGATGTGCTCATCACTTTCACCAGATGTACTCAGGGGGCAGAAAGTCTCATAGCCAAATGAAGGCTGCTTACATAAAGTCTTTGAATGAAGTAAGCTAGAGGAAGGAAACATCTTGCCTGCATAGCATTCTTGAGCAGGCAGAAGCATTCTCCCCAGGGGAATAAACAAAGCTCTAAGGGAAATTATTCACTCAGCAGGATAATGTAGAAAAGTCTATATTATATTCAGGATGTAGAATAGAAATTTATCTCAGTCCCTGAGTCAGGTAAACTAAGATTAGAAATATTTCTTCCAGGATATTTACTCAGTGAATCAAATGAGACCATAAGAAATGTTAAGTATGTTTTTACAAGGTAGAATGGACCATTTATCTTGGGGGTCAAGGTGGAAACAATGGAGAGGACGTAGAAACAGGTACATACAGTCTGCTAAACTTACATTAAGGTGAGTACAGCAGACGTATTTTGGCCAGAATATCATGAGTCTCGGGGTGAAACCTGAGCTCCATATCCTCAGACCATAAAGAACTAGATACAGAAATCCCTTCATTTTTTAATTAAATATTATTATTAACTAAATTTATTTATTTATTTTATTCTGACCAAAGTTTCTACTATCTTCTCTCCTCCTATTCCCTACCCCAACCTCTTCCATGCCCCCTCCCAATCCAGTCCTCCTCTTTCTGTTAAGAAAGGGGAAGACCTCCCATGGGTGTCAAAAAAGCATAGTATACCAAGGTGAGGTAAGTACCAAGCTCCTCTCCTTGTATTAAGACTGAGCAAGGCAACCCAATATGAGGAATAGGTTCCTAAAAGCCAGCCACATGGTTAGGGAGAGGCCCTGCTACCACCACTAGGATGTCCCACATGGAACTGACCTAGGCCTTTCATTCCTTATTTGAGATTTTAATTAGTTTCTGGCTGACAATGTGGCCCAAAAGTCAGGGAGTATTGTTATAGTCACAACAACTAACCACATCTTTGACTGTGAAGTTCTCTTTTCAGTTATGGAATTATAATCCAGGGAATAACACTAATTACATTCACTATTATCAAATTATTCTTTAGCTTTCTGACTGGTATACGTATTCAAGCTTCTCTTGGGCAAGTAGTTACTTTTCTAACTAAAATGTTAACTTGTGGGTTTTTAAGGACTGGGAAGATAACTCTGTCAGTAAAGTCCTTTCCTTACAAGTATGAAGACCTGACCTTGATACTCCGAACCCATGTGATAAAAGCCAGGCATGGTAATGCAAACTTGATATTTCATCTCTAAGGAGGTGGAATCAGACAGGACCCTGTAACTCACCAGCCAGGCTGTACTGTCTATTGAAGGGCTCCATGACAGTGAAAATAGCTCTCATTTTTCTTTCCTAAAACCATGAAGTTCTATTAAAAAAATCTACCTATATCACTGTCTTACATAGTTTCTCTAGTCTCCTTACAATAATTTTATTCTAAGGGTTTATAATTATTTCTGAGTGGAATAGAGAAAGGAATTTAGAAGGATGCTCCATTTTTATATACAATTTTCCATGAACCATTTATTGAAACTTACACCTTTTGTTTACTGTAAATTATTGATAGCTAGTAAATAGAGTTCTGAATTTCTGTTCTCTTCTACTAGTCTACATTTTACTTCTTATTTTATTACCATGCTGTTTGGATTACAATCACTTTGTACTCTTAAGTAATAATCCAAACTATATTGTATGGTGATATTTTATTCGTGCTGAAATGTGGTGATATTTTATTTGTGCTTTAATAAATAAAGCTTGCCTGGAAATCAAAGGAAATAGCAAACCATTTTAAGTAAACAAAGAAGTCAGGCAATAGTAGCACATACCCTTAACCCTATTACTTGGCAGGCAGGATCTCGGTGTGTTCAAGACCACACTGGAAACAGAACCAGGTGTGGTGGCACATGGCTTAAATTCCAAAACTAGTTAACCATGGATGTCTGGATGTCTGTACAGAAAGACAAGAAGTGGCAGAGCTGTGTAGGAAGAGAAAGTGAAGAAGCTGAACAGAGAGAGCAAATAAGATGGCAGAACACAGGCATATAGACATGGGTAGACAGGAAGTAACTCACATTTGAAAGCTGCAGAGTTGGTAAGGTAAAGTTGCTGGTGGCTTTCCCTATTTCCCTGATCTCTCTAAGGCTTTCACCCTTATATTTGGCTCCATGTTTTTTATTTAATAAGACCATTTAGAAATTCATCTACAATTGGCACCCAGTGAGGGGCATTGATCCATATAGACCTAAGAAAGCTTAAAGATTCTGAATGCACAGAAATGAAGCCACACTAGGCTTCCTGGTCTCACTGTCTCATGCCAGCAGCAGTGCAGATTCATCTCCCGACAGCTGCCTACAAGATGGAGCTGGTCACATGACACCATGAGCTAAGCAGCATGGTTGCAGATTCCCTCCACAGTACACAGAGACATCTGCAAGCCGCACAGCCTGGTGCATGGTGGATGTAGTTTTTGCTAGTACAGACAAAAAGGGGGGGGTGGGCTACACACTGTTTTAATGAAGGCATAGACCCACTGCTTCCAAAAGTTGGTGGTATGCATGGTTCCCAGACCAGAGATGGTGGTAAATGTCCTACCGCCATATTGAAAAGCTGAGGTGGATGGAGTCACCAGCCAGACACAGAGAAAGCAAGATGACAAGGTAGAACTGAGAAAAGGTACCAAGCCACATGGCTTAATATAGATAAGAATTATGGGTTAAATTAAGTATAAGAGCTAGTCAGTAATAAGTCTGAGCTAATGGTCAAGAAGTTATAATTTATATAAACCTCTGTGTGTTTACTTGGGAGACATGAGTGGGAAAGATTTTTCCTGACTGCTGGCAGATCAGAACACAGGAAAACTTCCAACTACAATATTGGACACATATAATTTGAATAGATCCTGATAACTCCTTAAATCTAATTTTACAGCCCTAATCTTCTAGTATACTTGTCTTATATATTATATAAAAATATTTTCAAATTATGTTGTATTAAATAAAAAACTAAAACATTTTATGGACTGTCTTCTTCAGTAGTATATAGGTATCTATCTATCTATCTATTATATAGGTATATGATATAGATATATAGATAAAGATCTTTTCTGGAGAAATCAGTGATAGCTGAAAGATTGAAGTTCAAACAATAATTAACTGGAAAACTTGTTCAGAAAAGCTTATCTCAGGCATTCAGAAAAACACTTAAATCAGTCTATTGTGCCCACATAGTTTATAGACTGATTCAATATTGAACATGTGGAGGACTATATTTCAAAATATATTTCTAAACTTCCTTTGTTTTATATTTTTATAAATATATTTTTAAATTTTGTTTATTTTTCTTTATATGTATGACTGTTTTTCTATGAAACCTGCATGGCAAGAAAAGCCTTTGGTGTAATAGTGGTGTGAACGTTAGTATTGCAACTATTTGTATTCTGCTTGGATTTAAGGCCCATGAAAAGACATATGTGGTGGTACAAATGTAGCAAAGTAGGTTGTTAGTACGTATTCAACAAAATAGATTGTATAATGTTATAAATATTGATATATATTTAAGATTATTGTCATATTGCATATCGCACTATATACTCCTACCTCTGTTATAAATATCTCGTGTATTGTCACAAATTTGAAGTCATCATTCTTTACCATATATTTGCTTATAGACTGTTTACCTTGTTTACATGAAGCCTTAGTCCTTAGGTTATTTCGGTAGATAAGACTTATAGATTTATAGTCACCTATGCTTGTCATCTCTATAGTTATGTTAGTTAGGTTATCCAGATTTAGAGATACATAGGTCAGATGGACAGGTAATCTTCAAACACTTCATAGACCTAGAGAATATGGCATTTAAATAACTTAGAATTCTGTTGACGTGAGACACAATTGCTCCTGGCTGCACCAATTTGATCCCGAGAGAATGTTGGGCTTCTAAGACATTTCCATTTGGAAGTTTGTCTTCTTGGCACAAAATGGCCTACTGGGCAAAGAACTGCCCTTGCCTCAACGGCTGACAGTACAAATGCAATGCTGTCCTTTCTGGACAAGCGGGACACAAGGAAAGCGACCACTGTACTCTGCCAAGACAGGGTAAGATGGTCTTTCAGAATTCCTGCTTCTGAAAATGGTCTGTCAGATACTTTAGGCCTGTAGCCAATTTGAATGCACCAACAATGCTGAGAAACATTAAGTGACTGTCCAGGCTGCCAGCTGTCTTGGTCTACTCTTGCAAGAT
Organism: Peromyscus californicus insignis; assembly: GCF_007827085.1. NCBI lineage: Eukaryota > Metazoa > Chordata > Mammalia > Rodentia > Cricetidae > Peromyscus > Peromyscus californicus. The sequence goes on from NW_026294525.1 coordinate 51,946,468, forward strand.
TCCCGAAAGTTGCTTGCATCCATCTACCATTTCTCAGGTACTATTATATTCCTTCTCAGGTCTTTGATGGGACTGAAGACTAGCAGTTATAGTTACAACTTAGTAGATAGAACATATTAAGTATTAGATTCAGGTTCTTTAGGATAGGACACCTTTTGGAATGATCTTTGTAACATGCCATTTACCTATGCTCTATACTTCTCTGGATTTTAGTATGTTTTTCTTGCTTGATATTGTTTGCATTGTTTGTAGTTCCATCTTATCTAGGTCATTATCCCTCATATTCCTGGACAATATTTGATAACCATTCCTTTGTATATAGTCATGTATTAGGTTAGAACCTTCTTATTTAGACAAAAAGGGGAGATGTAGTGGGTAGCCATTCCAGCTTTGATCTGGAAGTTCCAACCCCCATTGAGACTTCGGCAACTACAAGGCAGGGCCAAGGGAGGCACCTGGAGACCTGAGATCTGGATGGGCTGTGCTCTCACTCTGTTCCGGGACCCTGGATGATGGAGGTGGGCCAAGCAGAGCTCCAGAGAACACCACTGGCCTGCGATACACCTTCCCCAGACCCTGCGACCTACCTATCACTTAATTTTTAAGTTACGCCATTAAATAAATCTCCTTTTAACTATGTGGAGTGACCTTAATAATTTCACCAATATCTCACTATTTTTAAAAATTAGTTAAGTTTCTCCTTTTCTATCACAAACATGCTGTTCAGGAATGAAGCCTTGAAAGAAATATTGAAAATAAATCTTTGAAATATCTTCTTAAAAATGAGAACTTTGGCATATATGAATCTGGTGGTAGAAAATGTAATGTAGTTGCATTTTCTCAAAGCAATTTTAATATTTTTTCTAAAAGTGAAGTAAAAATGTAATTATCATTTATTTATTCCAGATAAAAGATTTACTTTAACATAAAAACAAACATAAAAAAACTGAAACTCCTTATCTCTTTTTTTCTTATGGAATATAACTGAAACAATAAAGCATCTCTTTCTATGATCAACTAAGTTTCCTTATTAAAGCCATGATACTTTTCTGAGATTGTAAAAACATTGACTGAGCTCATTCTAAAAGCAGCTTTATTGAACAACCACAGCAAGACAGTGTCTAACTTAAAACATGAATTTTAGTTCTCCATGGGGGAAAAATCAGCTCATCATTTGGTAGCTAAGATTATGTTGGGGCAAGACAGAGGACTGTAAAGAAACAAGCACATATAATTCATAAATGGAGAATGAAGGAGCTATGTAACCTCTTCCTTCTCAAATGCAAATTGTTTCAACTGACCATACTCCCAAGGGCATTTCATATTAAGTATGCACATATAGTCTAAAAGCAAGTAACAGCACTGCCCATGGGCCACTGTTGTTTTAGAGCTGCTCACTTGGGTGGCCCCATCAGCACTTCCTTTTTTTTAAATTAAGACATTTTTTATTCATTTTACATACCAATCACAGATCCTCCTCTTCCATCCTCTTACCCCTCCATCCTCCCCTCTCAACCCACCCCCGATTCCCTCCTACAAGAAGATAAGGCCTCCCATGGGGAGTCAGCAGAGGCTCGTAAATTAAGTAGAGGCAGGGCCAAGACCCTCCCCTACCTCAGGACTGTACAAAGTGTCCACCCTAGATAGTGGGATCCAAAAAGCCAATTCATGCACAAGGGATAGATCCTGATCCCACTACCTGGGGGCCCCCCAAGTAGATCGATCAAGCTACACAACTGCCTCGCTTATACAGAGGGCCTAGTCCATTCCTGTGGAGGTTCCATAGGTGTTGGTCTCATCCAGCAGTTCCTTTCTATATTGGGATTCTTAACATTGTAATGCTGTCAGACAATTGGTAAGTTCAGGTGCTGCTGTGAGACAGTTATTGAGTTTTCATCATTCAAAGAGTATAAGCACAAACCTTGGAGAAACAACAAACTTCTTGTACTCCCATGAATCAGCAATGTAGATATAGTTGATATTCCTGTAATCCATAGTTATCATACAGTAGAGATAAAAGCTATACAAGGATTTTGTATTTTTTTGTCTGTTGTCTGTCTGTTTATCATCTTTCTCTTGTTATCAGCTGATTTATCTTCAATTTTTTAACTTGCCCATTAATGACTGTCCAAACAAACATTTTTGTATACTTGCTGATTACTAGTCAATTTAGAAACATTCTAAGTCAGTTAGATTACAAGGTATACTTAGAGTTATATTATTTCCTAACAAGTTCCTGCTGTAATGATATGAGTTATGAAATCATTTATGTTATAATAACAGAATTAATATCTTGCAATTCTGTTTTGCAAGTCATAGTATATTATTTAATTACTGTATTTGCTTTAAAATGCTTGATATATTTACTACATAACAGGTGTTATGAATATGATAATTACAGTCATCATGGGATTATATTTTTACTCTTGTGATATACTTTATGTTTTTAAAGATTCACAAATGTATAATTTTATGAATATAAAATAATTTCTGTTATCCATAAATTTAAAATACATGTCTTTTTAATGACATTGCTGATGATTCTTCTATTTGGCAATGATAAAGAAAATGACAGAATGAAATTTATAATAAAATATACATCTTTATAATTAGTGATATCATCTTTACATACATGACTGTCACCACAAAAGAAGTGCCAAAGTTCGTTATGAGTTTTACTCTGTAAATGAAAATTCAAGCATGATGACATGATGATTAAGCTTGGGAAATCTGCACAACTGAAAATTGCCACTGGTGATGTAAACATTCACCTTTTTTCTGTATCCAGTCTCTCCATGTAAAAAGAGTTTTGCATTTAGTTTTAAATTAATGTCAAGGTTTCAAGCACTCTTTACTAACCCTGAAAGGTTTTTATTTAAGCAATGAAGGTACTTATCATAATGACACTTGATTGTAATTTTACTTGATTTATCCTTCTTATACCTTTACTTTCATTATTAAACCCAAAATGGATTCATTCAAGCTAGAAACAAATAAAAGCTATAATATAAATGCTTTTGTATTTACGGATGACTTATTTTTCATCTTTTACAACCTTTTGTGTGAAACACACATTTTAAAACTACTTTTTCAACAAGGCTAATTTGTATTTTACGGAGAGTGAAATAGTCTATTTTAAAGAACCTAACACTTTATCTAGAGACCTCAAGTTCTGTCTTGTTAGGACTGGGGAAATATAGAAAAAAAAACCCACCATCTGTCCCCACTGCTGTACTGGAACAAGACACTGTATAAATTTACTATGTGAATAATAATAAAAAAAATTGCAAAGACTTTACCTATTTTGCTTGTCATAGAATTTTGAAGTCCAAACCAATGTCTATCTTGACAGTCTAAAAGCCACAACTGTTAGATGATGAGATATTGCTAGTGTATATTCAGATCTGGCGTGGAATCAAAGGTTTCCCGGAGAAGCGCAGGTAGGACTTGAGATACAGCCTAGGCTGACTTGTATCAAGTCAACTATTACTTTTCAGAAACACAGTAATAAATATGTGTGTTAAAACACACCCAAAGTAATTGGAAAATAAAAACAGGAAGACTCAAAAAGTTAAAATTGGGAAATTAAAAAAGTGAGTTTTAAATAAAACAGAAAATAAAGATAATGATAATCATAATAAATCATTTGAATGACTAATAAGTTTAATACAGTTCTCAAAATTTTACGTACTAAAAGTAAAACAAAGCAGTGATGAACATTAGAATTTAACTGACAAATTAGCTCAATAAATTCAAAATCCAAGAAAATATTGAAAACATTTTCTGGAAAATATCTTCTCATTTTTTTTAATTTTCAGATTAAAAAATTACAAATTAGTTTGCTTTATTTATTGCTTTAACATCAGTGGTCAGAAATTCAAGAATCAAAATTTTTTATTCTTAATTCTAATTTATCTTTGGAAAGGTAAGTGTATGCATTGAAATATAAATGATTAGATTTTCTCCTTCCCTTTCCTCTCACAAAATCCTCCCATATATGCCTCCTTTTTCTTCATCAGTTTCAGCCAATTCATGACCTCTATTTTTAATTGTTTCATGCACATATAAATTTATCTATCTATCTATCTGTCTATCTGTCTATCTGTCTGTCTATCTATCTATCTATCTATCTACCTATCTATCTATCTATCTATCTATCTATCTATCTATCTATCAATAGATTTCTAAATATAACTATTCAGTTCATATAATGCTAGCTGTATATGAGCTTTCAGGGCTGACCACTTGCCATTGAACAGGCAATTGTTGTGTTCTCCCCATGAAGGCCTTTGCAGATCTCAGCTTTCCTCAGTTGCCTGAAGTTATTGGTATAGGGTTGGAACCTTGTGAGCTTTCTTTATCCAGTTTGCCATGTCCATTGTTATCATCTGGTTCTGCTCACATTTGGCAGTCATGTTGTGTCAGGGACCAAACATGGACCATGGAAAAGTACTAGCTAGGCCAGAGAACAAGCCCCTGCCCTAAACCAGATGCCCCCAAAGATAAAGAACAGGTCAGGCAGGTCAAGTAGCATAGCAACAGGACAATGGGCCCTGACCAGTGACCTTATCACCTAGCAGCCTCACGACTTGCAGACTTGCACGTAGTCCTTCACCTGCACATCTCCCTTCAGCTGCACGTACGGCACATCGTGCACCCCTTCCCTCCTTCCTGCCCCCTCCCCCTCCATATATAAGCCTTGCTGAGGAGAATAAAATTTGCAGCTTGATCAGAACACGCTGTCTTGCTGTCGTCCTTTCGTGTCTCCCCCGTCCCTCTCATTCTCTCCCACAGGTGGGTCGCCCCCGTTGACATCCCGCTGGCCGGGGCAATGTTGGTGATACTTCATGCAAAATAATTTTAACTCATAATTCTTTGTTGAAATATAAAATGTAAATGACAAAGAGCAGAATATTTTGGCTCATGAAAATAAAAAAATTCTATTTATAAAATGTCATTCCATTACATAACAAAACTAAAGCTAATTTGTGTAACCTAAAGATTCTCATATCTTTCTTTCCTCAAAAATATTTTCATAATATTTTTATTGGGCAGCATTTAGTCACAGATTGGTAGTTTATCTAACAATTTGGTGCCTTTTCCAAAATAGACACATCTCATAACACTTACTAAGAAAAAAAATCCACATTTTGCCGCTTTCTCTTTTTATCTGTCTTCTTTATACTCATTGATTAACATTAATATTCTTGGTATGATGTAGTTCATATTTGTCATTTAAATATGTAATGTTTTCTTTTCCTGTTTCATACATAACAGCGACCTATGAATTAAAGAGTTATCAGCATGAGCTCCATACTAAAAATGGTTACGTAACTTCTTTTTTGTATCAGTCAATCTTTTTAACTATAAATATAGTCATTGATTTTCCCAACCTGTTAGACATTGAAAGAAGATGATGATTTTGTTTGAAGTATTCATAATTAATTACAATTTAGAGTTTGCTTTATTTATTGCTTTAACATCAGTGATCAGAAATTCAAGAATCAAAATTTTTTATTCTTAATTCTAATGAGTCATTTATCTTTGGAAAGGTATGTGTTGAAATATAAATGTTTAGGTTTTTTTGGAAGATTGCAAGTCTCTCCTGACTTTGGTGTATTAAGAACTATTTTGCTTTAAACAATATTTTGTTCTACTAATTTTCTTTTAAACACCTCCCATTTAGATACTCTCTCTGCATAACGTCTGGTTGTGTGTCTTTGCATCTTTCCCCGTCTGCTGCTGGAAGAAGCTTCTCTGATGATGAGTTGATAAGGCAGTGACCTACAAGTACACCAAAATATCATTAGGATTCGTTTTATTGATACTTTTTTTTTACTTGTAGTTTAGTTTTAACCACAGCTTTCTTGGTTATCTAGTCTCTGGTTCTTGATTACCATGGGAAACTTGGTATGGGTCCCTTCTTGCGGTGTAGGCTTTAGGTCAAATTGGACATTAGTGGGCTACTCCCACAAGTTTTGTGATACTATTGCCCTAGCATAGTTATAGGCAAGAAGGATTGTATGTCAAAGGATTTATGGCTGGTTTAATGTCCATGTCCGGCACCAAGGACTCCAGACCTAGGAGTAAAAGCTAGATTTCTCCATGTTAAATGAGTTGTGTGGGTGCTGCCCTTGGCAATGGAACCTGACTGTCAGTTTGCAGAGAGCAACCCTCTATCCCAGCATCAGCTAGTATTGTTTGGTAATCTCAACAAGGCTGCCTTGGGCAACAACTTGATAGATACAAATGAGTCCCACCACTAGACGACTTTCCTAGCAACAGTGTCAGTCAATTGAGACTCCTTATAGCCAATTACTAGAAGTCCTCATGAGGATCACTCTCATGGATTTTAAAGAGTTTTCTCTGTGCTAGGTTCTCACACCACCCCCCAAAGCCTGTCAATTCCAGTCATCTCTGCCTACATTCTCTATTTCCACCTCAACTTGCCCCATACCTGACCCTCAGCTTCCCCCTCTACTTCCTGTTAGACTGTATAAAATCTACTCTATTTCCCTCTACAGGGAGACCCATGTATACCCCACAGACCCCCTCTCTTTACTTAACCTCTCTGGTTTTACAGATTGCTGCTTGATTATCATTTACTTAAAGGCTTGTATCCACTTATATAGCAAATACATGCCATAATTATCTCTCTCAGTATGGGTTACCTCCCCCAGGATAATTTTTTTTCTAGTTCTATCCATTTGCCTACAATTTTCATAATGTCATTTTTTTAAGAACTGGGTGGTACTTCATTGTGTAAATATACCACACTTTTTTTTATCCATTCATCTGCTGAGATATCTAGATTGTTTCCAATTTCTGGATATTATGAATACAGCTTGAATGAACATGGTTGAGCATGGGTCCCTGTGGTATGATGGAGCATCCTTTGAGTATATTCCCAGGAATGTTATGACTAGATCTCGAAGTAGAACGATTCCCAACTTTCTGAGGAACTTCCATGTTAAGGTCCATAGTGGCTGTTCAAGTTTGCACTCCCACCAATCATGGAGGAGTTTTCCTCATGCATCACACCCCCAACAGTATGAATGGTCACTTGTGTTATTGATCTTAGCCATTCTGAAAGGTGTAAGATGGAATCTCAAAGTAGTTTTGATTTGTATTTCACCAATAGCTAAGGATGTTGAACATTTATTTAAGAGTTCCTCAGAAATTAGCATTTTCTCTACCGAGAATTCTCTTTTTAGGTCTGGGCACCATTTTTTAATTGGATTATTTAATTTGTTGCCTATTTTTTGAGTTCTTCAGGTTCTTTAAAATATTTTAAATATTCTGTCAGGTGTGGAGTTGTTGAGAATCTTTTCCCATTCTGTGGGCTTCTGCTTTGTCCTATTGATGGTGTCTTTTACCACACAGAATCTTTTCAGTTTCCAGAGTTCCCATTTATTTTGCTGTTGATTTGAATTTCTGTGCTGTCTGTGTTCTCTTCAGATTGCGATCTCCTGTGTTCATTCAATACTCATTCTCACTTTCTCTTCTATCAGCTTCAGCATATCTGGTTTTATGTAGAGGTATTTGATCCAGTTGGATGTAAGCTTGTGTATGGCAAGAGGTAGATGTAATGGAATCTATTTATATTCTCCAGTATCCAGTTTGAGCAGCATCATTTGTTAAAGATGCTGTCTTTTTTCTAGGATATATTTCTGGCATTTTTTAAAAATCAAAATTCAAGGGTTTATTTCAAGGGTGTTTGGGTTTATTTCTAGTTCTTCATTTGGATTTCATTCATCAGTTTGTCTGTTTTTCTTACTATAGCTCTAGAGTACAACTTGAAATTGGGCACTGTGAGATCTTTAGAAGCTCTGTTATTGTTCCAGATTGCTTTTAGATATCCTGAGTTTTTATTTTTCTGTATATAGTTGAGAATTCTCTATTCAAGGTCTGCAAAGAATAGTGTTAAAAATTTGGTGAAGATTGTATTGAATCTATAGATTGCTTTTGGTAGGATGGCCATGTTTACTAAGTTAATGCTACCCATCCATGAGCATGGGAGAACTTCTCATCTTCTGATGTCTTCTTCAATTTCTTTCTTTAAAGACCTGAAGTTTTGTCATGCAAGTTCTTCACTTGCTTGGTTAGGGTTACCCCAAGATATTTTATAATGTGTGTAGGTATTGTGAAGAGTATTGTTCCTCTGATTTATTTCAAAACTGCCCATTTGTTATTTGAATATAAAAGAGATACTGATTTTTTTAAGTTAATCTTGTATCCAGCCACTTCGCTAAAGTATTGATCAGTTCTAGCAGTTTCCTGGTTGAATTTTTGGAGTCACTTATGCATACTATCATATCATCTTCAAATAATGATTCTTTGACTTCTTCCTTTCCAATCTGTATACCCTTGACCTCCTTCACTTGTCTTGTTGCTCTAGATAAGACTTCAAGCACTATATTGAACAGGTATGGAGGGAGTGGACACCTTGTCTTGTTTCTTTGGGAAGGCAGGCCAGTGATGAAATTGTCTACAAGGGCATGATGCTTATGTTGGCCTCAACTTTCCAAAGCAATCATTAGTGGTGAGAGATATGAAACAGAATGGACAAAGCTGGACAAGCTTTTCATAAAGATCATTTGATATGAATGCAGTAGAAAATTTTAGTTTTTTAATTTTTTTATTTTTATTTTGCAATACAATTCAGTTCTACATATCAGCCATGGATTCCCTTGTTCTCCTCCCTCCTGCCCCCTTCACCTTCCCCCCAGCCCACCCCCCATTCCCACCTCCTCCAGGGCAAAGCCTCCTCCGTGGACTGAGATCAACCTGGTAGACTCAGTCCAGGTAGGCCCAGTCCCCTCCTCCCAGGCCGAGCCAAATGATCCTGCATAGGCCCCAGGTTTCAAACAGCCTCCCAAACAGATCAAGCCAATCAACTGTCTCACCCATTCAGAGGGCCTGATCCAGATGGGGACCCCTCAGCCATTGGTTCATAGTTCATGTGTTTCCATTTGTTTGGCTATTTGTCCCTGTGCTTTATCCAACCTTGGTCTCAACAATTCTCACTCATATACACCCTCCTCATTCTCGCTAACTGGACTCCCAGAGATCCACCCGGGCCTAGCCATGGATCTCTGCATCCAGATCCCTCAGTAGTTGGATGGGATTTCTAGCATGACAATTAGGAGAGGATGTGGAGCTAGGGGAACTCTCCTCCACTGCTGGTGGGAATGCAAGCTTGTACAACCACTTTGGAAATCAATATGGCACTTTCTTAGAAAATTGGGAATCCATCTCCCCCAAGATCCAGCTATACCACTCTTGGGCATATACCCAAGGAATGCTCAACCACACCACAAGAGCACTTGTTCAGCTATGTTCATATCAGCATTGTTTGTAATAGTCAGAACATGGAAACAACCTAGATGCCCTTCAACTGAAGAATGGATAAACAAAATGTGGAAAATTTTAGTTTTATAGGTAAAAAGATCCCTTTTAGTTAAGTGTAGGAATCAAATGCAATAAGGATGATGAGGGCCAGGGAGTGGTATGTCTTTCAGCATCAGTGCATTCTATTGCTTCTTTAAACAAAACAAAACAAAACAAACAAACAAACAAAAACACAAAGGCATACTACCCAAAACTCATCCTGCTCATTTTCAAAATCTGATCTGTAGTATTGATATAGTCCTAGAACTGTAAATGTTTCATGAATACTTAAAATATCTTCTTAAATAATAATTTTCAAGTGGTAGTGTTATGGCTCTTCTGGGTTGTCAGCTTGACTACATCTGGAATTCCCTAAACCAAAATGCCTGGGCATACCTCTGGTGGAATTTTTTTTTTTAATGAAATCATTTGAAGTGAGAAGACAAACTTCTATTCTAGATATTTGAGGTGGGAAGATCTACCTTTTATGTAGATCTTTTTGCTCTTCCTAGTAATTCCATTCCTTCATTGCCATTAGAGCCTAATTATCTAGGATTGTGATAGGATTGTGATGGATACTGAAGACCAGCTAAGGCATTGAACTTGGTGGACTGAATAGCTATTGAATTCTTTTAAAAAAATAAATTTATTATTTTCTTATTTATGTTACATCCTGGCCAAAGTTTCTGCTCCATCCTCTCCTCTCAGTCCCTCCCTGCACCCTTTCTTAATTTCCATTCCCCCAATCTACTTGTCCTACATTTCTGTTTAGGAAAGGGCAGGTCTCCCAAGAGTATCAACCAAACATGGCACATGGAGTTGCATTAAGACTAAGCACCTCCACATTGATGCTGTATTAATGCAGGGCAAGGTGACCCAGTATGAGTGAGTAGTAGGGTCCCAAAAGCCAATAAAAGTGTCAGAGGAAGGCCCTGTTCCCATTGTTAGGAATATCACAAGAGGACCAAGCTACCCAACTATAATGTATATGTAGAGTGCCTAGATCAGTCCCATGCAGACTCTCTGGTTGTGAGTTCAGTCTCTGTGAGCCCCTACGACTCAAAATTAGTCGATTGTGTGAGTGTTTTGTTTTGTTTTGTTTTGTTTATCTTGCTCTGTAGACCAGGCTGACCTCAAACTCACAAGAGATCAGCCTATCTCTGCCTCCCAAGTACTGGGATTAAAGGCATGCACCACTGCCATCTGGCTGATGTTGTGAGTTTTATTGTGGTGTCCTTGACCTCTCTGGCTCCTATAATCCTTCCTCCCCTTCTTCTGCAGGACTCTCTGAACTCCACCTAATGTTTGGCTATACGTCCGTATTTGTTTCCATCAGTTACTGGATGAAGCCTCTCTAATGACACCTGGATTAGGCACCAAACAAGCACAGGAGATTGCCAGTTCAAGCTAATTATCTGCTATTGCTAGTAGACTTAGCTGGGGTCATCCTTGTAGATTTCTGGGAAATTCCCTTGTGCAAACTTTTTAACTGACCCTGAAATGCCCCACTTTCCAGTAATTTCCCCCTCACAGCCCCAAATTGATTGCTCATGTTCCCATCCCCATCTACTCTCAGTCCATTCATGAAATCCCTTCTATTTGCCCTTCCCACAGAGAACCTGGCATCCCCCATTGAACTCTCCTTGTTACATAATATCTCTAGGTCTATAGATTGCAGCATAGTTATCCTTTATTTTATAGCTACTATCCACTTATGAGTGTGTACATACCATGCTTGTCTTTCTGGGTAACCTCACTCAGGACATTTTTTTTTCTAGTTCAACCCATTTGCTTTCAAATTTCTTGGTGTCCTTGTTTTTAACAGCTGAGTGATATACTATTAAGTAAGTATACCATATTTTCTTTATCTGTTCCTCATTTGAGGGACATCTAGCTTGTTTCCAGTTTCTGGCTATTACAAATAAAGCTGCTATGAACAAATTTGAGCAAGTGTCCTTGTGGTATGATTAATTATCCTTCGGGTTTATGCTCAAGAGTGGTATAGATGGGTCTTGTGTTAGACTGAGTCCCAGTTTTCTGAGAAATCACCTTACTCACTTTCAAAATGGCTGTACACTTGTGAATCCCCATAAGCACTGGAGGATGTTCCCCTTGCTCCACATCCTTTCAGTCATGAGCTATTGCTTGTGGTTTTTTTTGTTTGTTTGTTTGTTTTGTTTTGTTTTATTTTTTATTTTAGCCATTCAGACAGATGAAAGATAGAATCTCAGAGTCATTTTGATTTGCATTTCCCTGATGGCTAAGATTTTTGATACTCTCCTTAAATCTTTCTCAGCCATTTGCAATTCTTCTGTTCAGAATTATCTGTTTAGATCTGTACTCTTTTTTAAATTGGATTAATGGGTTTGTTGATTTTATTTTCTTGAGTTCTTTACATATTTTGAAAATTAGCCCTCTGACAAATTCTTATACCATCTGTTGGTAGACAGCCTTTGTTGGATGAGCTGGACCACAGCCTATAAGTCATTCCAATAAATACACTGGATGTCTCCTTTATATACTTTATAATATTCCCATGAAGATTTAGAGTTGAAAGTTTTCCTGTGTCCTATCCTGTCTGCAGCCACTCAGACCCAAGTAAACATACACAGGTTTATATTAATTAAAACTGCTCAGCTATTAGATCAGGCTTCCTACTGACTAGCTCTTACACTTAAACTCAGCCCATTTCAGTTAATCTATATGTCACCACAAGTTCTGTGGCTTTTTCTATGTGCTATTACATGCTGCTCCCTGTTGTCTCCTGACTCAGCCTTCCTGTTCACAGAATTCTCCTTGTCTGCTTATCATCCCTATACTTGCTGCCTGGCTACTGGCCAATTAGCATTTTTCTTATCAACCAATCAGAGGAACACGTTCACATCATACAGAGCTACATCACCCATCATTTTCCCTTTTCTTTCTATTTATTCATTTCCTCTTTCTTTCTATTTCTTTCTATTTAAAAGGGCACTTTTAACTTCAACATAGTAAAGTTACATACAATAAAACAGTTATCAAGCAAGAATTACAGTTATAATATTTAGTCTATTTGATTTGGTAAAATTAAAGAAATATTTTATCATCTATCTTTTATTTGTGAGTCTAGAGTTTTATATCTATCTTTTCTCTTATCATAACCAAGGAAAACCATAAATATAACTATCTAACATATAAAATCAAAGTCCTCAGAAGGATACAATATTACCTAAGTAAAAAGAAAGAGCATTGTAAGCAACTTGCAAAAATCTTGAATGACAGAGAGAGATGCCTTCCTGGACAGTCATCCAAAGTTCTTCTGTAATGTTGGGGCATCCATCTTCAGCCCAGAGACCCAGTCTCTTAGTCATTTCTTTTCTCTGTGTCCTGTAGAATGTCTGGCAGTTTCTTCTGTAAAGCAGGAACCTGAAGGACCATCTCACCTTGCAATGTTCAGTGGTCACCTTCCTATGGGTCCTGCATGTCCAGTTTATATGACATTTTGACAAGCAGTCCAGGCAAGAACAGTGTCTTGCCAAAATGGCTATTTTTGCCAAGAAGAAGATAAACTCCACATAGAGTGCACTCCATACCCATCTTTCTCTTTGAAGTAAATTGGTGCTACCAGGAGCAGAATATCTCAATGTCCAGAAAAGTCTAAGTTTTTAAAACATCTTAAGTGCCATATTCTGTAGGTCTTTCAGGTGTTTGAAGATTACCTACCTAATTGAATTATATCTATGTATTCCTAGAAAACTTAACATGACTATAAGTTTGACTATTATAGAAGACTAATTGTTAATCTGTATTTCTTAATTATCCATTACAATTTAAATGAGCTGCACAAACATAATACCTTGAACAAGAGTAGAAATATACATACAGTATATCAAAATTAACTTTAAATTTGTATCAATAAACTAAAATCTATACCATTGTAAAACAGTTTAAACAAGTTGCTTTTTAAAAGTAGGTTTGACAATCCACCCTTTTGTCCTATCATATCTACATCCTATATTTCCATATCATATCCCCCTTTCTTCTTTTAGAAAGATATCAACTATGACCAATAACAATTGTAACCAACAATCTATACAAAGACAAACATCCATAATCCATTTTGTGGGAATGTGGGCACAGTTTTCTATGCTACATTCTGCTGATAGAGTATGCTGGTAATCTTATGGGGACACAAAGAAAATTTTAGGATTATGGCCAAGTACTGACTGAAATAGTCTGTGAGGCTGCATTGTCTGAGCCAGTTGCCTTTAAACCATTCTGAACGTTGGATCATCTGGGCCATGGTATCATAGGAGACCTTTTAGGGTGTCTTGGCTGGTCAATCCATATTAGGCTGAAAGCAATCCACAGGTTCTCATCTTCTGTGGAAACAAAAGCAGAACCTCTTTTCCAAAGCAATGTAACTTAGACATAGATTTGGAAATCAAGATATCTTTAAAATATATGTATTGATTTAACTCAGCAGCTTTTACAATCTGTAAAGTCTTTCTGTAGTTAAAAAATCCCAAAGACAACACAATCCAGGTTCTCTGTGTAATATCCATCTTTACGTGGCAAATTTTTTATATTACTTTTACTGTCTCTTTAAAGACTTTATTTTTTAAAACTATTTCTTTATATAACTATCTATATTCATTTTCTTCTCTCTTCCAAGCCTATGTACATTTTTACACACACCGTAAACCATTTAAAGTCTTGTTCCATCTGAATCTGTCTTATTGTGAATCTATTGCTTTAAACTGCAGCATTACTAGGACTGAAATGACAACTTTGGCTGCTGGCTCTGCAGCCTCAGTTTTTCAACATGACAGTGTGATGTAGGATGTTCTCTGTGCTGTGAATGTGTTGCTCTGATTGGTTAAAAAATAAAATGCTGATTGGCCAATAGCCAGACAGGAATGTTGGTGGGACAAAGAGAGAGGATAATCTGGAAAGTGGAAGGCTGAGGGAGGAGACGCTGCCAGCCACCACCATGAGAAGCAACATGTAAGATACAGGTAAGCCAACAGCCACGTGACAAGGTATAGATTTATAGAAATGGGTTAATAAAGCAAGCAACCAATTTAATAGAAGCTCAAACATGGAGTTTGCTGGGATATTTCAGCTATAAGTATTAGATAAGAGTTGGGTGCTTTCCCATGGGATTTTTAACTGTAAGGTTAGGAAAAGGAGGGATCAGTTTCAACTTAAAACAAAATTGGCTCTAGCTGAAACAAGGTGGAGGAGTCTTGCTCCAGTCACACTCACCTATACTCTGCCACCCAACTCCCAGATATAGCTTCGGGCTCTAGTCCACCCTGGCCTACTCTGTCCACTTCTGCTTTTACTGCCCTCAAATGGTGGGTTCTGACAAGGACTCCAGCACTTGCCCACAACAAAGAGCCCTCACTCACACATCATATCCAACTTTTAAGTCCAGCCATGTCTTGCCAGGGTCTACACTACTTAGAAAACCTGATCTTCCCCCTCCAGACACTTCCCAACTTTCATATGTACATTCATACTGTCACTGCTGCAAAGGCAGTGGGAACTGGTAGAATGGTGCCAATGAATGAAGTGGACTAAAGTCTCATGCAATAGCCAACTTCATTTAGAGTATCAGGCAATTTATGGTTTTAGAATTAAGAAAGGTTATATGAGTAAAGTTCACATGAATTTAAACTGTAAACATTCTGAATAACAACAGCAAGCAGCAAAGGGTAATCAGAAGCAAACCCACTCCTTTCTGTTACACCTGGGAGTAACATGAAAAGGCATTGCAAGAACAATCTTGAAGAAACAGATCATAAGACTTGTCCTGATTTCTTTGAATATTGTCAGAAGCACTCAAAATTTTCCTCACACAAATCCCTTCCTGACATCATATGATAAGCTTGGGCTGGGATGTACATCCTCTGTGTCAGATCACCCTTCTGAGTCAAGCTGACACCATTCTACTTAAGCCCTAATAAAACTTTAGACCCAACATGTCCTGTTCAGCCATTGCTCTATTTATGTCTCCTGTAACCCTAAAGGCATAAAACTAAAAAATTAGTCATAATAGACAGATTGCTTTGGAAGAATACAAACAATACAAACTATCAAAAAATTAAAGGAGCTTCAATAAGACACAATGAACCACCTTAGTGAACTTAAAAGTCAGTAAGTGGTTGGAAGATTTCCAAGAAAACACAAACAAAAAGCTTATAGAAATAAGAAGCAATATTTGATCCTATCAAACTAGGGTACCTTTGAATTGCAACAACAAGCAATATGACATGATAACCTGTGATGGTATTGTGTTCCCCAAAATATTGTGCACCCTAATAAATTTGTCTGGGGTCAGAGAACAGACAGCCACTAGATACAAAGGCTAGAAAATGGTGGCATTCACACCTTTAATCCTAGCATTTCAGAGACAGAAATCCCTCTGGAATTCTGTGAGTTCAAGGCCACATTGAAAATGGCCAGGCATGGTGACACATGCCTTTAATCACAGAAAGGGAGCATTTAATCCCAGGGAGTGATGGTAGAAGGCAGAAAAATATATAAGGCATGAGGACCAGGAACTAGAAGCATTTGGCTGTTTAAGCATTTGGCTGGTTAAGCTTTCAGGCTTCTAGCACCAGTTCAGCTGAGAGCCATTGGGATGAGGACACAGAAGCTTCCAGCCTGAGGAAACAAGACCAGCTGAGAAGTTGGCCAGGTGAGCTTAGCTGTGGCTTGTTCTGTCTCTCTGATCTTCCAGTGTTCAACCCAATACCTGGCTCAGGTTTGATTTTATTAATAAGAACTTTTAAGATTCCTGCTACACCCTCCTATATACAATGGACAAAGAAGCGGAGAAGGAAATCAGAGATACATCACCCTTTACTATAGCCACAAATGACATAAAATACCTTGGGGTAACACTAACCAAGCAAGTGAAGGACCTATATGACAAGAACTTTAAGTCCCTGAAAAAAGAAATCAAAGAAGATGTCAGAAAATGGAAAGATCTCCCATGCTCATGGATAGGCAGGACTAACATAGTAAAAATGGCAATCTTACCAAAAGCAATCTACAGATTCAATGCAATCCCCATCAAAATACCAACACAACTCTTCACAGACCTGGAAAGAATAATACTCAACTTCATATGGAAAAACAAAAAACCCAGGATAGCCAAAAGAATCCTGTACAATAACACAACCTCTGGAGGCATCACGATCCCTGACTTCAAGCTCTACTATAGATCTACAGTAATAAAAACAGCTTGGTACTGGCATAAAAACCGACATGTGGACCAATGGAATTGAATTGAAGACCCTGACATTAATCCGCACACCTATGAACATATAATTTTTGACAAAGAAGCCAAACGTGCACAATGGAAAAAAGAAAAGCATCTTTAACAAATGGTGCTGACAAAACTGGATATCAACATGTAGAAGGCTGCAAATAGATCCATATCTATCACCGGGCACAAAACTTAAGTCCAAGTGGATCAAGGGCCTCAACATAAATCCAACTACCCTGAACCTGCTAGAAGAGAAAGTAGGAAGTAGTCTTGAACACATTGGCATAGGAGACCACTTCCTAAATAGAACACCAGTAGCACAGACACTGAGAGAAACAATCAATCAATGGGACCTCTTGAAATTGAGAAGCTTTTGTAGAGCAAAGGATATGGTCAACAAGGCAAAGTGACAGCCTACAGAATGGGAAAAGATCTTCACCAACCCCACATCTGACAGAGGACTGATATTCAGAATATATAAGGAACTCAGAAATTAAACATCAAAATGCCCAACAGTCCAATTAAGAAATGGGCTATAGAACTAAACAGAGAATTCTCAACAGAGGAAACTCAAATGGCCGAAAGACATTTAAGGAATTGCTCAACATCCCTAATCATCAGGGAAATGCAAATCAAAACAACTCTGAGATACCACCTTACGCCTGTCAGAATGGCTAAGATCAAAAACACTGAAGACACTTTATGCTGGAGAGGATGTGGAGCTAGGGGAACTCTCCTCCACTGCCGGTGGGAATGCAAGCTTGTACAACCACTTTGGAAATCAATATGGCACTTTCTTAGAAAATTGGGAATCCATCTCCCCCAAGATCCAGCTATACCACTCTTGGGCATATACCCAAGGAATGCTCAACCACACCATAAGAGCACTTGTTCAGCTATGTTCATATCAGCATTGTTTGTAATAGCCAGAACATGGAAACAACCTAGATGCCCTTCAAATGAAGAATGGATAAACAAAATGTGGTACATATACACAATGGAATACTACTCAGCAGAGAAAAACAATGACATCATGAGGTTTGCAGGCAAATGGATGGATCTAGAAAAAATCATCCTGAGTGAGGTAACCCAGACTCAGAAAGACAAACATGGTATGTACTCACTCATAGCAGGATACTAGATGTGGAACAAGGATGACTGGACTGCTACTCACATCACCAGGGAGGCTACCTGGAAAACAGGACCCCAAGAAAGACACGGGGATCACCCAATGACAGAGAAATGGAATGAGATCTACATGAACAGCCTGGACATGAGTGGGGGTAGTGGAGGGCGAGGGTCGAGAGAAAGAGAGCTTGGGGGAGCAGGAGATCCCAGCTGGATCAACAACAGAGAGGGAGAACAAGGAATAGGAGACCATGGTAAATGAAGACCACATGAGAATAGGAAGAAGCAAAGTGCTATAGAGGCCCACAGAAATCCACAAAGATACCCCCACAACAGACTGCTGGCAATGGTCGAGAGACAGTCTGAATTGACCTATTCTGGTGATGGGATGGCCAAACACCCTAATGGTCATGCTAGAAACCTCATCCAACTACTGAGGGATCTGGATGCAGAGATCCATGGCTAGGCCCCAGGTGGATCTCTGGGAGTCCAATTAGCGAGAATGAGGGGGGTTTATATGAGCATGAATTGTTGAGACCAAGGTTGGATAAAGCACAGGGACAAATAGCCAAACAAATGGAAACACATGAACTATGAACCAATGACTGAGGGGTCACCAACTGGATCAGGCCCTCTGAGTGGGTGAGACAGTTGATTGGCTTGATCTGTTTGGGAGGCATCCAGGCAGTGGGACCGGGTCCTGTGCTCATTGCATGAGTCGGCTGTTTGAAACCTGAGGCCTATGCAGGATCGCTTGGCTCAGCCTGGGAGGAGGGGACTGAACCTACCTGGACTGAGTCTACCAGGTTGATCTCTGTCTGTGGGGAGGGCTTTGCCCTGGAGGAGATGGGAATGGGGGGCAGGCTGAGGGGAAGGTGAGGGGAGTGGGAGGGAGGAGAACAAGGGAATCCATGGCTGATATGTAGAACTGAATTGTATTGCAAAATAAAAATAAAAAAAAGAAAAAAAAAAAGATTCCTGCTTCAATAACCCTAAGGTATTCAATAGACACATATACTTTAGTATTTACCATCAATTCTCAAGTTAGACTGAAGGTCTGCTCAATAAGAAAAGAAATCATGCCTGTTAATATAAGGTTTGGCAAAAAACAGATGGTAGTGAGGTCATGACTCTGTAAGGATGAATTACATCTTCCACCTTAATAAACCATCACAATTCTGAGCTGCTTTTTAAATATTTATCTTATATACAGTTAAATATAAATATCACCTCTTACATTATTTCCCTCAACAGATGAAGACCACTAAAGAAAACCACAACCATTCAAAATGTTGAGAACAGGAGCTTGTGTGGTGCCATGTTTCAATGGATGCATTTACAACAAAACTCCTTAGCTAAGGCTCAGGAAGGATTGTGGAATTGTAGCTGAAAGTTTTCTCCTGTGTCCCGCCTGGCCCACAGTCAGAAAAAAATCTCTCTCACCCACTGGTCCCACAGCCACTTGGACCCAAGTAAACACACAGAGGCTTATATTATTTATAAACTGTATGGCCATTAGCTCAGGCTAACTATTGACTAGCTCTTACACATAAATTAACCAATAATTCTTATTTATGTTTAGCCATGTGGCTTGGTACCTTTTCTCAGTTCTGCCTTGTCATCTTGCTTCCTCTGTGTCTGGCTGGCAACTCCTGACTCAGCCTTCCTCTTCCCAGAATTCTCCTTGTCTGCTTATCCTGCCTATACTTCCTGTCTGGCTACTAGCCAATCAGCATTTTATTTATCAACCAATCAGAGCAACACATTCACAGCATACAGAGTGACATCACCCATCATGGGATAGTAGATGAAACATAATAAGAGTCAGAATTTATGTGGGATTGCATTTCCTTGACATGTCATAGAAGCTATGCCCATGAATTCTCAATAAAATATTTGCCTAAGTAAGATCTGGAAATGTATAACACTAGTAAGCATAGTAATGTAGAAGGGACAAATTTCAGATCCACAACCTTAGATAAAATATTACAAGCAATTAAGGAATTTTGAGAGCAGGGATAAATATATCTGTATATGAATATATGTATATGTGTATATATGTATATAAATATAATGTAATTATAAACATATATAACAAAAACTAAATTGAAACTGAATGAAAACAAAGGGATTACTAGAGGGATTTGACAGAGGAAAGGAAACAACAAAAGTGATATAACTATATTTTAATTTAAAAAACATAAAAATATTAATTGAAAAGGAAGGCACTGCTCATATAATAATAGAGTTCTTAATTTATTCATCTTTACAAGAGACAATATAGGTAACATTGTGATGTTTATCAAGAACAAAAAAGTAACCTCTAAAGTCTGTTTAGTGCTATTGGTATATGCCTAGTCTGGGTCATTTATTGGAGCATGGGAAGAAATATGATTATATATGATAATATTTTACCTTATACATTTGTGAAATTCACCAAAAAAAGAAATAGAATTCAAAAAGACAAATATGGTTAAATATATTTATTAATAAAAAGTACCTAATAATAACTTAGACAGAAGTAAATATTTATGTTGAAATATTGTGTGAACAAAAGTTATTGAGTGTTTTTTTAGGGATGTATGCCAAGGGATGCTATACAAGGTTTGTACTGTACATTTACTTTTCTGTTTTGAAAGAGCTTCATGTTGATTTCAGTGGCAGAGGTATTGCATAGAAAATATAGGGTCTGTTTGATCCCAGCTCCAGAAAGCAGTTATTAAGTTTTCATATTTCTACCATTTGTGTCTTTGTGCATTGATCACTTAAAATGTACTAATAATTAAAAGCAACAGCAGAACATTGAATCAACTTTAATTTGCCTAGCTTATTAAAAGTATACTGTCTGGCATTTTGATTAGCTATCATCAAAAATAATTTGCTATGTGCCTCATAATTATGAGAACATATATGTATTCTTACATATTAGAGTATAAGTTAAAAGGGTTCCTCACATTATTTCTACCAGAATATTAATTTTAATTGTTGTGAAGAATCTTGTCCCTTGATCAACAAATACAATACTTATTACAATGAAGTAGTAAATGAATTTGGAATTTCTTTTTTTTATTAAGAGATTTTCTATTCATTTTATGTATCAACAACAGATTCTCCTGTCCTCCCTCCTCCCACACCGAATTTGGAATTTCTAAGTGAATTATAAATACTATATTTAATGAGTTAAGTTTGCACTTGTGTGAATGCATATTGTAAATACCATTTATGAAATACACACTTGTCATAAAGCTGAATAGTGCTTTAAGGTTACTTTCTACACTGGAACTAACAACATTCCTGAAGTCATATGACTAACAATACATTCTGTTTAGATACAGTTTAATTTTATCTTTCATATTGTCTTCTATATGTTGTAATCTTTTGCTTATGACAGTGCTGATATTAGTTTGATGGAATGTTGTCTGAATGATTCTCAATTAACATTAGTTATAAAATTGACAGTTTATTTGCAAGATTGATTTACAAGTGATGAAGAAGGCTGAGAGGTAAGTGCATATGTTCTTAAAGTGAAAGACAGAGAAGGAAACAATATACAAACATGACCTAGGCATTTGATGTCTGGAACAGTTCTATGAGCTTTAGACTCAGGAGGACAGACCCTTACTTTTGTGTCCTGAATGCAGAGAGACCCTGTGTGCGTGAGTACTGTAAGGACAGATGTGCTGTACTCTCATGTTCTTGATAGCCAGCACTCCAAGTTGAATGCTCTTTTACAAAGAAGTAGTGACAGAGTAACAGTGTGATATTCAGAGTCTAAGATGAGGAAAAGATGCCCATCCATGATAGGCAAAGAACAGCTGCTACCATCTGTTTCTAACTTAGCATTTAATATATAATTTGAAAGACCACCCACAGACACATAATGATGGGAACATTTGAGTTATACTATTTTTTTAAATTCATACTGTATTTTTAATTGATGTGAACTCACTTGAATCACTTTCCTTGCCAATACTTCGTAAATGAGGGCTTAAGGCTTGTTTATTTTCTTCTATTACACTGATCAAAATATTTGGTTCTCAATGTAAATATGCATAAAATATTTTCCCAGCTTGGAAAAGGATCCACATCAGCTTTATTGCTCTCTATTTGAAATTAAAAGGTATGATATATCTTTCATACAAAAGAATTTGTTTTCATTTTTCTCTTTTCTGGAGATGTAGAAAAGTTTCAAATTATATTATTTTGTTGTTTAATTAAGCTCTTTCTCTCTCATTCATATATGTATATATGTATAAATACATACATATATGGTAACATATGTCTACCAAATATATCTCAATTTTACCTGTGTCTATATGTCCACGGACATTTCTATAGTTATATATTTATGCTTACACCTATATTAAATCTGTATACACCCACTTTGGTATAAATATGTGTGTGTGTGTTTGTGTATACATACACATATATGTCTACCTCTACTTACAAAGATACCTACATTTACAACTTACCATTATTTATATGTCATATATTTATTTCTATCAAATAAAGTTTATATAAGGGATAATGATATAGTTTAGTGGTTAAAAATACTGAATGCTTTTTCAGAGGAAACAGATTCAATTCCCAGTACCTGGAAGCTAACTATCTGTAAATCAAGTTTTAGGTCACATTTTGTTCACCTCTATGGGCACTGAACACATATAGTTCATAGACATACATACCTGCAAACTACCCATACAAATAAATGGATAGATAGATGATGTACCTATCTATCTATCTATCTATCTATCTATCTATCTATCTATCTATCTATCTATCATCTATCTATCTATCTATCTATCTATGATAGATAGATATGATAAATATATGATAGAGATATCAAAAACATTAAAATTCCACAAAGTTGATCTTTAAAATTGTGAAATAAACTTTTAAAATTGTTATGATTTATCAAAATTTCATCTGATCTAGCAGTAGAAGCTATCTGTTATTCCAGAAGTACATATGGAAGGAACCATGATACATTCCTGGTCAGACCTTGGAATAAAACCTTCATCATTTGGAGGCACTTCTGACTTTATTTCTTTAAATAACATATAAGTAAACCTTAAAGTTTAGTATATCAATGAGATTTAATGACATTTGTGCATAATTAAAAGAAAATTCTTATATGACCCTTCCAATGATTTTGTACTATCACTTTTGTACTATCATTAGCATCATAATTGTCAACCTCTTACCTCTTAATATCCATTCACATAGAGTAGTTTTGACTAATTTTAAATTTAACATGAATGAAATGCTACAATGTTTAAATGTCTTCATGTGCTTTTCCATTGAGCAAAATGCTGTTAAAATTAATGTATCTGTATGTCTCCATACTTGCTTCCATTTTAAGTGAATAATAATCAATAGTTTAATACATTGGACTTTATGTAGACGTTTACTAGTGTATACATTCTTTGATCTTTCACAGTTCTTGAATGTTAAGAATTGGCCAATTATCGCCGGGCGGTGGTGGCGCACGCCTTTAATCCCAGCACTCGGGAGGCAGAGCCAGGCGGATCTCTGTGAGTTCGAGGCCAGCCTGGTCTCCAAAGCGAGTACCAGGAAAGGCGCAAAGCTACACAGAGAAACCCTGTCTCGAAAAACCAAAAAAAAAAAAAAAAAAAAAAAAAGAATTGGCCAATTATAAATATTCAATTAGTCTTTTTTGGAAAATTTTTATTCATTTTTCTATTTTTTTAATTTTTTAATTCATTTTACATACCAACCACAGACCCCCCCTCTCATCCCTCCTCCCCTGCCTTCCCATTCCCCCCAACCCATTCTTCATCCCCTCCTCCAACAGGGTAACTTCTCCAATGTTGGAACTGCTAAGTCTGGTACATTCAGTTGAGGCAGCACCAAGCTCCTCCCTGCTGCATCAAGGCTGAGCAAGGTGTCCAACCATAGGTAATGGGATCCAAAAAGCCAGGTCATGCATCAAGGATAGATTCTGATCACACTGCCAGGGGGCCCTCAAACAGACCCAGCTACACAACTGTCTCCTGTATGGAGAGGATCTAGTCTGGTCCCATGCAGGTTCCATAGCTGTTGGTCTAAAGTTTGTGAGTTCCTTTGAGCTTGGTTCAGTTGTCTCTGTAGATTTCCCCATCATGATCTTGACTCCCCTTGTGCATGTAATCCTTTTTCCTTCTCTTCATCTGGGCCCCTGGATTTCAGCCTGGTTCTTGGCTGTGGATCTCTGCATCTGTTTCCATCAGTTACCAGATGAAGGCTCTATGATGACAGTTAGGATATTCACCAATCTGATTACCAAGGTAGGCAAGTTCAGGCATGCTCACCACTATATCTTGATAGCAGGAGACATTTTGGGGTAAAGGAGAAACCTAGAGATAGGGAAATTTCCAGGGATTTTTTTTAGAAAGTTAAATTAATTGACAAAAGATAACTACAGTGGGCACTTTGGTTTTAAATGAATTGTTTAAATGTTTTGTTATAGCAGTCATACCATATCACATATGTAATAATTTTAGTTCCAATTGCTCAGTGTCCATCACTGTAATTGGGGTGTTTTAGTTTATTGTTATTTTTATTTTAGTGAAAACATCCTCAATACCATTTTTTAAAGTAATTAAGTGTGTTCATTGTAGCTAAAGTTTTCCTGTGTCCTGTCAGGCCTGTGGTCAGGAAAAATGTCACTCACTCGCTGGTCCTGCAGCTGCTTGGTCCCAAATAAACACACAGAGGCTAATATTAATTAAAACTGCTCAGTCATTAGCTGAGGCCTTCCACTGACTAGCTCTTACACTTAGAACTCAGCCCATTTCTGTTAATCTATATGTCACCACATTTCCCGTAGCTTTACCTGTGTGCCATGACATGCTGCTCCCTGGATGGCATACTGAAGTCTCCTGACTCAGCCTTCCTTTTCCCAGAATTCTCCTTGCCTGCTTATCCCACCTATATGTCCTGCCTGGCTACTGGCCAATCAGTGTTTTATTAAACCAGTGTACAAAAGCATTATCCCACAGCATTTCCCCTTTTCTGTTTAATTAAAAAGGAAGGTTTTTAACTTTAACATAGTAAGATTACATATAACAAAACAGTTATCTAGCAAGAATTATAGTTAAAATATTTAGTCTATTTTTGTTTGACAAAAATCAAAGAAGATATCCTACCTATACTATATTTGTGAATCCAAGATTTCATATCTACCATATCTCCTATCAAAACCAAGGAAAAACATAATTATAACTATCTAGTCTTTAACTATATCAAAGACCCCAGAAGGATATAATATTGCCTAGGTAAACAGGAAGAACATTGTAAGCAACTTCCAAAAATCTAGAATGACAGAGACAGCTATCTACCTGGACAGTCATCCAAAGTTCCTCTGTAACATTGAGGCATCCATCCATCTTCAGCCCATAGGCCTAGAGTCTCTCAGTCCCCTTTCTCTGTTTTTCTGCAGAATGTTTGGCAGTTTCTTCTGCAAAGCAGGAGCCTGAAGGACCACTTTCACCTTGCAAAGTTCAGTGGTCACCTTCATATGATGGGTCCTGTATGTCTAGTCAATACAAGATTTTGTCAAGCAGTCCAGGCAAGAACAGTTTCTTGCCCAAATGGCTATTTTAGCCAAGAAGAAGATAAATGTCATATGGAGCGTCTTTGATGCCCATCTTTCTCTATGAAATAAATTGTTGCTGCCAGAAGCAGACGTGTCTCACTGTCCAGAAAAATCTAAGTTTTTAAAACATTTTACATGCCATATTCTGTAGGTCTTTGAAGTGTTTGAAGATTACCTACCTAATTGAAGTATATCTATGTATACCTAGAAAACTTAACTAATATAACTGTAAGTTTGATTATCATAGATGACTAATTATTAATCTGTATTTCTCAACTATACAATACAATTTCAAATGAGTTGCACAAACAAAATAGCTTAAACAACCATAGAAATACACATACAGTATAACAAAACTAACTTTAAATTTGTATCAGTGGACTAAAGTCCATGTAAAACATTTTAAACAAGTTGCTCTTTAAAAGTAGTTTCAATAACCTACCCTTTCATCCTATCATATCTATAATATCACCTTTTCTTCTTTAGAAAGAGATTGTATTTATAATCAACCTGCTTTAAATAAAAATAAACATTCATAAACAACATTTTGGGAATTTGGCGTAGCTTCTCATACTACTTCCTGCTGGATGAGGGCACTGACAATCTAATAGGGAACATGAGAAAATTAAGAATTATGGTCAAGTCCTGAATGGAGTAGTCTGTGAGGCTGCATTGTCTGAGCCAGTTGCCTTGAAACTGATCTTGATGTTAGAACATCTGGAGACCTCTCAGGGAGTCTTCTTTGATCAAACCATATGAGCCTGGAAGCAATCCAAATGCTGTGGAATAATGCTTTTGTACACTGGTTTAATAAAACATTGATTGGCCAGTAGCGAGGCAGGATGTATAGGTGGGATAAGCAGACAAGGAGAATTCAGGGAAGAGGAAGGCTGAGTCAAGAGACTCCAGCCTGCCATCCATGGAGTAGCATGTAAAGGCACACAGGTAAAGCCATGGAAAATGTGGTGATATATAATAGATTAACAGAAATGGGCTGAGTTTTAAGTGTAAGAGCTAGTCAGTGGAAGGCCTGAGCTAATGGCTGAGAAGTTTTAATTAATGTAAGCCTCTGTGTGATTATTTTATAAAAGGCTGTGGGACTGTGGGTGAGAGATTTGTCCTGACTGCGGGTCAGGCAGGCCACAGAAAAACTTCAGCTACAGTTCATTTGTGTTCTAGATTATGGAAAATTTCTAGATCTTTATTGGTTGAAATATTGGGTTGATTTCCTTGTCTTTTATCTTAAAGCAAGACTCACATACGTAATTTGTGTTTCTTATTGACTTGGAAATCTGTTGTACAATCTGCATAGACCTTTTTTGTCATATACATATATAGTAAGCATTGTGAGCTCTTCACTCTTTGTCAAGGACAAACTGACAAACTGATTGTTGCCACAAGCTGCTTACTGAAAAAAAAATTTAAAATTTTTCATTGCTAACAAGATCTACTTTATGTAAGATTCTATTCCTTCCTAGAATAGCCTATATTCAAAAATAATAGACAAAGGAATTCACAACAAAGATCACTAAAGTCTAGAGCTTCCCAAAGAGTCAGACAAGATTCTGCTGTGCTTTGCTATTTCAATCAACTTCTTTCTTTGGAATCCATGCTTTATTCTCTTCACTTCCCTTTGTATTAATCCTAAGAATATAACTACACATCCTATACATTCAACCCATCCGTAGTCTATTTAAAAGATGTTCAAAAGTATGAGATATGTCAAGCGTAAGGATAAGGGGAGTGAGTAGATTTCAATTATTTAGCACCTGGTTGGCAATGAAAATTAAATTATTAATTAAAGTAAATTATATATACATATATATATATATATATTGGTACAAGGCAATTATTGAAATATTTACTGTTGCCAAATGGCAATGTTAATTTGGAGGGAAAGGATTCATTACCAAATATAATTGTTCTGGTTTGGAGGAAAGTATAACTATGACAGCAACTGTATTGAATGATGCCATGGAGAAAAGATAATTGAATTTTTCTATGGAGAAATGGTAATAAAAATGTGAGAGTGGTTACTTGATATTTGAAATATAAATATGAAAACCGGTGAGCTTAGGGAACAGTGCATTTTAGTTTATCTTTCTGAAATTTTATTTTTTACTGCTTCATAATGCTAGACATAATCAGAATATAATTTCTGTAACTTACTGAGTCATTCTTTTTTCCTATCAAAGCATTGTTCTGCCATAACTATCATATTATGGATCAATATGAAATTGCAATTACTGACATTAGCATTCATTTAGCCAGTATGAATTACCTATAAACAAAACTATTTAAACAACAAAGGTGTTAAAATTAAAGCTACATTAAGATTTCGTCTCACTTAAGTAAGAATAGCTGTCTTAAAAAACAAATACTTCAGCAACATGTCAGTTACCTTCATTCTAGTGGTGTAAAAATGAATCAACGTGATCGAAATCAGTACATGTCACACATTACATGATATGTTCATCTCAATAGATGCAGAAAACCCTATGACAAAATCTAACATGCTTTCATGATGAAATACTGGAATATGCTAACAGTTGAATGCATACATCTTAATACAATAGTTGTAAAGATTATATAGAAAATAATTAGGAGCAAATACTGTGTAAAAGAGAATCATTCTACATTTGTTATGGTTTAGATAAAAATGTGCCCTGATTGACTACTTAAACACCTGTCCCCCAGTTGAGAACTCCAGTACAGGGAGTTCTAGACTTTCTGGAGGAAATACATAACTTGGGAGGGCTTTAAGAATTTGAAGTCTCACCATAGTTCTATTTTTCTCTTGACTTAGTATTTATGGTTCAGATGTGAATTCTCAGAGTCCTTCTGAAGCCACAATTCCTACTGCTTGCTGTCATTCCTCCTGACCAACATGAAATCTTACTGCTCTGGAATCATATGCCAAAATAAACTCATTTGTCCTTAAGATAATTTTAGGTATAGTGTTATTACAGCAACCAAAAAGTACAAGCTGTGCATCTGTTATTGAAATTAGTACTTAAAATACTAAAAGTAGAATTAATATAGCTCACCTATACAATTCTTGAGTTATGCCTAAAGGTTTCCTATTCTGAAATATATGTATTTGTGTGTGTATGTATGTATGTATAATTATTGTAGCATTAGTCACAATGGTCAAATAATTATGGAGTCAAGGAAGTTACCTATCAAAGAAAATTTCTTAATAAAACTGAAGTATATATATATTGTATATATTGATATATATTAAATAGTTCTATTTAACCTTAAAGGACAAAATTATGTCATGCATAGGTAAATATTTACAACTGGAAATCATAATATTAAATGAAATAGGACAACAGTTAGAAATATATTTATTTTCTATAATCTATGGATAATAGATTTTATAGAGATATATAATTTTATTTATACACAAAGGATAAGAAAGGCAAAGTGACACAGTCTGAGAAAATAAATGTAATTGATACAAGGGGAGGTTGGTTATAGTGGGTGGAATGAGGAGTAGATATCCTGAAAGTACACAATGTATTTGTTAGCTATTTATCTTCATTTAATTCAACATTTCTTACAATGAATGCATGTTAATTCAGCCATAACAATTTCTTACCTTGAAAAAGGGGACTGTGTATACAAAATTATGGGAGAATAAATTAGCTAATCTTCTAGGGAAATCAACAAAAACAAAGAATATATCACTCCACAGTTTGTAACTGAAGGTACCTAAATCAGCAAAAACACAATGTTACTTGTATATCCTAATTTTCAGTTAAATGGGTAGAATTAGAAAGCATCATGCAATTTGAAAAAAAAAAAAAAACAGATGCACAAAGACAAATATGGAATTTTTTCTGTAATATACAGAATCTAGATCTAAAAAAAATTACATAGAACATTGACAAAGAACTGGGAACTTTGAGAAGAAGAATTGGAATTTCAGTGCCTAGCAAAGGAGAACAATAGGACTATATGAATATTATCAAAGAAAATGACACACATCATTTTCCTTGAAAATGCATTAATAATAAACATGTTCATTGAGTCAGGCATGGTGCCACAAACCTTTAATTCCAGCACTCAGGAGGCAGAGGCAGGCAGATCTCTGGAAGTTCAAAGCCAGCCTGGTTTGCAAAGAAATTTTCAGGACAGCAAGAGCTGCTGCACAGAGAAAATCTGTCTCAAAAAAAAACTGTACATTGAAAGTATTATTAGGAAATAAGTGGATTTGTTATTCTTCTCAATTAAGAGAATCACAAACCTGTGACAACATGAACCAAACATCCCCTGTGTACAAAGGTTATTACATATTACATAAAGAGGTAATTCATTGGCCTCAGTGCAGACATTGTAGCCATTCTGAGTGAATGGAATTCCATAAATATGAAGTTTGTTGAGATTCATAAGTGAAAGATTTTTATTGTGATCTTTAAATAATTAGATTTTCCAAAATCTAGAAAATTGCACATATCATGCTAATGTTTATATACTCAAAAATTAATGAATTTTAGTAGAATTCCTTTGTTAATCTATAATATTTCTATGTAAACACATTTTTATGTATAGGCATTGATATGATGATATATTATCTTGATTATGAGTAATGGTAATAATAATGAGGGTAAAAACCGGACATTTTCTAGTTTAGTGTAATCAAAAACTGCCTCTTTAAATCATCACTATTATTTTCCAATTAAAAAAATGTAAATGATGATGTTTCTAAGACCGAAGAGTGCTGAATGATTGTGTTGACAACAGATGGATCAGGAAATAGCAGATGGTTGATGAGCTGCTCTGTCATGTCAGTGTTTAAAATGCTTCACATTTGAAAATTTGGCCTCTGCTCTCATGCAGTCAGCCTGCTGTTGCCACATTCTTTCCCTAGGGTTTGTGGGTACTTCTTTTTCTTTTTCTTTTTACTGTTGTTGTCTTTGTTGTTGTTTTGCAAATTTTATCTCTGACTTTCTCTGATTATCTTGGACAACCAATTACATCTTTATTCTGTATTCACAAATTTCCACACCTTTCTTGAATAAAGAAAATGTCTTCTTCAAGATATCCACTTAGTCATCTCAATAAATTAAATTCCTGTATGATTTTTTGTCATTCTTAGCTTTACACTCATAATTCTAGTGTACATGTGTATATTTTATTTAAAATTATTAATATACATAAAAAATAGATTTATGAAGTTTGTGAACAATTTCTTAATTTGAAACATAGATTCCAATAGTATTATATAGTTTTATAAATTTCTTTTATTTGCATATACATGCATTTACATATGTATATATATTTAAAGATAATCTTCAATAATTTTATTTTCCTAGAGTAAAAGCAGTATATAGCATTTAATGCTAATAGATTCTTTATATACTTATTTACATATATGTAATATGAGCTATGATTTTCATTGCAGCATCCATTCTAGAATATTAATATAATCTGTAACTCTCTTCCTTTAAATAAATTAGTGTATTTTACAGGACATTCTAATGTGGTCTGCATTATCTTTGTCTATATTTTGATATTACTTATTCAAAGGAATTTACATTTTCTAACAAGTGTTAGAGTGACAGTGACATTTATCTGAGGGACTGTTTTCTGAATGCATTATTTTTTAGGCTTGGCTAGCTTCAATTGAGAGAATTTGGGTTGTATATCTTATTGCATAGCTCTGTTCAAGAAATCTAATCTGTTTGCCTTGTGTTGTGTGATGCTGTCCCTGGAAAGATATGAACAAATATCTCCTCGAGTGTCATCAGAGTCTGGCTTCGTGAACCAATCAGTTTTCTGGTATTAATTACAGAATACAGGATTACAGGTTACTCACGGGATCATTTATGAGATATCATCTATTTACAACAGAAATGAATAGGTTTGACTTATAAGCAGGGTCAGAAAACTGTTCCCATCTATTACAATGAAGATGTTTTAACAAGGCTTTTCCAACATCTGGTTTCCATTATTTACAATAATTGAAATTGTTGAATTTTAATTTTAAACGTTTTTATTTTTGTTCAGTTATAGTTCTAAAATTTACATTTACATCCAACCACACCCTTTCTTTAGATTTCTCCTATGAATTTGAACATTGTTATATCGATATTTATGCTTTATTTCATCTAGAATTTCCTTAAGTTTGTGAAATCTGATACATAAAAAATATAGACTTGCTGTGGGATGTTCTGTATGGCAAATGTGTTGCTCTGGTTAGTAAATAAAACACTGATTGGCCAGTATTCAGGCAGGAGGAAGTATAGGTGGGACAAGGAGGAGAATAAAGCTGGGAAGTGGAAGGCTGAGTCAGAGACACTGCCAGCTGCCACAATGACAAACAGCATGCGAAGTTGCTGGTAAGCCACGAGCCATGTGGCAAGGTATAGATTTATAGAAATGGATTAATTTAAGCTGTAAGAACAGTTAGCAAGAAGCCTGGTATGGCCATACAGTTTGTAAGCAATATAAGTCTCTGTGTTTACTTGGTCGGATCTGAGCAGCTGTGGGACTGACAGGTGAGAGAGATTTGTCCTGACTGTGGGCCAGGCAGGAAAACTCCCGATATTCTGGGAGCTCAGTGGGGAACTGATAAACCTCACAGTCTTTGTCCCTTTAAAACCCCACCACAGGTGTCTATGGCTATGATTCTCTCTCAAAGCTCACTTACTTCAGGGTCATGTGATAGCACTCTATGGCTGTGAGCCTGTAACTCTTCTAATAAAGTTCTCCTGGTGGACAGTTCATCAGCTTCCTTTATAATAATTTAACCAGTAATAAAGGTATCCTCCAAAATTCTATTCCAACTAATTCTGAACGATGACCTTAGGAAGATCCTCAGCCTTGACCACAAGCATAAAAATCTAGACAACCTTAGAAAACAGAAACTATTTAACCAAGAAATGGGTCTCTGATATTAAAAATAGATTCCTGAAATTGTTCCTGTTTCACAACCAACTTTTTCTATCAAGAAAATAACTTATTTTAAAGCACAGTCACATTACCATAATGGTTTACTAGATATTCCAATTTACAAATATTTTTATAGTAATTTCATTAAAAACAAACAATTTCAATATGATGATTTTATAATTTTGATATTATTTTCATGCACAGGAAAAACCTTTAAGTTTTTGGAGATAAACTGGTTAAATCTAAAATTTAGAAAACATTAAAACATGGAATATACCATTTCCCAGACTCTTTTATGCACAGACATTCTAGGATAAAACAATATTATGATTAGTAGCATTCCACATTTTTCTCAGGTCTTCTGCTTAGTCTTTGAAGTAAATTTCACCTTGGAATCTTTCAAAATTTTAACTAAGAGCTAGGCTTGCACAAAATAGAAGTAGAAACTATTGGATAAATATTTCAAAATTTCATTAGTATATAAAAAATCATAAGGAAAATAAAAAATAAACTCAAAAGCTTTGTGGTGGTTGACCACAGCTTTGGCTCTAGTGTTCCATTTCTTTAAACACTTGGATTAAATAAAAAGTAATTTCAGAATATGTTTAACACAATCAGCGGGTATTTGTACTTCCTGAGGGTAGCATAGTTAATCAAAATATTTGCATAATATAGTGCATATCGTTTAGGTCAGTAGGAGAAAGCTTTTGATATTAAAGTTGAAACTTGTTTTATTATTGAATATATATGAAAATCAGTATGCACATAACTATTTATATTCTTTTTCAAGCATTATAATCCTTCATATTTTTTTCTGCCCATGGGGCAATTTCTAACATCTCTATTCAATCATTCTCCACTATAGCTTTATCATCAAAATTCTATAAATGATCTGTTTGATGCTTGGTACATGCATTTTAACCCTTTTAACTACAATAACCCAGTTCATTTTGCAACTCTGGCCTATATTTGACATAGGATCTAATTCAATTAAAATTCTAATTAAAATTAAATGTTTCATTTTGTTAAATGCACCACACAGGGTATGCCAAGGAATGTCTACGCTTGCAGCCAATTTAGAGCTTATATTTGAACATTTTTCAGCCAAACCAGCAATGCAAGTTTATTGAGGGTAATCTTTCATCCTGAAAAATGATTCCAGCTGTGCTACCACTCAAAAGTGGTAGTTTGCAGGCTGTTAAATAGCATGAAATTCAACTAAATCCTGATTACATTGCACAAAATAATGAGATTATCATGGCTATCCTATGGTAAATTTAATAATTTCTTAGAAGCATATTTCACATATTTTTTAAAAAAGTATTTTTTAGTAAATAGTAAAAGTAGTAAAAAGTGAAACAAACAAATTATGAAACTGTTTTTCAAGTTTTAAAATTAGTTTAAAGAAACTAATGACAGCAGATATAACAGGGTCTGCCTCTCAATCTAAAATTCTGAAGGAGTTTCAATAAGTCTAATCTAGAACTGTTGAATATCAGGAAATTTTAAAATTAATGCATAAATTTAGATAAATAATAAGTAAATGACATTACACAAATGAAGTACATTCAGAAATCTATGAAATACTATAGAATTACATGCTATTGAAGATTTTCACAAATACCACAACTCTGATAAGGCATCTTCTCCTTTCAGATATGACAAAAAAAGAACTATGTGACTTAATACCAACATCCAATCATGTTGCAGTTGCCAGTGTGACATGTCAGTGGCTATTTTTATTGTTTGAATATGAAATGTCCCTGATGCACTCGTGTGTTGAATGTTTGGTTCCTCATTACTAGTTGTATTTTAGGTGGTATAGAGGCTTTCCCATGCAAAACATTTAATGTCTAATAGAAAGAGCCAAGGTGGTTTGTTTTTATTTGTTTGCTTTTGTTTTTTTATGATACCAATTTAGTTATTTATTTTAGTGATTTTTTTTTGGAAATTTACACAAAAGTGTTTTTTAACTTTCTTTTAATTTCTTTATTGACTTTTCATTCCCTGTAAAATGTTCAGATAAGAGACAGATGAAGAAGACATAGAATTTCATCTCATGAAACTGAATCATTCAGTTAAGCAAAACATTCAGATAATTTTGCGTATATTCATGGATTCAAGGTAAGTTAGAACATGAGAAGACAGATATTAAAAAAAATATATTAGAGACAATTTCTAGAATGAGTGGACTGCAAGACTGGGCAGTTAGATTTTTTTGTTAATATTGTATCTCATGAAAGAATAAAGATCAAAAGTTTATTTTTCTTTTATTTTAATTCATCTGTATGAATTATTATTCTTAATTTTCTTCCTCTTTATTGACAAAAGATTGTTTTCTCATAAAGTATATCCTGATCATAATTTTCCCTCCCTCTACTCTTCCCAGTTCTTCCCCACTTCCCCTCCCATGGCATCCAATCCCTTTCTGCTTCTAAGAGATAATATGAAAATATTATATATATATATATATATATATATATATATATATATATATATATAGACATAAAACAAAAACTATCACATTGAAGCTATATACTACAAACAAACAGAAGAAAAATCTCTCAAGAGAAGGCATATATATATATATATATATATATAGACATAAAACAAAAACTATCACATTGAAGCTATATACTACAAACAAACAGAAGAAAAATCTCTCAAGAGAAGGCACAAGAATCATTAACATACTTGGGGATTTCAGAAAAACGCTAAGCTAGAAGCCATAATAATTACCCTAAGGACCTAATGCAGACTCATGAAACCCTTTGTGTACTGCTTCAGTCTCTGTTACTACATATGAGCTTTGCTCCTATTAATTTAGAAGGCATTGTTTTCCTGGTTTCCTCCATCTCCTCTGACTCTTATCTTCTATCCACCTCTTCTTCCCCAAAGTTTCCTAAGCTCTCAGTGGAGGGATTTGATGGCAACACCCCATTTAGGGCTGAGTGTTCCAAAAAGTCTCTCACTTTCCTTGTAATGTCTAGCTGTTAATTTTTACATTTCTTCCCATTTGCTGTAGGAAGAAGCTTCTCTGATGAAGGCAACAAGGCACTGATCTAGGAATATAGAAGAATGTCACTAAGAGACATTTTATCCCTGAATTTTTGTTTTGTTTTGTTTTCTTTCCTTTTCTTTTTTTATACCAGTATTATTTGGTCTTATCCTAGGTTCTTGAACGATCTATTCTCTGGTTCTTGGTAACCAAACTATATAAGGACGTTGTTCTATCACACATCAAATCAGTTATTGATTGTTTATTCCCACAAGCTTTGTGCCACCATTGCACTAGTATATCTTGAAAGATGTACACCATTGAATACCAAAGTGTTTGTCTCTGGCTTGGTGTTTACATTTCTCTTTTGTAGAGTGAAAAGTACCTTCCTGTATTAACGATGCTAGAACATAAGGGTAAAGGCTCCTTGTAGCCACCAGGTTGACATCTCCATGTGAGTTATGTAGGTGTTGTCTTCAGCAACAGGGCCTTGCTGTCAGTTTGTGGTGAGCAACCTTTAGCCTTGGCAATAGCCAGAGTTGTTTGGGGATTCCCGGGAGCCCTTTTAGCCAACAACTCAAATGGGTGTTGTGATATTTTATTTGTGATGAAATGTGGTGATATTTCATTTTTGCTTTAATAAAGTTTGCCTGGAGATCAGAGGAAATGGCAAACCATTTTAAGTAAACATAGAAGTCAGGCAGTGAAAACTCCTGCCCTTAATGCAATCACTTAGCAGATAGGGTCTCTGTGTATTCAAGGTCATAATAGGGAACAGAACCAAGTGTGGTGACACAGGCCTTTAATCCCTGTACCAGCCATAGAGACCTGGAGGTCTGTACAGACAGGCAGTGACAAGGAAGTGAGGTAGCTGGGCTAAGATAACCAATGAGAGGGCAGAACAACAAGGCAATAAAGATGTGGGTAAGACAGGAAGTAGCTCACATTTGGAAGCTGCAGAGTTGGTGAGGTAAGGTTGGCTGGTGGCTAGTCCAATTTCTCTGATCTCTAAGGCTTTCACCCCTATATTTGCCTCCATGTTTTTTTTTTTTTTTATTTATCAAGAACATTTAGAAATTCATCTATATTTGGTGCCCAGCGTGGAGCAGGAATTCACAAAAAAAAGTCACTTGCCTGTGGCTTTGCAGGCCCCAGCACTGCTGGAGCTGAACATTGAAAGTGGCTGGAACTACACACAGCCAGACTGCTTGTGCATATTACTGGAATCTCTTTGGCGTTCTCTCTCCTGATGGGTGGTTCTCTCTCTCTCTCTCTCTCTCTCTCTCTCTCTCTCTCTCTCTCTCTCTCTCTCTCTCTTTCTCTCTCTCCCTCTCTCTGGATTTCCATCTCAGACTGACACCATTCTAGGTAGGTGCTTTGAAATTACCTTGGACTTCTACTGTTCTTCGCAGACTTGGTAAGTTAATTAAGATATCTTAAAGGGAGAAACTAGTTAAAAGAGATTTTTTTTTCACATATGAAAAAATGGGAAACATTTTTACAATGGAAAGAAATTGGTCTTTGTTTGATAACACATTAAGCAATCTAAAAAAGGAACAACTAAATGAGAGGATAATTAATGTTGATCGGGTGTAGGTAATATCAATTATGAATATTATTTGTTTAATCATCCTTATTTTAGTATTAAAAAGTTTGGTCAATTTAAGTGCCAAGGTAAAAGCTTTAGAAAAAACTGTTTAAATGACTAATAGAGAAATTCAGACCCAGACAGAAGAATTTAAAGGTGAAATTATTTCAGGATTGAATTATACAGTCACAGAGAAACAGCCTGTTTTGAAACAACCAAACTTAATCTATCCAGTAACTTTACAGAAACTACATGTTCAAGGGCGAGTAAAAGCTAATTGGACTCCAGTGAAATGTTAGATTGAAGGAAACTTAAGGAAGCTATAGTACATATGGCACGCATTCTCCATTTGTGAAGCAAATGTTAAACTCATGGTCAACTTGCAATAGGATTATTCCTCAGAATTGGAAAGAACTGGTAACAGCTGTATTGGAGGCTGGTGCATGATTACAGTAGAGAACCTGGTATAAGAGGGAGGCTAAAACAATGAACAACAATGCAGAACTAGTGATGTGAAAATTTCCCAGAATCAGCTGCTTGGAGAAGACAAATATGCTAATATACATACATAATATTTATGTGATAACCAAACCTTAATTCTATGCCACAGGGCAGCCATGAATGCATGGGACAGAATTGAGGAAGCAGGAAAAAAAAAATGAATCATTCACAAAAGTTATACAAGGCCACAGAGAATCCTTCATGGATTTCTCACAAAGGCTATCTTCAGTAGTAAGTAGAATGATACCAAATTCAGAAGCTAGACATATAATAATTGAATCTTTGGCTTTTGAGAACATGAATGCAGCATGCAAAAGAATAATCAGGCATGATGAGCACCCTTGGAGGATTGAATAAGAGACACAATTAATATTAAGTCTCATGACCATGGTGAGATGTGAATAGGAGAGGTTATATCAAAAGCTTTAAAGAAAAATAATATCAGATGCCTTGGTTGTGGTAAAAACGGTCATTTGAAAAGGGAGGGTAAACAGGGTGTTCCTAGAAAGAATGTTAATTCAAGGAACAACAGCAACAGAGTGCCCATCCCTTCTGGATTGTGCAGAAGGTGTGGTAAGGGTAAACATTGGAATAATGAATATAGATCAACAAGAAACAGACAAGGTAATCCTTTGCCTCTGTCCTAAATAAACTGCCAGAGGGGCCTCATGCGAGTCCCTACAGTTCAGACCTTTCCTGCCATCATACAAGAAAGCCCTTCTCAGAGTAATTAAATAACCAAATGCCTATTGGAATAAACCAGACTGCTCAGGGTGATAAAACAGCTGCAGCAGAGAGAACAGGAAATTCAGGACAAAGCATAAAGTGAATTTTTGGGAAAACTTCTATAAATAAACAAAGACCAAAATTAAAAATGCGAATAAATGACGTTCTCTTGGAAGGTTTATTAGACACAGGTGTAAATGCTACAATAATTGCACCAGAATTTTGGCATCCAAATTGGCCTATTTAGAGGTAAATGTTCAGTTGTTAGGGGTTGGAACATTATCTCAAGTGAAACAGAGTGCAAGATGTCTGGAATGTATAGGTTCAGAAGTTCAGAGAGGAAAATTAAAGCCATATGTGGCTGATATAGCTATGAACTTATGGGGCCATGATCTATTACAACAATTGAATACTCAGTATAACATTCTCCCATCCTCAAAAACAAATCATAAACTAGCACATGTTTCTGAGAGAAATATTAGGAGGTATTATTCTAAAAGAGCATTCACTAGCCATCCAGATTGTACAAGAACAGGGAACAAACAGCTGCTGATCTTCCAAAGACATCAACAGCTCTACCTTTAAAATGGTTAACAGACAAGCCTGTATGGGTTCAGCAATGACCTTTAACAACAGAGAAACTGCAGGCTTTAGAAGATCTGGTACAAGAGCAGTTAAAGGCTCAGCATATTGAAGAATCAACCAGTCCTTGGAATTCTCCTGTATTTGTCATTAAAAAGAAATCAGGTAAGTGGAGAATGGTAACAGACCTAAGAACAATTAACAAAGTAATTCAGCCAATAGACTCTCTACAATCTGGAATTCTTTTGTTTACTTTATTACCTAAAGGATAGCTTCTTATACTTATTGATTTAAAAGACTGTTTCTTTTCAATACCCTTACATGAAAAAGACAGATAAATATTTGCCTTCAGGTTGCCTGCTTATAATAATTCTCAACTGGTTAAGATATATCAATGGAAGTTTCTCCCACAAGGAATGTTGAATAGCCCAACCCTGTGCCAACATTTTGTACAACAGCCATTAGAATTAATATGTAAACAATTTCCTAAATCTATAATTTTTTATTATATGGAAGATATTTACTAGCTGATTCAAATGCAAATACTTTATTAAGAATGTTTGAAGAAGTAGAGAAATTTTTGCCTTTTTGGGGAGTATAAATTACTCCTGAAAAGATACAGAAGAGATTTTATTAATTATTTTGGATATAAAATACGTCTACAAAAAATTATACCCCAAAAAACTACAAACTAGGACTGATTGTTCATGGATTCTTGATGACTTTCAAAGATTATTCAGAAATATGTCCCATCTAAAAGCTGTTGTTGGGGTAAAAAATGATGAACTGAGTTATTTATTCAAAACCTTAGAAGGTGACAAGGAATTAAATAGTCCAAGAGAATTATCAGCTGAATCTGAGAAAGAATTGGCCATGATGGAAAAGAAAGTACAGGATGTCCATGTGGATCATGTGGATCTAAAGCTTGATTGCATTGTGGCTATTTTGCCTTTTAAGCATTCTCCTACAGGAATTTTAATGCAGAGGGAAGATATTATATTGGGATGGATATTTCTACCAAATAAACAGAGTAAATTATTAAAAACTTATGTGGAAAAAAATCTCTGACTTGATTTTAATAGGAAAATTGAGACTTTGTCAATTAGGAGGAACAGACCCAGCAGAAATTGTCATACCTTTAACTAAGGATGGTATTGACTTATTATGGGCAGAAAGTGAACTTTGACAAACAACTTGCAGTAATTTTTGGGGAAAGATTAACAGCAAATATCCCAAAAGCAATAGAACTGAACTTATAAAGAGAGCTGATTGGATTTTGCCTCACATTGTGTGAGGAATACACATATCTGGAGCTCATATGTTTTGTACAGATGCAAACAAACAAGAAAAGACAGGTTACAAGTCAGAAAATTTAAGTAAACTGGTTCAAAGTCCTTATAATTCAGTTCAAAAATTAGAATTGTATGCTATTCTGTTGGTATTAATGGGTTTTTCAGAACATCTCAGCATAGTTACTGACTCTCAGTATGCTGAAAGGGTATCTTACATACTGAGACTGCAGAATTTATCCCTGATGAGTCAGAATTAACTTTGTTATTTATTCAGTTACAAGATATAATCAGGAATAGGAAGCATCCTTTATATATAACTCACATTCTATCCTACACAGGTCTGCCAAGCCCTCCAGCGCAAGGTAATGATGAGATTGATAAACTGTTGATAGAAAATATGCTGGAGGCCTCAGAATTTAATAAAATCATCATGTCAATAGTAAAGGTTTAAAAAAGGATTTTTCCATAACCTGGCAACAAGCCAATGAAATTGTAATGAAATGCCCTCCTTGTTCTTTTTACAATCAGATTCTGCTACCAGCAGAATGTAACCCAAAGGGTACTCAGAGGAATGAAATCTGGCAGAAAATGATGCGGATTATTTTGCAGAATTTGGAAAGTTGAAATATGTACACCACACTATTGATACTTATTCAGGACTTCAATGGGCAACTGCCCTGAATTCTGAAAAAGCTGATTCTGTAATCATTCATTTTCTAGAATTTATGTCCATCATGGGTATACCTGAGCAA
Source organism: Peromyscus californicus insignis (assembly GCF_007827085.1). Taxonomy (NCBI): domain Eukaryota; kingdom Metazoa; phylum Chordata; class Mammalia; order Rodentia; family Cricetidae; genus Peromyscus; species Peromyscus californicus. Next base: position 51,987,180 of record NW_026294525.1, read on the forward strand.
ATTAAAACTGACAATGCTCCATCATATGTCTCTGGTAAAATTAAACTTTTTTTGCTTATTACAATATAAAGCATATTACAGATATACCATAAAATCCTACAGGCCAAGCAGTCATAGAGAAATCAAATAGAACTCTAAAGGAAATGCTAAATAAACAGAAAGGGGTAGCAAACCTGCCCCCAAAATAAATTACATGATGCTCTATTAACTTTGACAATAGGGTACAACAGCTGCAGAGAGACATTGAATAATAGAGACAATTACAGAATTACATCAGCCTATATACTTTAAGGATGTTCTGACCTCAGAATGGAAACCAGGATATGTGTTATGTTGGGGACGAGGTTTTGCTTTTGTTTCTACAAGAGAAGATATGCTGTGGATACCATCAAAATTGATAAAGTTTTGATTTGAACAAGAGACACCTCTTAATTAGAAGAAGTGATAGTTCATCAACCAGCATGACCATCCAATTTAAACTAATTTATACCACTAACAAATGCTTCTCATTTAATCAGATATATCTTGCCATAAGGGAACCACCTTGAAGTTAGGCTTGGGGAATGGTTTTGTTTTTTTCTTTCAGGAGAATGAAGGCTAAGGAATCTGAAGAACATTTGAAAAATGAGACATTTGAAGAAAAAGGACAAATCATCTAGAAAAAAAATGTTCCAAGAAAAAGAATAAATTGGCCTATTGATAGATCACATATAAAATTTCATAAGTCTTCCTATTGTTTGTTTCTGCTCTTGTCTACAGACACTTAACACAAATGGTCTTTTTGTAGTCCAAGTTCAATTGAAAATTAAAGCTGGCTTTGGAGTTGGAGAATGGCTCTCTCCTTCTCTAAACCTAAGCATGTTGTTACAAGGAAAATTATAAATCTCTGTATCATGTCAGAAGTAAGAGCTATCTTTTGATATGGGATAGAAGTAAACCCAAAAAATTAAGGGACTATTCTATTGCCACTAATCTCAATTCTTTGGTTATATTTTGATTCTTTAAACTTTTCTTAAGGTATGAATTTTATATCAAAATTTATATATATATATATACATATATATATATATATATATGACTTCTGATAATATTAATGGTCATATAGAGTACTAACTAATTCTAGAAAAAGGCTTCATTTAGCTGTCTATACATGTTTTTGTGTTGGAGTCTTTATCAGTTTTCTGCAGGGAATCATGACCAGGCCTATCAGCAAATTTGGAGTTTCCAGAAAGGTGATGGGGCCCCACAATGATGATTCCATGTGGACAACAATAATACCACTAAGCAGGCAAACATCTCCACATGATCAGCTTTAGACTTCAAACTGCTCAGGACAATTTTGAGATGGCTAGCTGAGATGATCCAGCTCCACAAACTATTTGAGTGAGGACCTAAGATGCACCCTCCACTTTTGCATTATGCAGAGACTGGACAGCAAATGATACAGGTACTTCTCCCAGAACTAGACAGTTACCCAAAAAAATTCTTTTCAGGATTCCCTAAAGATGCCTTGGCCCACAAACAGCAGGAAGTAATTTTAAGAACACAGTGTTTATATTCCCAAAAGGAGGGGTGGGTGACTTTTTGTCTTTCAATGAGTTTTGGGTTTGGGATTGTTGTCATTGTTTAGGAGGGTTGTTTACAAGTTGTTGTTGTTAATGGTGAGGAAAAGGGAGAAACAAAGGAGTTTAGCTCTAAGGTTCTTGTTTGAAAAAAAAAAGACAAGAAAAAAGAAGATATAGATAAAAGGTAGATTATTGAGTCTACTCTGAAAAAAAAACAGAGATAGAAATAAAAGAATAAAGGATAGATTACTGATTCTACTCTGAAAAGAAAAAAAGAGAGGATATATATATGATATAGATAAAAATGTAGATTATTGAATCTACTTTTAAAAGACAACTCTAATTTTAAATACATTACATTGGATTGGTTTTTAATATATTGTATATAAATTATATATATTGAGATTGATATTGTTAGAAAATGCTGTACGTATATTTCTAATCTTGTTCAGGTTATTGTACCTATACAGTTCATTTAACAATGTAATGCAATTTGCTAATCCTTGAATGTTATTACCAACTATTAGGATAGAAAGAAATAAAAGTTAGTAACTAGACATTACAATTGAACTTGTAGTCATATTACGTATGTTTTCAAGGTCAAGCAGAGACATATTTGATATAGACAAGTCATCTTCAAACCCTTTAGAGAGCTACAGAATATGGCATTTAAAATGTTTTAGTAACATAGTTTTTTTTTTTTTTTTTTTTTTTTTTTTTTGACGATGAGACGTGTTGGGTCCTGGCAGCACTAATCAACTTCAGAGAAGATATGGGCATTGAAGAAACTGCATATGGAGTTAACTTTCACTGTGTCAAAAGTTAGCCACTGAGCAACAAAGTGTCTTGCATCAGCTGCTGACAGTATGCTATCCAAAATGGACAAACAGGACACAAAACAAAGGACTACCAATCCTTGCCAACACAAGCATGGTTGTAGCTTTGGCAGCAGGTGTCCTCTGAGGCCAGGACAATGTGGCACTATCCCTGAAGTGGCAGTTGCAATCTGGAAAAGGTATAATGCCCCTTTACTTCGAAGGCAACTGAACAGGCAATCAACCAATGGCTTCTGTTGTGCAATGGAATAGTAGCTGAAACAGTTATTCTTGAAAGAGTAACTAAACTGACAAATCTAACCTCTCAATGGTAGACTGGCATTTAATAAAGGAGGTGAAGCCACCCACAAGCCGAGAAGAATGGGATGTGGAGAAGAATGGGATGCTGAGATGAAGCTATCCACAAAACTAAAAGAATGGACAGCTGAATTCTAACAACACCATCAATTTCTAGAATTTAAAATCCTAAATCAGGACAGGACACTGGTAGAATTCAAGTTTATCTGGTACATGGAATACTGGCACTGAATGTGAGGTCGAGCTGTAGGCCTTGTGTACATCCTATTTCACAAATGAGTCTGTCAGATACACTAAGTCTGTAGGCTGAAGATGATGCTCCGATGTGCAGAGGAAACTCGGGTGACCATCCAGGCAGCTGAATGTTTCTGTCATAACTTATATTTTTTGGAAGTCGCTTGTTTGCACTTCCTGTTTTGCTAGGTAATATTATTTCCTTCTTGGGTCTCTGAGGGAGGTGAAGATTAGGTAGTTGTAGTAACTATTTTCCTCATTAAGATATTCAGAAAAGAAACTCAATAAAGGGTGTTAAGGTATAAATTTGAAAGACATCATAGGATAGTTTTCTGTTGGTAATACAAGATAGGATAGAAAGTGAATAAGTACATTTTGAACTCACCAAAATAGGATAGATAATGGAATATTTTCTCTGAATTTGTCAATACAAATGAACTAGACATTGTTGATGTATTTTTTGCTTGTATACAATTATTGTACTAATTGTATATAATTTTTCTAATATTAGCTATAACTTTCTTAATTTTTTAAAATTTTTATTGGACAAAAAAGGGGAAGTGTCATGATATTGTATTTGTGCTGAAATGTGGTGATATTTTATTTTTGCTTTAATAAAGTTTGCCTGGAGACCAGAGGAAATGGCAAACCATTTTAAGTAAACATAGAAGTCAGGCAGTGGCAGCACATGCCCTTAATGTGATCACTTAGCAGACAGGGTCTCTGTGTGTGTTCAAGGTCATACTAGGGAACAAAGCCAAGTGGGATGACACACGTCTTTAATCCCAGTACCAACCATAGAGACCTGGAGGTTTGTACAGACAGGCAGTGACAAGGAAGTGAGGTAGCTGGGCTAAGATAGCCAATGTGATGGTAGAACAGCAAGGCAATAAAGTCATAGGTAAGCCAAGAATTAGCTCGCATTTGGAAGCTGCAGAGTTGGTGAGGTAAGGTTGGCTGGTGGCTATTCCAATTTCCCTGATCTCTAAGGCTTTCACCCCTATATTTGGCTCCATGTTTTTTATTTATTAATACCATTTAGAAATTTGTCTGCAGGCTATAACCTAATCATAGGACTGAAAACTACTATGGTTATAAGACATGTTTTCTTATTACACTGTGTCACCATTATTTGGCAATTTCATTTAGATCATCTTCATATATTTATGTGTGTTTATGTATATGGAACTTTTATACTGTATTAAGTTTCCATACTACCACAAAAATGATGCTTAATTTGAATTATCTCTTCATGTACTCCCTCCAACAAACCCCTCTCCACTCTCCCTCCACACTAGGTCCTCATATTCCAGCCATTCATCACTTTCACCCACACCAATCTATTCTATTTTTGTTTCCTAAGATCTGTTTTTTTCCTCTAGTCCCTTGCTCTATACCTACCATCTGTGATTCTATGGATTATAACTTTGTTATCATTGTCTTCAGAGCTATTATCCACATGTAAGCAAATATGTATCATATTTGTCTTTCTGAGTTTAATTTAACTCTCTTGGGATTCTTTTTTCTAGTTCCATTCATTTGCCTGAAAATTTCATGATGTTAGTATTTTTAATAACTGAATAGTACTCCATTGCATAAATGTACTACATTTTCTTTATCCATTCTTACGTGGAGGGACATCTGTTGTTTTTTGTTTTGTTTTGTTTTGTTTTGTTTTCCAATTTCAGACTATTATGAGTAGAATAGCAATGAATATGGTTAAGCAAGTGTCTCTTTGTTAGGATAAAGCAACCATTGGGTATATGCCCAAGAGTGTTATGGTTAGATATTTTGGTAGATTGATTCCCATCTTCCTGAGGAACTGTCATATTGATTTCCATAGTGGCTTCATCAATTTGTACTCCCTACATGAATGTGTAAGTACATGTATATTCTTGTCAGGATGAGTTGTCACTTGAGTTATTGATCTTAGCAATTCTGACTTGTATAAGATGAGATTGTGAAGTAGGTTTGATTTGCATTTCCCTACTGGCTAAGGATGTTGAACGTTCCTTTTTTTTCTCAGCCATTTGATTTTCCTCTTTAGAGATTTCTCTATTTTGACCTGTATGCCACTTTTCAATTGGCTTCTTTGATTGCTTAATGTGTACTTTCTTCAGTTCTTTAAATATGTTGGCTATTAGCTGCCTCTCAGATGTGCAGTTGGTAAAAATCTTTACCCATTCTGTAGGCTGTCACTTTGTTCAAATGACAGTGTCCTTTTCCATTTAGAAGCTTCTAAGTTTCATGAAATTCCATTTATTAATTGTTGATATTATTTCTAGTGCTAATGGTATTCTATTCCAAGTCCTCCTGTGCCAAGAAGTTCTAGAATATGCCCAACTTTCTCTTATATTAGATGTAGAGTACCTGGTTTTATGTTGATGTCTTTGATCCATTTCAAGTTGAGTTTTGTTCAGGGTGATAAGTACAGTTCTACATTGTATTCTTCTACATGCAGACATCTAGTGTAACCAGTACCATTTGTCGAAGATGATGTCTTTTCTCCAGTTCTATTTCTGGCCTCCTTGTAAAGGATTATGTGTTTGTAGGTATGTGGATTTATGTTTGAGTCTTCAATTCTATTCCATTGTTCAACTTGTCTGTTTTTATGTCAATATTTGCTGTTACTATAGCTTTGTAGTGCAACTTGCGATTAGGGATAGTGATACCTCCAGCAGTTCTTTTATTAATGATTGCCTTAGTTATCTTGTGTGTGTATATGTATATGTGTGGTATCTATGTGTCTGCGTATGTCTGTGTGTCTGTGTGTATCTGTGTGTGTCTGTGTGTGTCTGTGTTTGCACCTGGAGCTAAAAATTATCCTTTTAAGATCTGTGGAGAATTGGGTTGAAATTTTTATGGGAATTGCTTTGAATTTGTAGATTGATTTTGGTTGAATTGCCATACTTACTAATCCTACTAACCCATGATCATGGGACATCTTTCCATCTTCAGATATCTTTCTCAATTTCTTTCTTCACTAATTTGAAGAGTTTTTATTATGCAAATTTTTTATTTGCTTGGTTAGATATATCCAAGATTATTTATATTATTTGAAACTATTCTGAAAGATATTGTTTCTGATTTCTTCCTCAGACTCTCATTTGTATATAAGAAGGCTACTGATTTTTCTGAATTAATTTTTTTATCAAATTATGTTTCCAAAAGTGTTCATCAGCTGTAGGAGTTCCCCAGTAGAATTAATCAGGTCACTTTTTAATACTAACATATCATCCACAAAGACATATACTTTACACCTTCCTTTCCAATTTATTTCTCCTCTAGTTGCTGTATTGTACTGTTGTAGCTAAGATTTCAAGTACTATATTTAATAGATGTGAAAAGAATGGACAACATTGTCTTGTTCTTCATTTTAGTATAATTGCTTTGAGTTTCTCTCCATTTAGGTGGATGTTTGCTATGGTAATGCTTAGATAAGTCCCTTGTTTTCATAATCTCTCGGACTTTTATCATGAAGCAATATTGGATTTTCTCAAAGGACTTTCTGCATTTAATGAGATTGTAGTATGTTTATTGTCTTTTAGTTTGCATGTATGATGGATTACATATATTGTTTTATATATGTTTGACTATCCTTGCATCTCTGTCTGGAAGCCTTCTTGATCCTAATGGTGGATGATCTTTTTGATGTGTTCTTGTATTTGGTTTGCAAGTATATTATTGAGTATTTTTGTACCTATGCTCATAAGCAAAATTGGGCTATAATTCTCTTTCTTTTTTGAGTCTTCATGTGGTTTGAATATGAGGATAATGGCAGCCTCATAAAATGATTTTGACAAAGTCTCTTCAATTTCTAATTTGTGGAATAGTTTGTGGAGTATAGGAATTAACTCTTCTTTGAAGATGTTGTAAAATTCTGTGTTAAAAACTATCTGGCCCTGTACTTTTGTTGGTTGGGAAAATTTTAATGACTACTTTTATTTCACTAGGTTTTATATGTCTCTTTAAATTGCTTCTGTGATCTTGATTTAACTTTGTTATATGACTACTATCAAGAAAACTTCCCTTTTCTTTAAGATATTTTAATTTGTTCCAATATATATTTTAAAAATATGACCTTATAATTCCCTGCATTGCCTTGGTATTGTTTTTATGTATCCATTTTTTTCTGGTTTTAGTAATATTTGTATTCTCTCTCTGACTTTTTTTCTAAATTTGGATAAAGTTTTGTCAGTCTTTTTAATTTCGCAAAGAACCAACTCTTTGTCTTATTGTTTTTCTTTTAATATGGCTTTTTTATTGTTTTATTTTGTTTTCTTTCAATCATATTATTTCCAGCCAATTCTGATCATTTTCTGCCCTCTACTCTTTTGGGGTGTGATTTCTTATTTCTGTTCTAGAGCTATTAAGTTGTTAATATGAAATGTCTCTGATGTTTTTGATGTACTTCTATGAACTTGCCTCTTAGCACTGTTTTCATCACGTCCTATAAGTTTTGGTATGCTGTGTTTAAAATTTCATTTAATTCTTGTAGGTTTTTCATTTCATTAATTTCTATCTTGACCTCTTTTTATTCAGTAGAGATTTTTGCAGTTTTCATGATCTTCTGAGCTTTTGGTTGTTTCTTGACATCACATTTCATCTGTGGTGATCAGATAGGATGAAAGGAGTTATTTCAAATTTCTTGCATCTGTGAGATTTGTGTTTCATGATTATAGTTATTCTTTAAGTTGGAGTTTTCCTTCTAACATCTTCTGTAGGACTGTGTTTATAGGTAGATTTTGGTTAAATTTGAGTTTTAATCATGGAACATCTTAATTTCTCCGTACATTGTGATTAAAAATTTTGCTGGCTGTCATTTGTGGTCTAATATTGCCTGTAGTACATCATTCAGGACCTTTTCCATTGAAATGTCAGTTATAATTCTAACAGGTCTGCTTTTATATGTTTCTTAGTCTTTTTCCCTTGCTGCTTTTAATATTTTTTCTTTGTTCTGTATGTTTATTATTTTTATTATCATGTGCTGATGGGCCTTTACTTTTCTGGTCTTGTCTATGTGGTGTTCTGTATGCTTCTTGTAATTTGATAAGCATTTCCCTCTTTAGGTTATGACATTTTTCTTCTATTATTTTGTTGAAATATTTTCTGGTTCTTTGAGCTATGTTTCTCCTTCTTATGTTTCTATTACTTTTAGATTTTCCTTTGCATAGTGCCTCAAATTTCATGTATGTTTTGTGTCAGTAGTTTTTTAGATTTAACATTTTCTTTGGCTGATATAGTCATTTCATCTATCTTGTCTTCAAGGCTTAAGATTCTCTTTCTCATGTCTTGCTTTTCCTTTTGTGAAGCTTGCCTTTTTGTTTTCTGTTTGAAATTCTATTGTTTTCATTTTTATATTTTCCATCAGTTTTTATATTCTATTTGATTCTATTTTCATTTTCAGAGCTTGAATATTTTAAATCATTTTTGTAGCTGAAGTTTTCTCTAGTCCCTCCCAGGCCCACACTGCTCAGACCCAAATGAACACAGAGAGACTTATATTACTTATAAACTGTATGGCCGTGGCAGGCTTCTTGCTATCTTGTTCTTATATCTTAAATTAACCCATTTCTATTAATCTGTAAGTTGCCGTGTGGCTTGTGGCTTACCAGTACTTTTACATATTGCTTCCTTTGTGTCTGGCTGGTGACTCCTGACTCAGCCTTCCTGTTCCCTGAATTCTCCTCTCTGCTTATCCCGCCTATACTATAATTCCTGCCTGGCTACTGACCAATCAGCATTTTATTTATCAACCAATTCAGAGCAACACACATTCAGAGCACACAGAAAGACATCCCCAACACTGCCCCTTTTCTGTTTTTTCCAAAAGGAAGGTTTTAACTTTAACATAGTAAAATTACATATAAGAAAACAATTATCAAGCAAGAATTATAGTTATATCTAGTCTATTTCTTTTTTGCAAAATTAAAGGAGATATCCTATCTATCCTATATTTGTGAGTCTAAGGTTTCATATCTAACTTATCTTTTATCATAACTAAGGAAATTATAACTATCTAGTCTTCAACTACATCAAAGGCCTCAGAAGGATATAATATTACCTGCGAAGCAGTAGAAGGACACAAGCACCTTTTGGGAGTCTTGTGAGAGTAGACAGAGACAGCTGGAAGCCTGGACAGTCATCCAAAGTTCCTCTGTAAAATTGGGGCATCTGTCTTCAGCCCACAGGCCTGGAGTCTCTCAGTGACTTCTTTCTGTGTCCTGTAGAATGTCTGACAGTTTCCTCTGCGAAGCAGGAACCTAAAGGTCCATTTCACCAAGCAAAGTTCAGTGGTCACCTTCCAATGGGTCCAGTTGATACAACATTTTGTCAAACAGTCGAGGCAAGAACAGTTTCTTGCCCAAATAGCATTCTTTTGCCAAGAAGAAGATAAACTCCATATGGCATGTCTTCGATGCCCATCCTCCTCTCTGAAGTAAATCAGTGCTGCCAAGAGCAGATGTGTCTCATTGTCCAGAAAGTTTAGGTTTTTAAAACATTTTAAATGCCGTATTCTGTAGGTCTTTGAAATGTTTGAAGATTATCTATCTAATTGAATTATATCTATGTATACCTAGAAAACTTAACATGACTATAAGTTTAACTATCACAGAAGACTAATTAAAAATTTGTATTTTTAGTTATCCATTACAATCTAAATAAGTTACATAAACATAATACCTCAAATGAGATTAGAAATATATATACAGTATAGCAAAATTAAGTTTAAACTTGTATCAATAAACTAAAATCCATAGCAATGTAAAACATTTCTAAGCAAGTTATTGCTCTTTAAAAGTAGGTTCATTAATCTAAACTTTCATCCTATTATATCTATACTATCCCATTTTTTTCTTTAGAAAGACATCACATTTATAATCAACCTTCTTTAAATAAAAATATTGATTTTCCTCTGTCCCACACCAGAGGGCTCTTCTGATATGGGACAGAAGAATCTCTCAACCTTTTCTTTTAGCAATATGCTTGGGTTTAGAGGAGTGAGCCAATTCCACCTCCAAAGCCAGCTTGGTATATTTGAAAATTTGGGCATAGCTTCCCATACCACTTTTTGCTGGATGAGGGCACTATATTCTTATGGCAACACAAAGAAAATTTTAGGATTATGGAGTAGTCCATGAGGCTGTATTGTCTGAGCCAGTTTCCTTGAAACCATTCTGGATTTTCGATCATTGGGCAATGGTGTCATCAGAGACCTTTTAGGGGGCCTTGGCTGGTCAAACCTGATGGAACAAATCCATAGCCTCTAGCTTTCTGAGGAAACAAAAGCAGAGCCTCCTTTCCAAAGCAACATATACTTAGATCCAAATTTTGAAGTCATATTTACATATTGGTTTTTGTATATGTAATATGTAAATTACAATTTACATATTGGTTTAACTGAGCATCCTTTACAATTCATTACAATCAAATGTCTTTCTGCAGTTAAAAATCTCAAATACAACACAATCCAGATTATCTGTGTGATATCCATCTTTGTGTGGCTTATTTTTATATCGTGTTTACTTTCTCTTTAAAGACTATTTTTTTAACTATCTATTTCTTTACATAACTGCATATATTACTTTTTTCTCTCTTCCAAGCCTATGTACATTTTTATACATACTGTAAACCATTTAGAGGTTTATCCCATCTGAATCTGTCGTATTGTAAATCTATTGCTTAAAACTGCAGCATTCTCTACCTCAAACTCTGGATCTGGAAGCCATATGTACCATTAACTCTCAGAAGCAGTGGGTCTATGCTTCTGTCAAAGCAGTGTTTAGCCCAGAAGTCTCTTTTTTTCTTTTTAGTAGCAAAATCTATATCCACCACACATCGTGCTGTGCAGCTTGCAGACACCTCTGTGTAGCGTAGGTCAAGCCCACATGCCACGAACCCGCCATAGAGTAGCTGAAGCCTACAGTGTCTTGTCACCCACATGAGACATGAAGCAGGAACTTAGGTGCAAACTCAGCCATTGGGCACCATTTGTATAGGTCATTATCCCTTATTCCTCATGGACAATATTTGATAATCATTGCTATTGTATATAGTTTTGTACCAGGTTAGAACCTTCTTATTTAGACAAAAGGGGGAGATGTAGTGGGTAGCTGTTCCAGCTTTGACCTGGAAGTACTACCCCCATTGAGGCTTCCAGTAACTGTCATGCCTACGAGACACACCCGAGAGGGAGCCCTTAAGACCTGAGATTTGGATGTGCCAGCTCTCTTGTTTCCTTGATCCTGGACCCTGGATGTAGACCGAGCAGAGTTCTCAGAGAACACCGCTGGACTGCACTACACCTTCCCAGACCCTGTAATCTATCCCTTTACTTGTAAGTTACCCCACAAAATAAAACTCCCCTTTTTCTACATAGAGTTGCCTTAATACTTCCAGCAATACATTTTCGTCCTTATTTCTTTTTGTTTCATAAATTTCCTTAAGGGATTTATTCATATCCCCTTAAATAGCTCTATCATATTCCTTAAAGCCTGCTTTAAGGTCCTTTTCTTTTCTTCAGTCATGTTGCATTACTCAGAGCCTACTGTGGTAGGATTGCTTGCCCTAGTGGAGACATCATTCTTGTTGTTATTGATTGTGTTTTATTCTGGTTTATAGACCTCTGAGATTAGGAAGATTGTAATTCTAGGTACTGATATATGACCTTGTCTTTGTTGGGTGTGTATTTTGTTCATTTGTTTTTATTTTCTCTCTAATTCTTAGGACAGTGATATAGCATTATGTTGACTGTAAGACAATCTTCTGAGTCCTTATTTGTATGGGAATCAGGAATGAATGTGTTTCTAAGTTTGGGGACATGAAATTTCTGAATGGAAATGTGCTGGGGAGGAAAGTGAGGTGTTCTACCAGGATCTGCTTAGATATTTCCCCTAGGAGTGGAGGCAGAGAGTTTTGAGAGGGAAGCTACCAGAGAAGGTCTGCTAGAGAGCTGGAGATGACACTAGAGGTTGGACTTGGAGTCATGATAGAGAGCTGAAGATCTGCAGTTAACCTACTTACTTAACTGTTGTGAGTTCACAGAGAGTGTCTGATGGGGTCTGAGACAAAACAGTGACTGGTCACAAGGAAATTTGGAGGGGCAGATCTCTTTGATCTATTAGAGACAGATGGAAAAGAAGAATGGAGGCTGATGTAAGTTTTCTGCTGCAAAGCTGAGTATGAGTCTTGGGATTGATTTGAAGGAACAGAGGGAGAGGAAAAGATTTGTAATTAGCCTACCTGCTTCTCTTCTTATATTGGTCCATGGCATCCAAAAGAGTCCCTGCTTGAGACAGTATTGGGATGAAACCATGATTTGGGGGAGTTAGAAGGGGAAGATCTTTGGGATCCACTGGAGCAGGGGTGGGAGAGAGACGTTAAGGGAGGCTACACCTGATGTGTTACAGAAGTAGGGATGAGACTGAGGGATTTGATTTTTAGAATTAGAAGGAGAAGTGAAGAACTGCTATTAGCCTGTATATACACACATGCACACACACACACACACACACACACACACACACACACACACACACACACACAGAGTGAAAGAGATCCTCCATATTTCTCAAGAGATCCAAATACATGCTTTCCTTCTGTCTTTTGAAAGCAAAAATTACAGGCAAACAAACAAATAAATTGCGATAAAATTAAAACTATTTTTTTTTTTTTGCCGGGCTGTGGTGGTGTGCACCTTTAATCCCAGCACTCATGAGCCAGAGCCAGGCAAATCTCTGTGAATTTGAGGCCAGCCTGGCCTACAAAGTGAATTCCAGGACAGGCTCCAAAGCTGCACAAAGAAACCCTGTCTCAAAAAAAAATTTTTATGAAGCATACTAAATAGTGTCATCCTTTAGAAATTTAGATCTGATTTCTCATACATTCTCCACTTTTTACTTCTTGAGGCCCTACCAGAAAGAGCCACCTAAACTAGTTACCTTCACAGTCATGATTCACAACCCAACTGATTATGGGCTAAACCCTCTGAAGTCTGAGTGAATTAAAATTTCGATGTTTAAGTAGTTGTGTTGTATTTTGAAGATAAAGCTGCATAAATGTAGCTAGCATGTAGAGAATGCACATGACCAGAGCAGAAGTTGCATTCTCCCATTTCCAAGCCAACAATCTTTACATTTAAGTCTTATGCAGCAATGGGAGCCATCAACTGAATGAAAACAATCTCAGAAAAGTGAAACAGGCAAACTGTTCATTTAATATCTTCTAAACATAAATATAGAAATAAAATCTTCATTAATTATTGTGGGTTTGAAATAAATTAGAAGAGTTTAGTTGTGTTCAATTAGATTGACTAAATTATACAAGCAACATTTTTTTGTTTGTTACTATAGTTAGAACTGTGTTATGTAATAGATATAAAAATGGTACTGATGTCATGTGACATGAGTGATTTTAAAACAATAATGCATTGGTATAATCTTTTGGTACACTCTGTGAAGTTGTGTCTCTGTTTAACCTCACCTTCCTAAGGCACCTTCTGATTGGTTTAATTAGAGCTGAATGGCCAATAACTAGGCAGGAGGAGTTAAGCCAGACTTCTGGGTACAGAGAGGAACTATGGGAAAGAATCAGAGTCACAAGAGATTTGCCAGCTAGACACAGAGGAAGTCAGATGTATGGTACTGAAGAGAAGTAACAAGCCATGTGGCAGAATATAGATTAATATAAATGGGTTAATTTAAGTTTTAAGAGCTATGTGGGAACAAGTCTAAGCTAAGGTCAAGCTTTTTTTAATTAATAAAAGCTTTTGTGCCATTATTCAAGGTCAAGCAATATAAAACAAGAATCACTATAATAGTGAAACATAGTAACTACGGGTATATTCTATTCACTCTATTGAAGCAACATTATCAAATGATGCTATTAGTTTCTGTTGTTAATGTGGAAAATTTGGCTATAGAAATAGACTTTCTCATATTATGACAATGTCAGAAAGATTTCTGGAAGTCAAATTTCTGCCCTTTTTTCATTCTATTATACCTTTACAAATTATAGGTTGAAACTTGTTATAAGCAGAATTAGATGTCCTGAGACATTTACAGCCAAATTAAGAAAATTGGAGTAAAAGAATCATAGACTTACAAGAAAGATAAGATGCTAGTTTTTTCCATAAAGGATAAATATAGAAAAGACTAAGAAAATTAAGAGTAAAAATACAAAGAATTCTTCTCTCCTTGCCTACCTGTCACTCATCTAGATATTCTATCTATTACATATGAACTGGGCTGGTCTATTTTCCTTGTGTTTCTAACTTTAAGTAACGAATCATGTATCACACAATAATTAGTGATATACAAAGCATTTGTCTGACAAGGACTGCTGCTAAGAAGTGGGTCACACAGAAGCATTAAAAAGTGTGCATTAGTTAGAATGGAGTTGAAAGAATAACTAAATAACTGAGGTATTATGGAAGAATTTCCCCAAATGAAACAAATTACAAAAATAGAAACAATTATGTAGCGTTTGGAGAAAGAACATTAATTAGAAGTGATGCTGTGAGATCCACTTCTATATTTTGATGAACAATGCATAAATTGTTGTTTATGTAGTGTAAAAGATTATGGCATCTCTGGTCTTGATAATTGTTAATTTTGGAATCAACTTTGCCTTCAGCATCTCTGAGAGAAATAATTTATCATAATTATACTAGAACTACTATAAGAGAATAATGACATATTAACTATGTGCTTATGAAGAAATAGCCTTTTGTTTATTGTGAACAGTAACAAAGATAATTCAAAATATTTTTTGTTGAAAGTATAGTAAGAGAAGGCAAGGGCCAAATTTCCTATGCACACTTTTTTGTTTATGCCAGATAATAATGACTAATGAGATAATTCCATTAAATGTTTGTGTTTTAAGTATGCAAATTAAAAAGGAAGACAATAATATGAACCTTTTAGATCTTATTGATGATCTCTTGAGCATTCCTTCCAAACTAAAGTGATTCTGTAAAATATCATTAGAGAATAAATAGCAATCTGGAGCAAACAGGAAAGCCTCTTCTGCTCGTAAGACAATTATGCAATAATAGTATCCATTTGGTTAGTGGAGAACCTACTAAAGTGATGCTCCAGGGATAACAGAAAAGATAATATATCCCAAATTGCTTACCTAGACTAATGAAAGGACTCTTTCATGTTTCAAACCTGAAATGGGCTTCATTAGAAGCTTGTATTACTATTTTTTTTTATAAATGATCCTTGAAATACAATTAGATACAAACGTTGGTTAATTTTCCAATATGACAAAAAAAGACACAGTGCAAGCTAAGGTGCTTGCTCTGGTCATTGTGGCTAACCTTCTTTGGGTGTATGCTGCTTGTTTGTCAGTTCCATACACGTAATATTCTGCACTATTTTATTGTGCATGATTTTCCTTACTGAAGTCACTTCCAACACTATTTTAGGAATTGATTAAACTTCACATAAAAAGACAAGGAATTTATTTAACAAGTTTATCCTATCTTTCAATGATCTCAATATAAACAGCTAAACATACTGTGTCATTAAGCCTAGCTGTGCACCTAAGCTATCGATTTTGTGTGCAGTTCAGCAGCATATGCACAGTTGAACTTCTGCTTCTAGTGGTCCCCGTAGTTCTGGGATAGCAAAAGTCTCTCATCGTGTCCCAAACTCTCTACATGTTTTTCTTCTGTATCTGTTTTACTGGCCTCGTTTAAGTTAATCTTCAGACCAAGTAGCCCGATCATCAGGTAAAGGTAATCGTTACCAAGCCTAAGGACCTGTTTTGGATTCCTAGAGACACACGGAGTGGAAGAAGAGATCTAATGCCTACAAGTTGTCTTCTGACTTCCACATTCCTGACATTCAAATGTATGTGCCCTTGGATACACCCACACAGACACACAGACACAAAATAGAGACAAAGGCACACAGATACAAGATCTGCACACACAGCACCCCCACAATAATTAATAAGTATACATAAAGCAAAAAGATAACACTCAAGCATAATTACTGCTAAGAGAGAGTCATTAACGGGACCTTATCCCTCTGAAAAAAGATATTTTTTTTCTTAAAATCAGAAATCCACATATTAAAAATTATGTAGAATTTTTTTTTAATCAAAATGACAATTTTGAATACTTGGATTTGTGAATGTAGTAAATAATGAGAACTGTCATTTTGTAAAGCTACGAAGGTAATTTAGAAAAAGATCTCTATAAAATTATATTCCATGACTAATCTTCGAATATACCAGAAAATCTTGAATTTCAAACTTTTAACTCTATTGATATTTGAAACTCATGGGAATGCTAATCACCTCTTTTTTTCTTAGAGTTTTATTTAGTAATTTCATTTGTTGATACTATAAGTACATTGCTCCCTTTCCCCTCCTCCCTCCAAATCCTCTTACATTTCTCCTTGGTCTTTCACATTCATGGTCTCTTAGATCACTAACTGTTTTTGCATAGAATGTAGGACTAGGCAAACACACATGCACACTATAAATATAAACATATGTATATAAATATATATACATATATATAAATATATATATTTATGTACATTCCTAAATATAACCTATAACCTGTTCAGTGTTCAGTCCATATAATGTTACCTGTATGTATGTTTTCCAGGCTGACTCTTTGACTCTGGAAACCCAACTGGTATGCTCATTCCCAGCTTCCTTCAGTTGCCTGCAATCTTTTGTGTAGGTTTGAGACCTTGTGAGCTTTTCTCAATCAAATTTGGCATATTCCATTGGTATCTTCTTTGTTAGCTCTTGTTTGAGCATTCACTTTAGTTATACATAATGGGTGTAGCTTATGATGTTACTGGGAGATACAAGATCACAGGAAATTCCAAGATCTTTGGTATCTTACAGTCTTTCTATGCCCTCCTTATATAATGTTCCTGAGTCTTAGGTACAGTATTGTTTTGTAGATGTATCCATAGTGACTTAGCTACATAAATCTTTTGATTAGTTATTGTTTTCTGTAGTGGTCTATATATGTTTCAAAGAGAAGTTTTCTTGATGAGGCGTGAAGACTTCACTTATCTCTCTGTATAAGGGCAAATGTTTAAAATCTAGTCATGATTTATGCTGGTTTAGTAAACTGCAAGTTGTGATGATACTCCAATAGTCATTACTTCTTTTCCTTTACTTATTTTCACTGCTAAACAGAAATTTTGTATCTTCTTAGGCAAACTATTTGTTTTCCAAAACTACCAACATGAAGGCAAATTGTAATAAAATTTTAAAAAGAGAAAGTTACAGTGGAGAACATGAAATCACATTTTCATTTTGGAGTTTTATATATGAATCTTTTGCTTTCCTAGAGCTGTGACATTTCAAAAACTTTCAAAAAATGCTTTATTAAGCATTTGAATCACAACAGAATTTTAGATAAGTATAATATGTCTTCAATTTTTCTTTCTTATTTCCAGCTTAAAATACACATTACAGATATGATTATGATTTAGTGTGTTAAATTGGATCCCTCTTGGTATTAATCACCAAAGAAGGCTGTCTGTCAGTATGTAGGGTTTTAATGTTTATTTTATTGCTGAATCATCATGAGGTACTTTGGCTCACTAAGACACTATCTGTTAAGCAAGGCACCACCCAATTTTATACCCAAGCCTATTTTTCTCATAGTGTCTTTCTCATAGCCTCTTTGTCTGAAGATGGGCTGATCCATGAGCTCTGGGAAATCATTGCCACACTCTATCTTACAGGCAGTATAAATGGTTAGTCAAAGGTTTTGTGACAGGGTTGGTGTCCATGTTACTCTATGGGTAGCCTGCAGAGTAACTTACGGCATCAAGGAGATTAAAACATTCAGGTGAAGGTTTCATGCAGGCACTGGCTTAATCTCTCCACATTCAATGAGCTATGTGAATGTTGTCCTTAGCAATAAGGCCCCACTCTCACTCTGTGGATAGCAATCTTCTGTCTTAGTATTAGCCTGGGTTATTTGGGGGATCTACACAGGACTTCTCAACCAACAAGTCATTCTAATACAACCCAGTCCCCCCACTGGGAGCAGTGCCAGGCTACAAGAGAAGGCTTCATCAGACTCTGCATTCTCCTTACTAGGAGTCCTCATTCTGATAACCCTCATAGATTCCAATAAATTTCTATTATACTAGGTTTCTATATCATGTCCCAAATACCTCCAACCCCAGTTTAAGCTATCTCTCCACTCACAATCTCCTTCCATCCTATCTCACTCCTACATTCCTGCTGCTCCATTCCCCACATGCAACCAGTCAACTTGTAAACTCTATTCAATTTCTCTTTCCCAAGGAGATCCACATGTCTCCTTAGAAGCTTCTGCATTACAGATCCTCTCTGGGTGTCTTACTTAGGGTTTTTATTAATGTGAAGAGATACCATGACCATGGCAACTCCTACAAACAAAAACATTAGGTGTGACTAGGGTGCAGTTACAAAGATTTAGTCCATTCCTATCGTGGCAGAACATGGCAACATACAGGCAGTCATGGTGCTGAAGAAGGAGCTGAGAATTCTACATCTTGATCATGAGGCAACATGAAGTGGACTGTGACACTGGGCATACCTTGAGCATTAGAGACCTCAAAGCTCACCCCCACAGAGACATACTTCCTCCAACTAGACCACTCCCTCTCCAAAAATGAACTCATTGGCTTCTTTCAAACCACCACAGTGGGTCTAATGATTTTAGCTTGATTATCATTCATTTATTGGCTAATTGTCCACTGATAAGTGAATATGTATCATATTTATCTTCCTGAGTCTAATTTACCTCATTCAGGATGAACTTTTTTAGTTTCATCCATTTGACTACAAATTTCCTGGTGCCATGTTTAACCACTGAGTAATGCTACATTGTGTAAATGTACAACATTTACTTTACCCATTCAGAGATTTAAAAACATATATTTTGCATCTAGTTTCTGGTTTTTATGAATAGAGCCACTATGAATATAATTAAACAATTGATATTGTGGTAAGATGGAGTTCTTTGGGTATATGCCAATACTGCTATCCTTGGGTCTTGGGGTAGATTGGTTCCCAATTTTCTGAGAAACTGGCATAATGACTTCCAAAGTGGCTATATAAGTTTGTAATTCCACTAGCAATAGAGGAGTGCTACCCTTGCTCCACATACTCACTAGCATGAACTGCCACTTGAGCTGTTGATCTTAGCCATTCTGATGGGTGTACAATGAAATCTCAGAGTTGTTTTTATTTGCATTTCCCTGATGGCTAAGGATGTTGAACATTTCTTTCTTTATGTGTTTCTGAGCCATTTTATATTCTTCTATTGAGAACTCTCTGTTTTTATCTGTAAGCCCACTTTAATTGGATTGTTTTGCTTTTTGATAGCTAGTATGAATTTTGTATATATTTTGGATATTAGTCCTCTATCAGCTATGGATTTGGTAGAAATACTTTCCAATTCTATAGGCTGCTGCTTTGTCCAGTTGACAGTGCCCTATGGTGATATTTTATTTGTGCTGAAATGTGGTTATATCTTATTTGTGCTTTAACAAATAAAGCTTGCCTGGTAACCAGAGGGAAAACCAAGCCATTATAAGTAAACACAAATGTCATGCAATGTTAGCACATGCCTTTAATCCTATCACTTTTCAGGCAGGGATCTGTCTGGATCTATGTGAGTTCAGTGCCACACTAGAAACAACCAGGTATGGTGGTATATAACTTAAATTCCAACACTAGTTAATCATAGAGGTTTGGAAGTCTGTACAGATAGACAGGAAGTGACAGAGCTGGGCAGGAAGAGGAAGTGATGTAGCTAAACACAGAGAGAAGATGTTCAGATGGCAGAGCAGCAAAGCATGTAGGCAGGCGTGGGTAGACAAGAAGTAAGACAGGAAGCTGCAGAGTTGGTGAGGTAAGGTTAGCTGTGGCTTTCCCTATTTCTCTGATCTCTCTCAGGCTTTAACCCCTATATTTGGCTCCATGTTTTTTATTTAATAAGACTATTTAGAAATTCATATATAGTGCCCTTTGCCAAATACAAGCTTCTCAGTTTCATAAGGTGCCTTATATTAATTACTGATCTTCATTCCTAATCTATTGGTATTCTGTTCTGAAAGTTGTCTTCTGTGTCAATGAATTCAAGGTTATGCTACACTTTATCTTCTATCTAGTTAAATAGGTCCGGTTCATGTTGAGGTCTTAGATACACTTGGAATTTAGTTGTATTTCAGGTATTAATTATGAATCTACGTGCAGATATCCTGTTTGCCCAGCACCATTTTTAAAGATGCCATCCTTTATGCTGTGTGTATTTTTTGCTTCTTTATCAAAAATAAGGTGTCCATATTTTTGATAAGGTGTTTGGATTTATATAAGAAATTTGAATTCTATTTCATTGATTAGTTTGTCTGTTTTTATGCCAACACCACACAGTTATTATTATTATAGCTTTGTAGTTCAACTTGAACATGGGGATGGTATTCTCTCCAGAAGTTCTTTTATTTTCCAGGACTGTTTTAAATATCTTGTTTGTTTGTTTGTCTGTTTGTTTTTGATTTTCCATATGAAGTTGAGAACTGTTATTTCTAGGTCTGTAACAAATTATGTTGGAATTTTGGTGGTGATTGCATTTAATCTGCAGAGTGTTTTGATAGGATGCCCATATTTACTATGTTAATAATGATTCATGAAAATGTGAGATATTTCCAACTTCTGATAACTTCTTCAATTTCTTTCTGCAAAGACTTGAAATTTTTGTGATGAAAGTATTTCACTTGCTTGGATAGAGCAAGATATTTTACATTATTTATTTTATTTAGATATTTGATTATTTGATTATGAAAGCTGTTTTTCCCCTGATTTATTTTTCAGTACATTTGTCATTTTTATATAGGAGGGAAATTAATGTTTTTGAGTTAATTTTGTATCTAGCCATTTTGCTGAAAGTATTTAGCAGCACTAGGAGATGCCCAGTGGAATTTTTAGGGTTACTTATTTATACTTATCATCTGCAAATAACAGGACTTTGATTTCTTCCTTTCCAAATTATATCCCTTTGATATCTTTCCATTGTCTTACTGTTGTAACTAAAACTTTACATAATATATTGAATAAATATGGAGAGAGTGAACAGGCTTGCTTTATTAATGATTTTAGTGGAATTGCATTGTGTTTCCCTGCATTTAATTTGATGTTATCTATAGGCTTGCTGTAAATTGACATTATTATGTTTATGTATGTCTCTTATAGCCTTAACCTCTCCAGGACTTTCATCATGTAGGAGTGTTACAATGTCAAAGTCTTTTTCTGTATCTAATGAGATGATCATAACATTTTTGTCTTTCAATTTGTTTATGTGGTGGATTACAGATATTGATTTTTGTATATTGTTCCATCCCTGTATCTCTGAAATGAAGCCTCTTTGATTATGGTGTAGGCCTTTTTGATGTCTTCTTACACTAGGTTTGCATGCATTTTATTGAGTACTTTTATATCAATGATCATAAGGGAAATTGATCTCTAATTCTTCTTTTTTGTTTAGGCTTTATGTGGTTTGTGTATCAGAATACCTGTGGTCTCATAAAATGAATTGGGCTTTCTATTTCTATTTCATGGAATAGTTTGAGAATTATTGCTGCTAACACTTCTTTGAAAGTACAGTAGAATTTTGTGCTAAAACTCTCTGACTGGGTTTTTTGTTTTGTTTTCTTGGAGACTTTTAATGACTGCTTCTCTTTCACTACAGAATATAAGTCTATTTAAATTGTTTATCTGATCTTAAGTTCACATTGATAAGGGATACCTATTGAAGAAATTATCCATTTCAGTTAGATTTTCCAATTTGTTTCAGTATGGGTTTTTAAATATGTCTTTATGATTCTCTGGATTTCCTTGGTTATAGTTGTTATTTTATTTCTGATTTTTTAATCTGCAAATTATTTCTGTCTATTAGTTTGCTTGAATAAGAGTTTGTCTATCTTGTAAATTTTCTCAAAGAACCAATTCTTTGTTTCACTTATTCTTTGTATTATCTTCTTTGTTTCTATTTTATTGACTTCATCCTTCAGTTTGATTATTTCTTATAGTCTTCTCATCTTGGGTGTGTTTGCCTCATTTTGTTTTAGATCTTTCAAGTGTGCTATTAAGTTGCTAATGTGAAATATCTCTAACTCTTGTTTTAATGTAGGCATGGATGCTATGAATAAGTCTGGGTATGGTATGTATTCATTTTCATTGAATTATACAAAGCATTTTTTTCTTATTTCTGTCTTGACCCACTTTTCATTCAGTAGAGAGTTTTTCAGTTTCCATTAGTTTGTAGTTCTTCTGTATTGTTGATATCCAACTTTATTCCTACATGGTAAGATAAGGTGTAGCAAATTATTTCAATTTTCTTTTATCTGTTGAGACTTGTTTGTATCCAAGTATGCAGTCATTTTTTTTTTTAGAAAGTTCTATAAGCTGTCAAAAAGAGGCTCTATTCTTTTGTATTTGAGTGAGATATTCTACAAATACTGCTTGGTTCATTTGGTTTAGAATAGCTGTTAGCTACAGTATGTCTATGTTTCAATTTTGTCTGCATGACTAGTCCATTGGTGATATTGGGGTATCAAAGTCTCCGAATATCAGTGTCTGAGAGTTATTATATGATTTAAGATGTAGCAGTATTTCTTTTACAAATGTGGGTATCGTTGTGTTTGAAGAATAGATGTTAAAAATTGAAATGGCATCTTGGTGAATTTTTACTTTGATGAGAATGTAGTGTCTTCTCCCATCTATTTTGATTGGTTTTGCTTTGAGGTTTAATTTATTGGTTATTCAAATGGTTACAGCAGGTTGCTTCTCAGTTCTATTTGCTTGAAATATATTTTTCCAAACTTTTACTCTGAGGTAAGATATATCCTTACTGTTGATATCTTTGTATGTTTCATAAATCCATTAGGAGGATGGGTCCTGTTTTTGGATCAATTTTGTCTGTGTCTTTTTATTGGGGAATTGAGAACTTTGAGATTGAGAGATATCAATGACCAATGATTGCTGATTCCTGTTATTTTGGTATTGTTTTTGTTGTTAGTAGTGGTGATGGTGGTGGTGATGCTGTGTGTGCATGTGTGTGTGTGTGTGTGTGTGTGTGTGTGTGTGTGTGTGTGTGTGTTTGTGCTTTGGTTTTACTGGTGTAAGATTATTTTTTTCTGTGTTTTCATGGGTGTAGTTTACCTTCTTGGATTTGAGTTTTTTTCTAGAACCTTTTGCATAACTGGAATTTTGTATATATACCGTTTATATTTGATTTTATCATGGAATATCTAATTTTTTTTCATCAATAGTGTTTTAAAATTTTCCTGGGTATAGTAGTCTGGGCTGGCATTTATGGTCACTTAGAGTCTGCAGCATTTCTGTGTAGGTCCTTCTGTCATTTAGGGTCTCCATTGAGAAGTCAGGTGCAATCCTAATACATCTGCCTTTATGCTATTTGGCCTTTTACTCATAAAGATTTTCATAATCTTTCTTTGTTCTATAGATTTATTATTTTATTATTACATGGTGAAGGGACTTTCATTTCTAGTCCTATCTAGTTGGTATTGCTTTTTATATCTTTATATGTGTCTCCTACTTTAGGTTAAGAAAATAATTTTCTTCTTTAATTTTGGTGAAAATATGTTCTGGGATCTTCCCTTTGCTCTATTTCTTTTATTCTTAGAGTCATTTTTTAAAATTTGTCCCATATTTCCTGGATATTTAGTGTTAGGAATGTTTTAGATTTAACATTTTCTTTGAGTGATGTATCCATTCCTTCTATCTTCAATGTCTGAGATTTTCTTTCCATTTCCTCTATTCTGTTGGAGAATCTTAACTCTGTAAGAGAGAAATCCTTTCTTTTAAAAACAAACAAACAAAAAGTTTCTAGGTAACTGGCTTGAGGATGATGGATTTAATAATGCTGAATAAAGTCAATTGAGTACAGTGAGGAAAGATTTCCTATGGTTTGTGCATACATCCTTAGTGCTATTCATGTTTTGTTCCTCTTCCTCCATCTGTGTTACTCTTCCTTCACCTTGCCCAAATAAAGGTTCCCCCCAATGACTGACCAGAAAACTTCAAAGCTTCTTTATGTCTCCATCTATTTTTTCAAAAGGGCCATTATAAAATTAAGTCCTCTCAATAATGTCAAAGGATCAAAAGAGTACAACAATTGGCTGACTCATACCCTGAGAGAATTGAACTTCTCAAACTACAAATCATAGTTAAAAGTAATATAGAGAAGCAGATTGTGTAAACCTATCATTGCCTAGAAAATCTCATAAAGCAATGAGGTAATGAATGAAACCAAGTGTCAAGATGCTTTAGGCTCAGTATTGAAATTTTCTATCGATGCTGTAAGTTTATTGAAAGAGAAATAAATATGCTTGCCATGTTAAAATGGTGAAATGACTAATTATATGTACTTTCCATTATTTCTTTACTTGCACAAGCAAGAATTTTATAAATAATCTTACAAAGGAGTGAAGGAAACATACTTAAAACTCTTAACATAAGCAGAAGCATATTGAAGTTAACCTTAAGTAAATCAATACATTTAAAAAAACCCACAGTTTTCACCTAAGTCCATTGACAGAGGCAAAGCATAAAATAATAATAAGATTAAAAATAACCTGAAATTTTTATTAAAAGAGACAAAAAATGTGGTATACAATCATAATTCTAGCACACAGGGAATAGAGGCCTGATATCCATAGTTCATGTTGGGCTATGAGACCATGACACAAAAATAATAATCAAAAGAGTTATTCCACAGAAATAATTAGTTTTATCAAGGTAGGTTTTACCTTATCTGCCTCCACATAAGCATCAAAATATAGAAGACTATAAACCTGCTGGTATTTTAAAGTTATTAAAAATATTATCCAGCACATAGTAAAAATGGTGATCCTACCAAAAGCAATCTACCAATTCAAATACAATCTTCATCAAAATTCCAAAACAGTTCTTTACAGATCATGAAAAGACAATTTTCAGCTTCATATGGAAATACACACACACAAGAACTCAGGATAATGAAAATAATCCTGAATAATAAATAAACTGCAGGATCTATCACTATCTCCAGTTTCAAGTTGTACTACAGAGCTACTATAATAAAAACAGCATGGTGTTGGCAAAACAAAACAAACAAACAAAAAAAAAACAGACATTCTGGTCAATTGGGATTGAATTGAATAACCAGATATAAATCAACACATGCATGAATACCTGATTTTTTTAAATAAAGAAGCCAGAAATAAACAGCGGAAAAAAGAAAGCATCTTCAAGAAATAATATTGGTCAAATTAGATTGTTGCATATAGAAGAACCAAATACAGATCCACACTTACCACCCTGGACAAAACTAAACTCCACATGGATCAAAGACCTAAGCATAAAACCAGATACAATGAAACTGAAGAGAAAGTGGGGAATAGCCTTGAACTCATTTGGCATAGGAAAATAGTTTCTGATCAGAACACCATTAGGAAAAACAGTAAGGTAAATAATTAATAAATGGCACCTCATGAAACTGAAAAGCTTTTGCAGGACAAAGAACAACATCACTGGACAAACCAGGAGCATGCAGAATGGGAATAACATCTAAAACATATAAAGAACTTTAAACACTAGATATCAAGAAAACAAATAACATAATTAAAAATGGAGTAGACACATAAACAGACAACTCTCAAAAGAAGAAACTCAAATGGTTGAGAATATTTAAGAAATGTTCAATATCCTTAGCAATTTAAAATGCAAATCAGGGAAACGTGGATCAAATCTTTTTTGATATTTCATCTTACACATGTCAGAATGGCTAAGATCAATAAAATAAGTGACAGGTCATGCTGTTAAGGATGTGCAATAAGAGGAACACTTATATATATATATTACTCAAAGGCTATTTCATCTTACCAGGGACTCATGTTAAATGCTGATCTATCCACAATAGTCAGGATTGGAAACAACCTAGATATCCATCAACAGAACAATAGATAAAGAAAATGTAGTACAGTTACACAATGGTGTGCTACTGAGGCATTAAAGAGATGTCTTTAATTTAATTAACTCATAAAATTTCAGGTAAATGTATACAGAAAAATGATAATATGTGAAGTATTCTAGACCCAGAAAAACAAATATGCTATGCATTCATTTATATGTGGATAGTATTTGTTAAGTCAATGATGACCAAATTCCAATAAATAGAAACACAGACATTTGGTATAAAGACTTGGGATAACAGATAAAATTCATTAGGAAAGAGAAATAATATATAAATAAAAAGTGGGATGGCCAGAATGAGAGGAACAAGTGAGGAGAGGGAAAGGAGAAAAAAGAATATTTATCAATTATTCTGTGATACTTGATACATGTATACTTTATATATTATAAAAGTTTATTAGGTTTTATATGTATATATATATATATATATATATATTTCTTCCATTTTTTAAAAAAAATTAAATATGTAAACTTTCTTATGGAAACCTATTCTCATAGAAAGAAGTAACTTAAAATACATACATTTTCTTTCATTTTACATATGAAAGAGATCTAAATGGAATTTCTCAGTAATGGGGAGAAAAAGCCTTAGCTATATATCTCTTACCACCAAATGAAACCACCAGTGCCAGAATATGGGCTACATCTCATCGATTTGTTGGCCAAAGGAACACTATAGACAAACATGTTTGTCTTTCTGAGTCTGGGTTACCTCACTCAGGATGATTTTTTCTAGATACATCCATTTGCTTGCAAACCACATAATGCCATTGTTTTTCTCTGCTGAGTAGTATTCCATTGTGTATATGTACCACATTTTGCTTATCCATTCTTCAGTTGAAGGGCATCTAGGTTGTTTCCAGGTTCTGGCTATTACAAACAATGCTTATATGAACATATCTGAACAAGTGCTCTTGTGGTATGATTGAGCATTCCTTGGGTATATGCCCAAGAGTGGTATAGCTGGATCTTGAGGGAGATTGATTCCCAATTTTCTAAGAAAGTGCCATATTGATTTCCAAAGTGGTTGTACAAGGTTGCATTCCCACAAGCAGTGGAAGAGAGTTCCCCTAGCTCCACATCCTCTCCAGCATAAGGTGTCTTCAGTGTTTTGATCTTAGCCATTCTGACAGGCATAAGGTGGTATCTCAGAGCTGTTTTGATTTGCATTTTCCTGATGATTAGGGATGTTGAGCAATTCCTTAAATGTCTTTCAGCCATTTGAGTTTCCTCTCTTGAGAATTCTCTGTTTAGTTCTATAGCCCATTTCTTAATTGGACTGTTGGGCATTTTGATGTTTAATTTCTTGAGTTCCTTATATATTCTGGATATCAGTCCTCTGTCAGATGTGGGGTTGGTGAAGATGTTTTCCCATTCTGTAGGCTGTCGCTTTGCCTTGTTGACCGTATCCTTTGCTCTACAAAAGCTTCTCAGTTTCAAGAGGTCCCATTGATTGATTGTTTCTCTCAGTGTCTGTGCTACTGGTGTTATAGTTAGGAAGTGATCTCCTATGCCAATGTGTTCAAGACTACTTCCTACTTTCTCTTCTAGCAGGTTCAGAGTAGCTGGATTTATGTTGAGATCCTTGATCCACTTGGACTTAAGTTTTGTGCACGGTGATAGATATGGATCTATTTGCAACCTTCTGAGTGTTGATTTCCAGTTATGCCAGCACCATTTGTTGAAGATGCTTTCTTTTTTCCATTGTGCACTTTTGGCTTCTTTGTCAAAAATTGTATGTTCATAGGTGTGTGGATTAATGTCAGGGTCTTCAATTCGATTCCATTGGTCCACATGCCAGTACCAATGCTGTGGGATGGTCTGTATGTCAAATGTGTTGCTGATTGGTCAATGAATAAATCACTGATTGGCAGTGGCCAGGCAGGAAGTATAGGCGGGACTAACAGAGAGGAAAATGCAGAGAACAGGAAGCTAAGAGGAGAGACACTGCCAGCTACCATCAGGATAAGGAAGATGTAAAGTACCGGTAAGCCACAAGCCACGTGGCAAGGTATAGATTAATAGAAATGGATTAATTTAAGCTGTAAGAACAGTTAGCAAGAAGCCTGCCACGGCCATACAGTTTGTAACCAATATAAGTCTCTGTGTTTACTTGATCGGGTTTGAGCTGCTTGGGACTGGCGGGTGAGAGAGATTTGCCCTGACTGTGGGCCAGGCAGGAAAACTCCAGCTACAAATGGCACCCAACGTGGGGCAAGAGTTTCCACCTAAAAACTGAGAAAAAAGATTCTAAAACGGAGCTAAAAACAGCTTCCTAATTGTCTCTCTCAAATGAGCGGCAGCTGCCGGTTTGAGCTACTGGCGGGTTGCTGGCGTGTGCGCTCGACCTGCAGTATGGCGGGAATGAGGCCTCTACAAATGGCACATTAAGCTACATTGTGGATTTAGCCTTTGCTAGTACAAAACAAAAGAGGTTTCTGGGCTACACGCTGCTTGGATAAAAGCATAGACCCACGATAGCTCCCAGAGCTGGTGGTAAAGTACCACGCCATGTTAAGAAGCTGAGGTGGGCGGAGCCAGCAGCCACAGCTGCTGCAGCTTAAAGCAATAGATTCACAATAAGACAGATTCAGATGTAATAGTTTAAAATGTGTGTAAAATATACGTAGGCTTAAAAGAGACAAAAAAAAAGGTGATATATACAATATAGAAACAAATACATGGTTTTAAAAAATAAAGTCTTTAAAGAGACAGTAAAATTAATATAAAAAATAAGCCACGTAGAGATGACTATTACACAGAGAGTCTGGATTGTGTTGTCTTTGGGATTCTTAACTACAGAGAGATATTTGATTGTAAAGGAAGCTGAGTTAAACCAGTATGTATATTTTAAAGATACTTTGACTTCAAAATTTGGATGTAAGGATATGTTGCTTTGGAAAAGAGTCTCTTTTGTTTCCACAGAAAGCAAGAGGCTATGGATTTGTTCCAGATTAAGACACATCAGGTTTGACCAGCCAAGACCACCTGAAAGGTCTCCGATGACACCATGGCCCAGATGATCCAACATCCAGAACCGTTTCAAGACAACTGGCTCAGATGATACAGCCTCATGGACTACTCCATGATCCTAAAATTTTCTTTGTTTCCCCAGAAGATACAGCGCCCCCCTCCAGCAGGAAGTAGTAAGAAAAGCTACGCCCAAATGCCCAAATATACCAAGCTGACTTTGGAGATGTGTAAAGGTTAAAACCTTCCTTTTTAAGAAAAGAAAAGGGGAGGTGCTGTAGGATGGTCTGTATGTCAAATGTGTTGCTGATTGGTCAATGAATAAATCACTGATTGGCAGTGGCCAGGCAGGAAGTATAGGTGGGACTAACAGAGAGGAAAATGCAGAGAACAGGAAGCTAAGAGGAGAGACACTGCCAGCTGCCATCAGGATAAGGAAGATGTAAAGTACCGGTAAGCTACAAGCCACGTGGCAAGGTATAGATTAATAGAAATGGATTAATTTAAGCTGTAAGAACAGTTAGCAAGAAGCCTGCCACGGCCATACAGTTTGTAACCAATATAAGTCTCTGTGTTTACTTGATCGGGTTTGAGCTGCTTGGGACTGGCGGGTGAGAGAGATTTGCCCTGACTGTGGGCCAGGCAGGAAAACTCCAGCTACAACCAAACTGTTTTTATTACTGTAGCTCTATAGTAGAGCTTGAGGTCAGGGATCGTGATGCCTCCAGAGGTTGTGTTATTGTACAGGATTCATGTACTCACTCATAGGAGGATACTAGATGTGGAACAAGGATGACTGGACTGCTACTCACATCACCAGGGAGGCTACCTGGAAAACAGGACCCCAAGAAAGACACAGGAATCATCCAATGACAGAAAAATGGAAGAGATCTACATGAACAGCCTGGACATGAGTGGGGGTAATGAAGGGTGAGGGTCAAGGGAAAGAGAGCTTGGGGGAGCGGGAGATCCCAGCTGGATCAACAACAGAGAGGGAGAACAAGGAATAGGAGACCATGATAAATGAAGACCACATGAGAATAGGAAGAAGCGAAGTGCTAGAGAGGCCCACAGAAATCCACAAAGATACCCCCACAACAGACTGCTGGCAATGGTCGAGAGACAGCCCGAACTGACCTACTCTGGTGATGGGATGGCCAAACACCCTAATTGTCATGCTAGAAACCCCATCCAACGACTGAGGGATCTGGATGCAGAGATCCATGGCTAGGCCCCGGGTGGAGCTCTGGGAGTCCAATTAGCAAGAAAGAGGAGGGTTTATATGAGCATGAATTGTTGAGACCAAGGTTGGATAAAGCACAGGGACAAATAGCCAAACAAATGGAAACACATGAACTATGAACCAATGGCTGAGGGTTCCCCAACTGGATCAGGCCCTCTGAATGGGTGAGACAGTTGATTGGCTTGATCTGTTTGGGAGGCATCCAGGCAGTGGGACCGGGTCCTGTGCTCATTGCATGAGTTGGCTGTTTGAAACCTGGGACTTATGCAGGATCGCTTGGCTGGGCCTGGGAGTAGGGGACTGGACCTGCCTGGACTGAGTCTACCAGGTTGATCTCAGTCCCTGGTGGAGGCTTTGCCCTGGAGGAGGTGGGAATGGGGGATGGGCTGGGGGGAAGGTGAGGGGGGTGGGAGGGGGGAGAACAAGGGAATCCGTGGCTGATATGTAGAACTGAATTGTATTGCAAAATAAAAAAAAAAAAAAAAAAGAAAAGAAACCTTCAAACAACCCAGGCTATTGCTAATGACACCGGCTGCTTTTCCAGAAACTTACAGTTAGGCCCTATTGCTGAAAACAACAAAAACTCACAGAATGTGGAGACGTCAAGGTGATGCCTACTTAGAGACTTCACACCTGCCAATTAATGTCCATAGTACTTGCAGGAATTCCATACCTTATCAAAGGAGAAAGGTAAACACCAATACTCCTACAAATCCTTTGATAAACAATGGTGAGCTTCCTGCATGATAGTGCTGGTGTAATAGTAGCACAAACATTTTGAGAGTAACCTACCACTGGCTTATTGGATTAAATACCTACACTGTGAGATAGAACGTATGCTGAGCACTGCTCTTGCATCCAAGAATCTGGGCCAGGGACCTAGGAGAAAAGTAAAACCATAGCAATAAAAACATTTAATGACATTCGTCTATACTCATAAATCAGTTTCTTACTCAGCCATCATCAGAGAACCTTCCACTTGCAGTAGATATAAACAAACACAAAGACTCACAACTGTACACTGTGCATAGAGTGAGACTCAGCTCTAAAGGCGACATCTCCAGTAAATCCCTCTCCTCAAGCTTCAGGGGAAATTTGCTGAAGAGATGGCCAAAGACTGTAATGACCACTGGGAATGGAAGACTCCTAGGAAACAAGGCCTTTTGGCACAATAGAACTGATTCACATATAAACTCACAGAGACTGTGGCAGTATGCACAGGAGCTGCAGAGGCCTAAGTCAGATACCATTCAAGTGCTGAGTTGGAGAAGTTTACAGAAGAACCCATCTCCAACCCAGAAGTTATCTCTAGTTGATTAATACTTACAAGGGAAAATTTAGGTTGTTTTTTTTTTCCAATAGAGTCTCACTTGGTATACAAATCTCTATTACATGCCCAACCTGTAGATGACCCACACAAAATTATTTGAATGTTATCTATCTATCTATCTGTCTATCTATCTATCTATCTATCTATCTATCTATCTATCTATCATCTATCTATTTATTATTTTTGTCTCATAATGCTTTTTCTGGTTTTTTTTTTTGTTTTTTTTTGTTTGTTTACCTTACATGTCTTTTCCTTACATATTATGGTTCCTGATTTTGTGTGTGTGTTTAACATAATTTATTTATTGATTCTTTGCAAATTTCACATCATGCACCCTAATTCTGCTGACCTCATAGTCCCGCCATATCCACCCCTTACCCCTGCAGTGCCCCCCAACAGAAAATTAAAAACAAACAGAAAAAAAGCAAGCAAACACACAAAAGCTACATAAATAAATAAATAAATAAATAAATAAATAAATAAATAGTAAGTAAGTAAGTAACCTCTTTGCTCCTTCATCTTTCCTGACTCTTCAACACTTTGTCATTTGTCCTGATGGCATTAGAAGAGATATGTCACATTGTGTACCCTTTTGTCCAATCATCTTTACTAGCAAGTGCTCTTTGCAATGAATCATTGGTCTGGTTCATGGTCTCTGATTTCTGATAAACGATCATCACTGGATCCTCACCAAAACTCCTCTGAGATATCCCACGGTTGCTCTGAGTCATGGAGATCCTACAGGCATTCCTAGTCATGGAGATCCTGTGCATATCAACACTAGTCCTTTTATGAGCTCCAGCAGGCCCTAGATGGGAATAAATGTTAGGGTGGGACAACCCAAGGCCTGGATGTGGGCCTGAATGGTAGCTGAGCTGGTCAGTCTAGGACACTGTGACTACCTGCTTCAGGTAGAGGGGCATGGTTTGCCACTGTCCCTATGCCCATGCCATCAGGATCAGTCTCCATCCCCTGGTGGTGAGGGGTGAGGACCATCTCACCCAAGTGCTGCAGGGGTGGCAGTGTTTTCCTCTAGACTTCTGAGGGCAACCTTTTGAGACTCTACACCAGTGTGATTATGAATTACATTTACAAAACCACTTGACACAGCATTTCTTATTGTTAGACAGACACATTTACATGCCAGTGTAACTTTAAGTTTAAGAACACATTTTAATAATGTGTTTTTATTCCAGTATTCACACTGTTATCTTTCACTCAAAACTACTCTTAAAAGTTCCAATCCTGGAACCGGTAGCTATTTTGTTTTCTTACTATTTTTGGAATATCTTAATATTGTTAAGAAAAATGGTACAGAGGCTGACAGTGATGTTTTGGTTCACTTTATTATATATATTAGTTTTATATCATATCTGACATCCTAAGAACTGTGTGCATATCTCTCTGTCAGCAGATTGCTAAGACACTGACATTTCAGGATGAGTAATTTGAAGAATACCACATGACCACAAAATGAACTGTACACACCATGTATTGATACATCTGCCAATTGATCCAGATTTAAATATAATCAATAAGGAAAGGAGAAGCATCTGAGCAAGTGAGAGAAAAACAGAGTTATATAATAATTTTAAAATACATGTAAAGTAGTTGCAAATCCTCAAAGTAATGTACCCAATTTTCTTAGTGAAATAGTAATGGGAATAGGAAGAAGCAGAATGCTAGAGAGATCCCCAGAAATCCACAAAGATACCTCCACTATAGACTACTGGCAATGGTCAAAAGAGTGCCTGAGCTGACCTACTCTGGTGATCAGATGGCCTAACACCCTAACAACCATGATAGAACTCTCATCCAGTGACTGGTCGAAGCAGATGCAGAGATCCACGGCCAAACTCCAGGTGGAGTCCAGGAATCCAATTGGCGAGAGAGAGGAGATATTATATGAGCAAGAGATATCAAGACCATGATTGGAAAAAGCACAGGGACAAATAGCCAAACAAGTGGAAACACATGAACTGTGCACCAATAGCTGAGGAGCCCCCATGAAACTGGACCAGGTCCTCTGGATAAGTGAGACTGTTGATGAGAATGAACTGTTTGGGAGGTCCTCAGGCAGTGGGACCCTGACCTGTCCTTGGTACATGAGCTGGCCTTTTGGAGCCTGGGGCCTATGCTGAGACACTTTGCTCAGCCTTGGTGCAGGGAGGAGGAGACTGGACCTTCCTCAACTGAATCTACCAGGCTGGGCTGACTCCCCAGGGGAGACCTTGCCCTGGAGGAGGTGGGAATGGGGAGTGGGAAGAGGCAGGACAGGGGAATCTGTGGCTGATATGTAAAATTTAATTAATTATAAAATAAAAATATTTAAAAAAATATGAGTGTTATATTCTGTTTTGTTCAATCCTATTCTGCCTATTTCTGGTATTAAAAAATTGGTTAACAAATAACAGCAAACATTGACTTTTTCCCACCTATTTCTCATTTCATATCAATATATCTTATTCACTATTACAGCTATATTAAAATTCTTCTAACATAACCACACACACACACACACACACACACACACACACACACACAACAACAACAACAACAACAACAACCCGACTCTTAACTAACAAAGAATAAAGTCACTCCTTCAAACTCTTTTTGATTGAAATTGAAAATAAAATGTAATTTTAGTGTATTTTTTTCTGGTAGAAAGATTACAGGACAAGTCATTATAGACCACATTTCCAAAGAAAGTACAATGAAAGATAATAATTACATATAGATACATAAAATACCTTTATTGATTATTCTATCAACATAAGGCACAATCCTTATTGTGAAAACAGAATAAAAAATAAGGTAATAGAGCAATGTTTTAATTATACTATACTATAACCTAAAATTGGTCTACCATATATAAGAAAGTATATGTAGCCTTTTAGAAAAAGATAATTTCTAAATGTGAAATTATTTTTTGCAAGATGGTGCATTTTCCTTGCTATAATATCTTGTGAAAATTATAATACAAGAATGGCAAATTGGCCGTGCGATGGTGGTGCACACCTTTAATCCCAGCACTCGGGAGGCAGAGGCAGGCAGATCTTTGTGAGTTCGAGGCCAGCCTGGTCTACAGAGTGAGATCCAGGAAAGGTGCAAAGCTACACAGAGAAACCCTGTCTCAAAAAACCGAAAAAAAAAATGACAAATGATAGCAACTTTATCGCAGGAAATATTTGAATAATTATAAAAGGCAATATGTAGTTCTTTGTACTATGTGTCTAGAAATTTTGGAGAATTTGTTCATCAATGATGCTAAGCCAAAAAAAGAGGATAGTATTTATACGTTGTTTTTTATTTATTTGTATTATATGTTTAAACTTTTGAGTAACAGAATGTTTTCAGGGATAAAATATCAGTTAAGTTACAATTTTTCTAAGATGTCTAGTCATCCTCACAAAGTAAATTAACAAGAGGTTTAAATATCCAACCTAAACATTAGGAAAAATGAAAAACCTTTGTGGAAAATTCATTATAAAAGAATTGCTTCATCATATTATTTTTAAGAGGTTTGAAACTATGTCTCAATTGATAAAATCAGTTTCCTGCCTATGATGGACAGTGAAAAATATATGATTTTCATTTCATATGGTGTTTATTTTTTTAATCTAAATTTGTCTAATCATGTTTAACCCAACAGGAAAGACAGTGTTGTTCAATGCACTACTATGGCAATCAGTATTAGAAATATCTTTCATGCATGAATGCATCTTTCTGTGTAAAATCACAGAGATACCACATGATTAGAGCTGTCAACCTTATGGGTTCTTTTAAATTCATAATTTTCCCTTTTTAACTTGACAAGTGATGATTCTTTTACATATCCTTAAGACATTGTTGAAAATATTTATATATTAACAAAATCCCACACTCCCCCACACATTTCACAAATGATGAGTACACAAGAGTGAAAGCATGTTTGAAGTCACACATCACAGAAGTTGATTCATCTCTCAGCCCTTGTCTTGACAGGTGCTGATGGTTTGTTAGCTATCTTGGTAACTGTGGCAAGCTGTCACATATACTTCCAATTAATACATATCTGTTACAGGCCAGCAGCTCTAACAAATGCAAAATTACAACATATTTCTTCAAATTTCACTTATCAGGTGTTGCTATGGTTTCTGGTTTAGCAAAAATGTCACACGGCCCATGTTGACAGGCATATTGTCAATTATTAGCCTCACATATTCTGCTCATTGACAAGGGCTTTCCACATAATAACAGGACTCTGGCCTTCTGAGAAACACATTTAAAAATGCAGGGATAAATCAGTAAACATTTTTCCCATACTCTACATGGTTAGATAATTATGAGAGATGAATTTTGAAAAATTCTTGCTTTTTATATATTATACATTCTGGCTTTTTTGATTTTTCATTGTTTCCTTTAGTTTTGAAATTGTAATACCATCATTTATCTCTTTTCTTTCACGTCTCTAAACTTTTCCATGTTTCTCTTTCCTCACCCATGCTTATTCCTGCTTTATTCACTTTAGCTAGGAAATGGAAATACCCAAAATGTCCTACAACTTATGTATGGATAATAAAAATATGGTACATTTATGCTATGACATACTATCTAGCTGTAAAAAAATGAAATCATGAAATTTAAAGGTAAATGAGTGGAATTATAAAATATCATAATGAGAGAGTTTATCCAGAAAAACATCACATGCTCTCTCTCTTCTGAGGCTCTAACTCCCAAAATTCAGATGTGATTGACATCAAAAACCAAAAAATTTCTTCTATTTGAAACCCTGGCCTTTGAGGAATTTTTCAAATTTTCCCAAATTAGTTATAACTACTCATTTAAGAACATTAAGACAGGACTAAAGAGACAGCTCAATAGTCAAGAGGATATATTGTTCTTCCAGAGGACCAGAGTTTGATTCCAAACACACATGTCAGATGTCTCACAATTGCACGTAACTCCACTGCTAGAGAATCTGACAAACTTTAGTGGTCTCCATGGCTATACATAGACACAGCTACAGACAGACCAACAGACACAGACACAGACAAACACACATGCGCGCGCACACACACACACACACACACACACACACACACACACACACACAAAAGGAATCAGTTAAAAACATTAAGATATATTAAGATACTGAAGCTATCAACTATCAAGAATTCAAAATTAACTAAAGTGACTGGGGCTAAATAACCTCAAGAATAAAATTTCGTTATTTTTTTAAGATTTACAAGGACTGTCTTTAGACAGACTATGTATGTAGATCTATTTTCTATCTATTTATTGCACACACAATTTTAGCATCTTTAATGAGCAGATTATTTCATAAAAGTTCTTACATCACAGTGAGTAATGAGCTAGTTTCTTTATGTCCAATTCAGGAATTACTGGTTAAAATCCTTAAAATTATAATGAAGAGGTCTAAGGAAAGACTTAAGTAAAGATGACAGTCTTTGTGTTGATTTTAAAAATAATTATTTCTTTTATTAATTGTGCTGAAAGGTCACCGATGTCTGTAATGGATTGTCTTGGCACATTTATGTCATTAGCCAATGGAGAAAGAATGGGTTGATTCACTGCAAAACAAGAGAAACTTAGTTTGATGGACAGAGCAATATTAATTAAATGTCTTCCCTAGGTGTCAGAACCAGCAGATAAGCACAAATGACTCTGAAGGAGAATAGCATTTAACAAGTTCTGTCTGTTATGCTTCCTAAGAATGTGAGACTATGAAAGATAATGTCTAGGTGTCTGTATAGTTTGCTAATTGACAATATTTTCTTAGACAAATACATTGAAGTAGAAGAATACATTGAACATGAAACAGAAATAAGATAGAGGAGAATAGGTCATATGAGAAAAGTGAATCTGAATAAATTATGAATGTAGATAATTTTAATTAAGGAGAGTGATACTACGCTTTGTTCTCCCTGTAACTCTTCTGTAGTTTGTGTAATAAAGTGAACTTTACTCAAGTGGTGGACAGCTTAGAGGCCTGTGTGCTGTGTCTTATTTCTTCTTTTATCAGTGTTTTAAGGCAATACCATATGACAAGCCCCATATATAACACTGTGTGCCAAATGGCATCAGAATCTATAGAGCAGCTCTATTCATTTATCAACAAGTGGCATATATTCACTTCCATCCTATGCAATTTGGAAGGGTGGATCAGTGCTATAATTTGAATGTCAAACTTTAATGTTGAAATTTTTAAGAGGTATTGAGAAGTAAGACTGAGTGTTAACTTTAAACATATATGTTTCCTTTGTATTTTGAGACCATAACATTCTTACTTCCATGATTCTTTTCCTCCTTCCATCATGACCCTAAGCATGATCTAAACATGAAAAACAGCAGTAGGTGTGCTAACTTGGACTAGGGAAAGCCCAATATTGTCAGCTTTTAAGCATTGTTGGATGATCAGTGTCCTGCTTTCTTGAATGGGTGAATTCATTCATGGGAAAATGGATACATGGATTGATGAATCATTGGGAAAGTGGGTTACTTACAAAAGTAAATAGCCCTAGATTCTATCCCTAGATTTCTGTGTATTAACCTTTAATGTCTTTAAACCTTTTCGTAATGACCTAAGAAGGTTTCTCAAAAGAAGAAATCCTTCAACTATGAGATTCACAGCGTCATGAACTGTAATATATGCAAAATAATCAAGTCTGATATTAAAGCATGATAAAATTAATAATAATAAAATAAAACAAAAGAGGTAAAAATCTATGTTGTACTACAGAAAGGAAAATTGTTTATGTTTATAAGCAATAATGGAGAATATTAAATGGGCTATGGGAAAACTTACCAGTGGCCACATTTTCAAGGAATGATATTCCATTTCTTGTCCATTGTGGACAACCAATATCTCCTCAGTATGAAATGGTGCCTTAAAAACATGGCCCCAACTGTGCCTAAGTTTTGACTTGATCATTTATAGGTAAACACAGCTTATGTGATTTCATGAGGTCAGTAGCCATGTCCAAAAGACAACAACTTGCAGCCCTTTTTCAATTGTCTTTCTGATGTTTTTTTCTGCCTTCCAAGGTGTTCCCTGAGCCTTACAGATTTGGGATGTAGAAACAGATACTCCTTTAGGGATGAACACTCAGTCTTTTCTCTGGCCTGTAATCAATTAGGCACCTATGAATTAACTACAGCCCACTACAGACAAAAAGTTCTCTCTTCTCCCTCACCCCAAATTTGATAAAAAGTTCTTTAAATGTATTGGAATTTAAATCAATGTGAATAATAGGTACTTGGTGGTAAGTAAAGAAAACTGATAATCTTTCTTTTAAAAAATATTTGGAACCTGGGGCCTATGCAGGGACACTTTGCTCAGTCTGGGAGGAGGGGACTGGACTTGCCTCCACTGAATCTACCAGGTTGAGCTGAATCCCCAGGGGAGTCCTTGCCCTGGAGGAGATGGGAATGGCGGGTGGGTTCGGGGGAGGGTAGGGGGCGGGAGGAGGGAGGACAGGGGAATCCGTGGCTGATATGTAAAATTAAATTAAATTATAAAATTTTAAAACAAGAAAGAAAAAAATTAGGATCTAAACCAGGCAGTGGTGGCACAATCTTTTAATCCCACCAATCAGGCAGAAACAGGTGATTTCCAAGTTGAGGTAATCCTGGTCAGCAGAGCAAGTTCTAGAACAGCCAGGGCTACATGAGACACTGCTTCAAAACAAAACCAATCAATACACAACAAAACAAAACACCCAAATCTAAAGCATAGTAGCTCATAATTGTAATCTACTGTACTTTTCACCCACATGTCATACACTTGTTTCTATGGATTTTTCATTGTTATTTCCTCCTTTTAAAATTCTTGCCTAGGTATTTTGAATTATGTA
This sequence comes from Peromyscus californicus insignis, assembly GCF_007827085.1. NCBI lineage: Eukaryota > Metazoa > Chordata > Mammalia > Rodentia > Cricetidae > Peromyscus > Peromyscus californicus. The sequence continues at coordinate 52,026,521 of NW_026294525.1, forward strand.
AATTCATGTTTAAAATAATTAATTAATTAATTAATTCAAACATACACAGCATTTCTAAGTTCAGGAGAGGGGAAGATACAGTACAAGGATCAGAGGAACCAGCAAGGAAAGATTTAAAACCTCCCTTCCCCACATGCCAGAACCTTATAGAACATCAGCACTGCAGAGAACTGTAAATCCTCCTTCTTTCTCATGCAGAAGTGAGCAAGCCTGCCAGAATTTGAATGGTCCAAGAACTTCAGTTTCAATTCAGAACATCTGTGCCAATAATTAGCTCTAATAATTCTACTATTTCATCTCTATTTTGGCATATACATCACATGATGGACTTTCTTGCTTGCATGTTGCTAGGTTTTAGGGTTGCCGTATGCGTTTTTCTCCTTAGTATAGTATAGTGTATTTCTTATTGCACATTTCACTCCATTTAATACACTTGCTCTTATGGATGTTCCTCTTTATCGTATTGTCATTTCTTGTTCCTCTTTATCTTGTTGTCATTTTCCTTTAAAATTGTGATTAAGCAGTTTTGTAAAAAATTTAAAATCAGAAAAATGGGTGTTTAAAATCAATTGTTTATGTAAGGAATTTCACATGTAATTTTGCCCCAGTCCATCTAGATCACTTTCGTTGTTCACAGCTGAATATTCTCTTTGAGATAGTCCTTAACAAAAAAGCTGGTGATAAGTTCAAATTTGTAGAACAAATTTGGGGGTTTGGGGAGATGCCTATATTACCCTAGTAAAGCATAGTACTGTCAAGTAACTGTTTGCAGAATGCCATCCTTCTGAAAAGCTCACATTTTACTCACAACATTAAAGACTTTTGCTTTCACATCTCATCTAAACTCTCTTGGGGCAGGTCCATCAGAGCAACAGCAGAAATGTCAACAGAAGCTTTATCCAGGAGGGCTTTGAAAGATGCAATTGAAGTACTGAAAAACAATAACTACCAACCCAGGCTATTAACCAAACATAGCTATCTGTCATAATAAAAGGAGAACTAGAAAACTTCCAAGATAAAAATAGGCTAAAGGAATTTATGATCACCTGGGCACGTCTACATAGGATAGTTGGAGGTATGCTGTGAGATGTCTTTCTGTACGCTGTGAATATGTGCTACTCTGACTGGTTAATAAAGAAAGCTGTATTGGCCTATGGCAAGGCAGCCTAGAGGCAGGCAGGAAATACAAGCAGATAGACAGGAAGAGGAAAGGCAGGGGCAGAGGAGATGCTATCCCACTGTCCAGAAAGCAGCAGGTAATGGCACAGAAGTAAAGCCACTGAACATGTGGTGACATATATAAATAGAAATTGGCTGAGTTTAGTTATAGGAGCTAGCTAGCAAGAAGCTTTAGCCATAAGCCATGACTATACAGTTCGTAATTAATATAAGCCTCTGTGTGTTTATTTGGGTCTGAGCAGCTGTGGGACTAGGCAGGAGACAAGAAAACTTTCAGATGCAGAGGGATCCTTATTTAAGCCAAAAAAATCTATCCAGGAGGTCACAAAAAAAAAAAGAGGAAACCATGCTGGAATAATAACTATGTAAGTAAGGAAGAAGAGAAAAGTATAAATATTACAAAACTGATAAGAATCAGTAAACATATTTCAGTACAATTCTAAATGATCATAGTATCAGTTTCTCAATCAAAAAATAAAAGACTTGTAAATTGTATAAAAATCAGGATCCATCTATTTGTTACCTCCAAGAAATATACCTTTATAAAACACAACAACTAAACTCAGGTTAAAGAATCAAAAATACATTTCAAGCAAATCATCCCAGGAAACAACACGTGGGTTTGTTCTGACATCTGACAAAACAGACTTACAACAAAATAATGGAAGAGCACAAAGAAGGTGACTTTATCTTATTACATGATCAATCTATAAGCAGGTCTCAAGGCGTATGTAGAGAGGGATGGGGAATGTTAGAATATATGTGATTTAAGAAAGATATGTGATATGAGAAAAGTGGGAGGCTATCTGGTTCGACAGGGTAGGCAGGGATGTGATGAGAAGATAAAGGAGAGGTGGAGAGAAAAGATGTAAATCCAAATCAAGGATACACGAGAAAACTTACATTTGTGACAATCAACATCATGAGTTAAATTTAAAAACTGAGTACCGAGTCTGGTGAAAAACAGCAGTGTTACTAATACACTTTTCCATTTTTCTGTGGGGATACTTTCTATACTCTCCTTTATTTATTATCATTTAATTTTTTAATGCAAGTTATCAATATCTAGGACTTAATTTTGCCACACAGGATGGCCTTAAAATCAGCCTAACACTATTTTCATAGCCCCTAGAGTTTTGGGGCTACAGGCAAATCACACTGCCTGGCTTGTAATCTTGTTTTCTTTAATCATGACACTTCACTTTCTAGTATCAGTCTCAAAAAGTGATATTGATTTATACTCTGTGCAAACTAAAGTAGAATGATACCAGAAATATTCTTCGTGCATTATTTGCCTCTTTAGAGACTGATGCTTTTCTGTTATTAAGAATGCCCAAGGGAAAGAAGGTCAAGGGGAAGAAGGTGGCCCCGGCCCCCGCCATCATGAAGAAACAGGAGGCCAAAAAGGTGGTGAATCTTTTGTTTGAGAAAAGGCCTAAGAACTTCGGCATTGGGCAGGACATCCAGCCCAAAAGAGATCTCACACGCTTGGCAAATGGCCCCGCTACATTAGGCTGCAGCGGCAAAGAGCCATCCTCTACAAGGGGCTCAAAGCACCTCCTGCCGTTAACCAGTTCCCACGGGCCCTGGACCGGCAAGCAGCTACCCAGCTGCTTAGGCTTGCTCACAAGTACAGGCCCAAGACAAAGCAGGAGAAGAGGCAAAGGCTGCTGGCCCATGCTGAGAAGAAAGTTGCTGGCAAAGGGGGCGTCCCAACTAAGAGAGCTTCTGTCCTCGGAGCGGGGGTCAATACAGTCACCACCTTGGTGGAGAAGAGGAAGGCTCAGCTGGTGGTGATTGCCCACGATGTAGACCCCAATGAACTAGTGATCTTCCTGCCTGCCCTGTGTCAAAGATGGGGGTCCCCTACTGCATCATCAAGGGAAAGGCCAGGCTGGGGCGGCTGGTCCACAGGAAGACACGCACCACTGTTGCCTTCACACAGGTTAACTCGGAAGACAAGGGTGCTCTGGCTAAGCTGGTGGAAGCTATCAGCACCAATTACGACAGATATGATGAGATCCGCCGCCTAAATCTGTGGCTCACATTGCCAAGCTGGAAAAGGCAAAGGCCAAAGAACTCGCCACTACATTGGGTTAAATGTACACTGCTAAGTTTTCTGTACATAAATATAATTACAAACTTATCTTCCAAAAAAAAGATGAGCTATTTGTCGCATGTTTCTAAAAGCCCCTCCTATTTCACATTACTCTCCATTCTATAACTCTGAGATCAGCATTGCTCACCCCCTTAACTCTTTTCTGTTATCTCAACACAATTGAAAACTATCAGTTTCCACAAACAGTTCAAAACCCATTTAGGTTATTCTGTTTTCAATAGGACAATGTCAATAGAATATAATTTAATTATTTATCACGTTTATGGTTAATGTTCAGTACTAGAATGTAAGTTCTGTACACTGAGATGTTTTTCTCTTTCTTTTCAATGTCTCTTAGAATGATACTTAGTAAAACTTGAACAGGTAATTTTTTGATTTTATAGGTCATACATTCAGCTTTTATAATCCATGGAAGATTAGGGGAGAGAATGAATTTGTCAAAGATAATTACAAAGAATATGGAAAACAGATTAGGGGAGAGAATGAATTTGTCAAAGATAATTAAAAAGAATATGGAAAATTCAGTATTGTGGTTGCTGCTGTGATGTTTCTGCATTTAATGCTTTAACTTTACCACACTCAAATTAATAATTTTAAGTATTTGTTTGTCTACTCTGATGCATTACTAGTTCATAATGTTGCATCAATTATTTGTTTCATTGGTTTCAAATAATTAATCCTATGATGGTATATTTGGTCATTGGATATAGGTTATTGTCATATTCTAAGAATAAGTAACAAAATGCTACTGGTATATATCTTATTGATGCATTTTGTATTGGGAAGCTAATAATAGCTATAAATATGAATTTCATGTCCCTTTGTTTTATAAAATTTGATTATACCTTACAAAATCAATACAAATTAAAATAGATAATTTATGATAGGAGGAAAGTTTCGCATCTTCTTAGACCACCCTAAATTCTAGTCTAAAAAATTACCCTTCATTTTCAATAAAATCAATCACCTTATTATTAAAAGTACCATGAAACTTATTTCTTTGTACTCAATAATCATTTTTTATTATACTCATTTTTTAATGATAATGTATTGCCAGTTATTTCTTGGCAAATATGTAGGTTTATGTATCCTTTACATAATCCTGTATTTTATCACAATAAAAATTTAATAAACGTATTTTTAAAAGGAAAGGAACAAAATAAAGTCTAGTTTTATTGAATGAATTTTTTTCTATTTTAAATGATGACTAGCATCACATCCTATGTGCTATCCTTTTCAAACAATGCAAAGTTGAATTTTTTTTAAGTGAGCAGTTCTATAAAGTGCAAGTGCTAGATCTATAGTTCAAGGAAGACTTTTGTCCTGTTACAAGGAAAGAATCACAAATGAGGCCAGTGTTGCCCTAAGCTTTAGTGTTTGTTTGGCTATTGCAGAGAAGCTTGGGAAATCTTTCCCTGGGTAAGAAATCTTTAGAAATCCCTTGTACTTTTGGAGATTTTACAGCATGGATAAGTCAGGATTTTGGAGGAAGTAACAGCACTTTAAATTCTTTAAACTTGTAAGAACTTAAACTTTTCAAGCTATTAAATCACTAAATTTTTTCAATAATTAACTTTAATAGCTTACTTGGAAACATTGACAATCAAAGAGAAACCTAAAGTGTTATCAAATATATTTCTTTTCTCAGTGATCAGAATCATTATCGTGTCTAAGTTTGTGTGGTCTGTGTGTCTTTGGGTGTATGTTGAGTATGTGCATATTAATCAAGTATGTATTAGAAAAGAGTGTACAGGAAGCAAAAATTTGGCTCAATGTGTGAAAGAATATTAAAATACTAAGTTTATAGGTATAAAGGGAGTGGTTAATCTGGGAGCAGTTGAGAGAGGAAATAAATGTTCAAAATATAATGTATGAAATTCTGAAAAATTAATAAAAATATTAAAAATGTGTTTCTTTTATCTTGAGATTATAACACAATTATATATTTTTCTTCCCTTTCCCCATTCAAAACCCTTCCATAAACCTTTTCTTCTCTCTTTCTACTGCATGGTCCTTTTTCCCATTAATTGTTTTTGCATTCACATAATGATATATAGTAAATATTTAATATGATACATGTATTATATTTTTGTTCCTACATACATATTTATAACTTGTTCAGTCTTTATAATGTTTCTTTAATGTGCATTTACAGGCCTGACCTGTAAGTTGACAGCCAAATTCATGCTTTTCCCTGGGAAAGGCTAATTCTCCAGCTCTCAGCATTTATAACTCCCTCTTCTTTCTGTTATAACTGAGGCAGCCTGATGCTCCCTTGTCCATATTAGAATGCTTGTTGCTTTTGTCCTTGTTGAACCCATGTTTAGACGGTAATGATGGTGAGATACTATGGATATGGGTTCTGACATTTCTGGGAGACATAAATTCATAGACTTGTCCCTGTTCTTCTTGTTTATACAATCTATCTGCCCCTGTGTCCACAATGATCTCTGAGCTTTAGGGAACAAAGAAAACTGTATTGAAAGGATTAATTTCAAAATAAAATATTCAGTAAATCTCATTGTCATAATCTGAATGAAGGATAGACTTAGGAGCATATTTTCAAATTCAAAAGTGAGTTACTGAGGCCAGAGACATGGTTCAGAAATAAAGACTCCTGGCTCTTCCTCAGGACCAGAGTTCAAGACCCAGAAAATATATTGGGAATCTAAAATCCACCCAAAACTCCAGCTCCATGAAAACCAATACCCTTTTGTGGCATCTGCGGGAACCTCTGCAAATGTGCACTACATGTACATACATGTTGGGGGATATTATTGTAAGGTGTGTTACATTTATTTATGCTGCATTTGTTTAACTCTGTGAAGCTATGTTATACTGTGCTTGTCTAAAACCCTTGATGGTTCAATAAAAAGCTGAGCTGCCAATAGCAAGGCAGGAGAAAGAACAGGTGGGCATGCGGCAGGCAGAGAAGATAAATAGAAGAAATCCGAGAGAAAAAGGAGAAGTAGCCAGAGAAGGAGGAGGACTCTAGGGGCTAGTCACCCAGCTATACAGCCAGAGTAAGAGTAAGATTTACAGAAGTAGCCGGGCGGTGGTGGCGCACGCCTTTAATCCCAGCACTCGGGAGGCAGAGCCAGGCGGATCTCTGTGAGTTCGAGGCTAGCCTGGGCTACCAACTGAGTTCCAGGAAAGGCGCAAAGCTACACAGAGAAACCCTGTCTCGAAAAACCAAAAAAAAAAAAAAAAAAAAAAAAAAAAAAGATTTACAGAAGTAAGAGAATAGGAAAATCTGAAGCAAAAGATAGGATAATTTAAAATTGTTGTCAGTTAAGAAAAGCTGACAACAAACAAACCAAGTTAAGACTGGACATTCATAATGAAGAAGAATCCTCTGTGTCATTTTTTTGGGAGCTGGGGCAGAGCCAACTTAGAGGCACATGGGCACGACTCAGGTGTAGGTTAGTAGTTTAAAGATCTGCACATATGGTCAAAAAAGGCTGAAGATCCTGTATGTTATTGTGCTGATTTTGAATTTTTTTTGATGAATTTGTTGAGATGCAAAAGACAGCTGCTGGGACACATGGGATTGTGAACTGGACTGCTAAATTGAACAATCTAGATACTTCAGAAACAACTTTTTAAAAAAAGTCGAAAACTATATTTGTCAAATGGAAATAAAAAATGCTTTCTAATTTTGTTCCCACAGGAGATGAGAGGCTGTGGATTCCTTCAAGGTTGATTTGTATCAAGTTTGAATGGCAAGACCTCCTGAAACTTGACAGATGATATCTATCAACAAACGTTACTGCTGGTCTTTCTGGGACTTGGTCATTATTACAAAATTTTCACAGGGACCCCTAAAGATGCCTTCACCCACAGCAAGCAGGAAGCAGTTTAGTGAAAACTATGCCCACATTCCTAAGAGTTGTGGGTGATGGGTCATTTTTGGTTATTTGATGGGTTATGGATGTTTGTTATCATTTAGGGGAATATAGTACATTAATATAAATTTAAAGTTTTTTTGTTACATTGTACATATGTTTCTACTCTTGTTTAAAAGATTTTTGTATATTGATAAAAATTTAAGATTATTTTTGTTACAACATATTGTATATATGTTTATTTCTTATTTAAGGTATTGTATCTATGTTGTTTATTTTAAAATGTAAGGTGAAATTCTAATTTTTGAAAGTTGTTATAACTATATAGGATAATCAGGAAATACAGGTTAATAGCTAGTCATTTATAACAATCAAATTTATAGATATGTTTGATATGCTTTTCAGATCATATAGAGATATATTTTAGATACTTAGATGGTGTTGAAACCTTTCAAAGACACACAGAATATGGCATTTAAAATGTTTTGTTAACTTAGGGCTTTTCAGGACAATGAAACACATCTGCTCCTGACACCACCAATTTACTTCAGCGATGATGGGCAATGAAGAAACTCCTTATAGAATTCTCTTTCAATGTGGCAGTGTTAGCCACTGGGCAAAGAAACTGTTCTTGTCTTCTACTGCTGACAATGTACTGTGAAAACTGGACATGCAGGATATACAGGAAAAAAAAAACTGTTGAATTTACCAAAAAAATGCAGAACAGTCCTTCAAAATTCCTGCATCACAGAAGAGTCTGTCAGATATTCTGCAGGGCACAGAGGAAAGTGACTGATGAACTTTGCAAATAAAAGGCAGGACAGTCCTTCAAATTTCCTGCCTCACTGAGAAGTCTGCCTGATACTCTAGGCCTGTAGGCTGAAGATAGATGCCCAGACATTACAGAGGATCTTTGGGTGACTGTTCAGGCAGTCAAATGTCTCTGTTGTTAGATAATATTACATCATTCTGGGTCTTTGATTGCATTGAAGATTAGAGAGTTATAATTACAGTTTTCCTTAGTTATGATAAAGTAAGTTAGGTGTGAAACTTTGGATTCACTAAGATAGGATAGATAATGCATTATTTTTCTGAATATGCTAACTCCAAATGTTAATATTGTAAATGTAACTCTTGAAAACTGTTATTGTGTATAGTTTTACTATGTTACAGACAAAACATTTCCTTTTATTTAGGCAAAATGGGGCAAATGTTGAAGAATGTTATTTCAAGGTATGTTACTTTTGTTTATGTTGCATTTGTTTAACTCTGTGAAGCTGTGTTACTGTGCCTATGTAAAACACCTAGTGGTTTAATAAAAAGTTGAACAGCTAATAGTGCTATGGGATGTCATTCTGTATACTGTGATTATGTGTTGCTCTGATTGGTTGATAAATAAAGGAAGGGAGTATAGGTGGGGCAATCAGAGAGGAGAATTCTGGGGAAAGGAGGATTAAGTCAGGAGTCAGCAGCCAGACACAGAGGAAGCAAGATGACAAGGCAGAACTGAGGAAAGGTACCAAGTCACATGGCTAAACAAAATAAGAATTATGGGTTAATTTAAGTGTAAGAGTTAGTCAGTAATAAGCCTGAGCTAATGACCATACAGTTTATAAGTAATATAAGCCTCTGTGTGTTTACTAGGGTCTGAGTGGCTATAGAAACAGGCAGGACACAAGAAAACTTCAGCTACACAATAGCAAGACAGGGGAAAGGGTAGGCAAGCTGACAGGTAGAGAAGATAAGTAGAAGTAGAAATCTGGGAGGAAGAACAATTAGCCAGAGAAAGAGAAGGATGCCAGGGCCAACCACCCAGATACATAGCAAGTTGTGGAATAAGAGTAATATTTACAGAAGTAAGAGAATGGGAAAAACCTAGAAGGAAGAGCCATATGGGATAATTTAAGTGACAGAAAGCTAGCAAGAAACAAACCAAGCTAAGGCTGGGCATTCGTAATTAAGAAGAAAACTCTGTGTAATTTATTTGGGAGAATGGTGGCGGGCCCACCAAGAGAATAATAAACAAACATCAACACATACATAAGGATACATAATTAAAATGACTCTTTAACAGTTATTTACTTTGGGACTGGAGAGACAGCTTGCTGTAAAGACTACTGATTTCTCTTTCAGAGAACCTGGGTTAGATCCCCAGCACCTGTATTCTATCTCAAGACTATTTGTAACTCCAGTCTCAGAGGATCTGACATCTGCTTCCAGCCTCTGTGGGCACTTCACAGACATGGTGCATGGACATATATACAGGTCATACATTCATACACATAAAGTAAAAATAAATAACGTTCAATAACATATTTGTATTAAAAAGTGATACACTATTAAGTCTGAACAATATCACACATATCATCCGTATGCCAAATACAGTAAACATGTTCTCTATGTTTATGTCCACACTGAGACTAGTACAAGGTAATAGGGATCCTGGGGCTTGAGTTCCAGGCTTTGATGAGTAGGTAGACTTTCTGTAGGTTCTGATATCAACCCCAGAATCTAAATTTTTAATAAATATTTATTTTTATTTTGTAGGCTTGAGTGTTTGCCTGAATATATATTCATATATATATATATATATATATATATATATATATATATATATATATATATATATTTACAAATAGGTTCCTGGTGCCCAACGAGGCCAGCATAGGGCATTCAGTCCCCTAGAACTGGATGTGCAGGTCTTTTCTTCACCAGAGAGGTTTTACTAGCCTCCAGAATTCATTTGTTTTCTGACATACAGAATCTTGTAACCCATGTTAACATGTTGTACGTGTTCTATAATTTCTTTGTCTTATGGTCAGAAGTCACTAGAATTCTGGAATATTTCTGAAGTGAATTAAAGAAAATGATATGTTAGAAACTTACAAAAAGGATATGTAAACTGTTGGCCTTGATGTTATGATATTCTAGTGACAAGTTGAGTTTAAAATATATTTCAAGCTCTCAATTCCAATTTTAAACCTTTAATATATATGCATTTCTATATGTATCATGAGAGTTAAATTCATCTTGTGAGTTTTTTATAATTTTCTATTTTCCTGAGTTGGATGTATTTATTTTTTCAAACAAAAAGTGTTTTTTGAAATAAAAATGTAGTACCAATTTAATTTTATAATAAATTAATGAAAATAAGGGGATATATAATCTTAAATATGACATCAGTTTTAAAGTACAGTATAAGCCTATACTAATTGAAAGGATGAATAGGAAAGTTTCATTAGTGTTACATTTTTATGCTGCACCTGTTCTAACATTGATAATTTAAGACCTGAAAAAACTTGAAATACAGTGATTGAGCATATATTATTTTCAGGTAACTCAGCATTATAATTTTGATGTGAAATGTCTCCTACAGATTTATGATTTAAGTACTTGGTCCACAGCTGGAGATGTTTTAGGTGTTGTAATAGGTCATAAGATTTAGTGTCATTATAGGTTATAGCAGCAGTGGGTTAAACTGTGGGTTGTGACTCCTGTGCTGAAACTCAATCTCCAAAAATAATTACATTAAAATTCATAATAGTAGCAAATTTACAGTTAGGAAGTAGCAATGAAAATAATTTTATGGTTGAGGGATACCACAACATAAGGAACTGTATTTTGAGGGTCATAGCATTAGGAAGTTTGAGAAACATTGGGTTCCAGCCTTAAGACACTTCTTCCTTGAGCTTCCTATTTCCTGGCCCATAGAAATGAGGAAAAGCTGGAGCATGCTGCGATTGACATGGAGTCTCTGTTTTCATGTCTTCTCCATCACAATGAACTCTATCTTTTCAGATCAGGGTCCAAAATAACTTATTCTCCCCTTAAGCTGATTCTTATTAAATACTTGGTAACAGCGATGGGAAGGAAACTAAATGAAACATCAGCACCAGGAGCTGCGTCATTGCTGTACTAAGCCTGACACAGGCCTCTGTACCTGGCTTTTAGGAAGAAGGAAGAAGAATCTGGAACTGTGAGGTACAGAAATCAAGAGTTCTGTCAATATCATTTAATGAACCATTCTGATAGAAGTGCTGAGGATCCGGAGATGCCGAATGTGCAGTTATGGTTAGCTTCAGAGTTCAGAAGTAGGAAAAGTCTTTTAAGTTTCATTATGACATGGCATTTAGCTTCACGATACATGTGTCCTGAAAGCTAGTTTGATCTTGGAATAAAAAACAATTAATTGATTTGTTTGTTAGGGAAAATTTCAAGACAGATTCGTGCTGTGCTGTGGTATGGTTACAATTTATTGCTTATACCTGGGTTTATATGAGCAGACATCAGAAAGTGGAATATAAAGAAATAAAGATATGTGCAGCTTGTTAAGAAATGAAATATGAACATCTTTAAACCTGAGGACAAAGCTGCTCTCATTATTAAAAGGAGTATCACAATCTGGGCTCGAATCCACCATTTGCATTAAAACCATGGAATAGATTGATACAAACAAGTAGCCTGCAGAGGACACTAAGTCTTAAATATTCAAATTTATCTTAAATCAGATAGCCAAAAAGAAACAACCCTACAGGGTTCCCTTCTTTTCCAAAACAACAATTCAGGTGGTGTTTCACTAAGTTCATCTGCCCTAATGTGCCATGCTGCTGAAGCTATGGTCAGATGGACCAGGCTACAGATTGAGCTCACTACAGAATCAGGCTGATTCACTCATGTAGCCCTGGTTATGAAAGAAAGGAGAATGTGAACATGGGGGGCAGTTTGGTCTTTTCCAAGGATACCAAAAGGGAATGAGACTGGGCAGTATGTAGCAGGGTCAGATCCCCTGCGTGGGGGTATTTTGTAAGCTGGGCATGAAGCTGTGCAGGTCAAGCATTAGCTGTAATAAAAACTGCATGATGTCAGGAAAATGGAGGCAGACACTGAGGAAAGCTACAGGTAAATGGAATCTGTGGGTCACATACGCTGCAGGCAAGAGGACTTGTGCAGCAGGAATACCAAGACCAAACGGAGGAGAAGCCACCACATAACTGGGATGCTAGACACAAAGTTGCAAGATGTGACCTTTGCCTTGCTGGATTCTGGACTTTCCTTAACTTAATCTTTTGTTTTCTAATATTGCCTCTTTGGGAATGGGATATTCATTTTGCGCCCTTGTTTGCTGGAAGTTTTCCATTTAATTAGTGTTTATACAGTGGCTTACAGAGATTGACTTCATTCTCTGAAGATGTTTCAAATATTCAAACTAAAGTTTATAAGAACTTTAGAAGTTGGAGTGAATGTGTTGTGATGTGAGGGTGAGCTTTTAGGGACCATGCCACGGTTTAAATGAGAAATATTTCCCATAGGCTCATATGCTTAAATACCTGATACCCAGATGGTGAGACTGTTTTGAGAGATTCTAAAACATTGAGAATTGGATCAAATAGAGGGGAAGTGGGCTGCCTGACTGGTTGGCTGTCTTTCCTCAGGTACCTCTTTACTTCTTAATTGCCAACAGAGCAACCAACTACTTCAAATGCCATTGCTGTATGTGTGAGCCATGCTCACTGTTAAGTCTTACCTTACATAATAAACTCTATCCCTCAAACCATTTGTCAGGGTAAAAATTCTCCCTTAAATGATTCTGTTGGGAATTTAATCATAGCAATGAGAAAAGTAACTAGTGTAATCAGTGTTGGTAAGTCTGCCTATATTTAGAAAACAAATACTTTGGAAATAGGATTGAAGTGTTAAACCAAGTTAACGCAAAAGGGAAACAGATGCCTTTGCTTGTATCCCAAAATTCTTATCTGTAGATGATTATCTATTTTCTTCTCTGATTCAGCTTACTTCTTTAATAAGTTAACAGATTCTTGGAGTCAGAACAGCAATGCAAATCCCATGCTATATTTGCATTAGTGTCTACAGAAATAAATTGCTCAAACTCTCTCCATCTATGGAGATCCAGTTAATATTATGTCACCACCACATGGATAATCCAAGATGTTCCTATGACTCTTCACTTAGGAACATTGCTTCCATGTTTTAAAAAGCACCTGCTCCAGGCTTCATGACATTTCACTACATTATGTGAAGGTTACTGTGATTTGCAGTTCAGTTGAGCTCCTATCCCTTTTCTCCTTCAAAAAATTGAGCACAGCTTCAAAAATTATTCAGGTATGGAAAAATTTTGACACGTAGTTCCATGTTAAAGGAAATAGGGCATAAGCTCTTAGCGTTTTGTAGCCAAGCTGAAGATTGAGGCCTCCCTTCTGAAAAAGTGATCCCACAGTGGACAGAGAATGGAAACGATGAAAGCAACAAAAACCAGCAGTTGTTAATGTCACATGGGCCTCTTATATCAATTTAAGTTTGACCTGGGCAGATCATGTTAATCTGAGTCACTTTTACTCTAGTCCTGAACGCCCTCTCTCTCCATAAGGGACTTATATTTACTCACAGTTTCACATAGAAGAATATGGCTTCAAATATTTTAACATGATAGATACAACCAACATAGAATCACTCTCAAGCAGCAAAGCTACTCTTAATACAGTGCCTGAGGAAATCCATCTCACAACAAGAGGAGCTCAGAGGACAATCCTCTGCTGCCTATGTCACATTTGTCTGTAGTCCCAGTGTCACTAAACAAGGCTGCAGAAACACACAGTTGTAGCTGAAGTTTTCCTGTGCCTCACCTGGTCCACAGCTGCTCAGACCCAAGTAAACACACAGAGGCTTATATTAATTAAAACTGCTTGGCCATTAGCTCAGGCTTAGTATTGACTATCTCTTACACTTAAACTCAACCCATTTCTGTTAATCTATATGTTGCTACATTTTCTATGACTTTACCTGTGTGTCATTACATGCTGCTCCCTGGATGGTGGGCTGGCATCTCCTGACTCAGCCTTCCTCTTCCAAGAATTCTCCTTGTCTACTTATCCTGCCTACACTTCCTGCCTGGCTACTGGCCAATCAGTGTCTTAGTAAACCAGTGTACAAAAGCATTATCCCACAGAAATCAATCTCCTGCTTTCATATGGGATGTTCTGTGCTAAAATCCAAAAAATACCACGTGATTATTACAAGAGGACTTGTTAGAAATATGTCAGCCTGACACAAAAATCTTCAAAGCTCACATTGAAAAGAGAACTCTACACACATCTAATAGAAATAGGGAAAAAGGTTTATCTACAGATTGCATCAATAATAGTAAAAATAAAGAAGCTGACAAACAATTATCTAAATTATCCAAAAGGAATCCAGAAAGTCTACAATGTATAAAATTTGGACTAAAAAGGGACATTACAGTAATAGTACTGAAACTCAAGAATATTTAGGGAATATTTCAAAGCACTAGATTCCAAATTGTTAGACAGTATATAAGGTATGAACAAATGCAAACCAAAAGAACAAATAGGAATTTTAAAAAGGGTAATAGGTGATGGAGCTGAAACAGTATTTTAAAAAGCCTCTGAACAGAGAAAGTTCTCCATTACCGGTGTTCCTTGCTGGCTTTTAGAGCATTAATACCAAATTTTCTCAAACTATTCCATAAATTAAAAAAAATCTTTTTATCTAATTCTACAAAGTCACCAATATCCTGATACCAAGCCTTGGCAAAGACACATCAACAACCAAAAGAGAAAGCAGTACAAAAAATTCTGAAGTTCATATTTAAGTGAAAATTCTTTGAAAATCAAAACAGCAAAGGAACCATACTGGAGTCCTCCTAATATCTAATTCAAGGCACACTACAGAGACAGTTGGGGGAGCATAAAGACAAAAGGTATTTATTTCACTTACAACAATGGGGAAAAGGGAAGGATGCAGCAATTTTTTAAGCATCAGCAATTAACTGATCCTACATAACACTGGGAAAAGCATATTACAGAATGGACAGACGACTGATCAAGTGTGTGTTAGTTAGGATTTCTATTGCTATAAAGAGACATCATTACCATGACAGCTCTTATAAAGGAAAACATTTAATTCAGGCTGGCTTCAGTTTTAGAGTTTTAGTCCATGATCTTCATTGTAGTGTGCAGGCAGACATGGTGCTGGAGAAGGAGTTCTACATCTTGATCCCTGGACAACAGAAATTGAACTGAGTGTAACATTGTGTGTAGTTTGAGCATAGGAGACCTGAAAGCCTTCCTCCACAGTGAAACACTTCATCCATCAAGGCTACTCCTACTCCCACAAAGCAACACCTCCTAATAGTGCTACTCTTGATGGGGCCATTTTCTTTCAAACACAAGTGTTTTCATGAAAGCTGGATATTCAGATGTAGAAGCCAGAATTTAGAGTGTGATTTCATTCCTCATAAAAAACAGTTAAAAATTAATCAAAATCCATAAGAAATTATCTATAACTTTCAACTAATAGGAGAAAATATACTAATATGTTTCAAGATATTTTGTCAGGCAGTTTTCTAGCTGATATTGAAATATCACCGTATGAAAGTAATAATACTGTGATAGGGTAACCAAAAACTAAAATGCTTCTGAAAAACAAGAAAGTAATCAAAACTGTACACACAGAAAAAAAAAGAGCCATTAAACAAAAAATATTAGTTATATTATTTTTAATGATAAAGTACCTGACAAAAGTAACTTAAAGGAGGAAGGGCATACTTTTGCTCATAATATAAGGTCATCATTCCTCATAGTCTGTAAGTAATGGAAATGGCGGCTTGAGACAGCTGATTGTATGAAATTCAAACTCAAGAGCAGAGAGGGATGTTGAGTCTTGACTTACTCTTTCCTTTTGATTGAATGCAGAATGCCAGCTCATGGAACAGTGTTGCTCACATTTACAGTGAATTTCTCTTCCTTATTCAACTGTATATAGAAAAAATAGACCTTACCAGAGGTTTCCCCCTACTAGGGTATTCTAGATCCTACCACATTAACAATATTAGCATTAGAATGTCCAACAATATCAAAAATAAATAATCAATTGTTATATCAAGCCAATTACTTGAAAAGACACACAAGAAAATATTCAGTGAGAGAAGAAAATCAAAACTATACTGAAATTCCAACCTGTTTCAATCAGAATGGAAGCTATCACAACACAAAATGTTTCATTGTAGATATAAACACATATACACATCCTGGTGAAATTTAGAGGAAAAGGTAAGAGAAGTCTTATACTGTTGGGAGCAATGGAAATTATCATAAGCAATATAGAAAAATGGAATGGTAATTTCTATAAAACTAAAATAAAGACATAACATGATCTAGCTGTATTACCTCTATGTATATTTCAAAAGACATGCAATTGTTTTATCAACAATATCAATAAACTGATATTTGTTATGAGATTATTCACTGTTGGGAGAACTAGAAGAGTTTTTAGTGCCATTCAGCAGGTGACTAAAAAAATTTGCAATAATTTATTAGCTATTTAATTAATAAAATGACAGAGATATGTAGTTTCCCACATAGGTGGAAAACAGACAAAAAATATAATAGCTTGAAAGCAGGTAAGGGGCTGGCAAAGAACAGGATATGATCAGGGAGGGGGTAAGAGTATATGGTGAGGGCTGAGAAGAGCAACACATTAATCACCATGGTGAAATCAATAAGTTTACATAATATGTATAAGAATAATTTTAATTCCAAACTATATTTGAAAAGTAAATTATTATAAAGCAATGTGCATCAAGTAGCAGAGAATTGTCATGTCTTCCATGGAAGAAATATCTATTGCTAGCATTATTAGTAATCAGTTTAGGGATTTTACAAGTCATACTGCAGGGAGAAGAAATGTATATACAACTCAGGACATTCTATTGGTTAAGGACCAATAGAATTATTGGTTAAGGTCATGCTGTACAGCCCAAGCACGGTAGCTTGGGCTGTACAGCATGACCATGCCTCAAAATAAATCAATAAAATAAAAATAAAAGCATAAAAACAGAGGTCCATATAATGCCTTTTTGTTGAGTTTTGGAAGAACAGGAATATAATTGAAACTGTTCACACTTTCTGAAAGCTCTAGCTTTGTTGTGAGATATCAGAGGGCATATGAGAGAAACAAGGTCTTTATGATAGATTTACTACCATCATAACCCAATGTCCCATTATTTCACAAAACCATTAATGATTTATTAATCCAGAGCTGAGATAATCTGACTACTTCTTAAATAACCCCCTAATTTTACTTCTGAATACCTCACAGTGAAAAATTAATGTCAATAAATATTTTGATTGGAAGATTTGAGCTCTAATATAAACTGTTTGGTTTTAATTAATACTAATATTTACATCAGTGGTTGAAATATATATGCTTATACGTGTATATATATATATATATATGTGTGTGTGTGTGTGTGTGTGTGTGTGTGTGTGTGTGTGTGTCTATAGTTATGAGTGTGTATGTATACATCTGAGTGAGATGAAAAGCAATTTAGTGGAGAACTGTTTTTCATCAAATGGAGTTAGAACAATTCAATCCATAAGAAACTCAGAACAAAGTTAGTAAACTGAAAACAAAATTCAGACAATATTCACACTTTGTTTTTATAAATAAATTTTAGCTTAATCATTATTAAACATGCCTTTAAGTTCACACATAGCATTTAGTCTGGTCTAATTTATAAGCCTTTTTCTACTAGCTTCTGTCTGAAACATCTTTGTTTAGCTCATAAAATCTAATTGCTATAGCAATCTCTAAAGTCTTCTAAGAAGACACATGCAACAAATATGCTTACTTTATCATAATGAATTACAATCAGTGTAGCTTCAAGAGTCAAAGTAAGGGAAAACTTCATATCTTCAATAGCACTGATTTTGATAATGCTTATTACCTATTCTTTCAAAGGAAAAGAAATTGAGTTTCTATAACTGAGTTATTTTATTATGTACTCTTACTCAAAACAGTGCATCAGAAACGTCAGAAATGTCCTTAGTCGCTGATTTTTGCTCACTTCCCTTTCAACATTTATATTTATATTATGTCTTATCTTTTGATTATGTCAATTTCTTTTTTGGTATTTGAGCTAGTTCTGTGACAATTTTATACATGCATACAATGCATTCTGTTTGCTCTCTCAGACTACCCCATCTTATCTTCATCTGAATCCTGCTAATATACATTTTTGTGCCTTTACCAGATTCATGACTTTTGGTTTTGCTTTGTCTATTTAGTTTAATTGATGACATTGATGTGACCATTGTACTGGCAGGATCCATGAGAACCTATGAAGTCACCAGTGGGTACACAAATAAAGAGAATGCCTCTGTCTTTCCCTCAATCTATCAGTAGGAAATCATTGATTCAGCAGTGAGCTGTATGAGTTCCTTACACCCTCTTCCATCCCTTCCTGACTGTTTATACGTCCACCATTGTGAAGATCCATTACTGTCATCTGCAATTTTTGAGTGTTTATGATTGCAGTGTCTGTCTGTAATTGACCAGAAATGGCTTTTCACATGGCTGCCCTATCTTTATGCTGTTTTATTTTCTTCCCCTCTTCTGCAATGCTCACTATAGTGTGGAGGGCCTGGTAGAAATGTCTTGTCTGTCATTTACTCTTGGAAACCTGTAAAGCCATTAGTCCCTGCAGTCATCCTAAAGAATTCTAGGAACAGATTTGCTGCAATTTTCAAAGCCTTTGAATTTTATTATTTCATAATATTGAAAGGGAATTTGTTTTTGTGTGTCATACTGGGAATTGAACTCAGGACCCATGCATGCTAGTCATATACTCTACTACTGACCTTACATCCCCAGTTATATAAAGATTTCTTTCCATTGGTAGGAACATATTCAAAGTACCTACATATTGTATATCATAATGGTTATCCTTTCACTGTGAAAAAATTCACAAATGAAGCATGGTCTGTGAAGTCTTATCTTTATTTTACATTGTTTTCAGCTTACATGTCAAAGAGTTCATAACAACAAGTGGCCTATTCCAATTTACTGGATATAAGCATCTGTTTTGGTTGCAGTATCATAAATTTCCTGAGTTAGAACCAGCATTTTCTTTTGAAAATACATAAGAAAAAATAATTTGCTTTGAGAATAAAAAATAGAAGTTAATGAATAATTTACTCATTTCCAATGCAAATTTGGATGCCTGAAATCATCATTTGCATACTTGCAATTCTAAAATAATTTCATGTGTTTGATGAAGATGACGAAGAATCATTTGACATAGGAAAGCATCTGCTGCACATACACAGGGATATCACTCAAACTGAACAAAAATTTACTGCATGCATCAAGTTGACACAGGCTGCAACACAACAAATAATAAGATATCACTGAATAGATTATATTTGTTCAAATACACTTCTAATGATAAATGTAGCAATGTATAAGCCAGTTAACCCAATTTGCATTCATTTCATATACTTTATTTTTCAAGTTTCACAATTTAAAAAGTTAAAAATTACAGGAAAATCAGAGAACTTTGTTGCTTTTCAATCAAAACTGTCTTTTATATTTTTGAACATGTCCATTATTTCTTAGAGTTTTAGTCTCATTATGCATGTAATTCTGAGTTCTGTAAACTGTTTGCTCAATCATTATATAACAACAACTTATTCAAACCAATGAATAGTGTAACATATGGACAAAATGAAATGAACCTATAACAAATAGTAAACAACAAAAATTATCTTTATGCCCACTGAAAAGAAATTTGCTATAGCTGAATAGTGAAGTGACCAATTTAATTTTTTTCAGATTACTTCTCCAATTACTTCAGTGAGTGTATACATGATTTTAAGTTGATCCATTTACCTGAACTGCTCATGACAGCGTGGAGGATTTGTGTGCACACTATGGAGGCAATCTGGAGAAAACAATAAGATATAGAAACATACCGTTAGAATACACAAAAAAAAATGTACATTCTAAACAAAATGGGGAATACCCTCAGCAAAAACCTGAACAAGGAAGGAGGCACTGAAAGTAGGGTTGGTGCTCTAGGACCTAGGCCCTGAGGCACAATCCATGTCCCCAACACCACTCATTGCTGCCCCAGTTGCAGGCCAGTAGGAAAGACTCCTGTGACCAGGCTTCCCCACCAACCCCCCCATCAGACCCTGCAATCTACAATACACACTCCTTCCCCCAAACCCATCCATTGCCCTGTGACCTCAGTAGCTCCTTAGACACAGAATCCTCCAGCATCAATTAGATCAAGAGCTCTCTGACTAGACCAAGAGTGTTGACTGGAGCAAGAGTGGCCCCGTGAGACACAAACACAGCCAGCACAGATTGGCCCAAGAGCAGCTTCCTCAGACACAGACACCTCTTGCACTGATTGGAGGAAGAGAGAGGTAGACAACAGTGCAAGAGATGGAAAGAGAATCTCTGGTGTGGAGAACACAGTATAGGAAAGAGAATTGTCAGCCAAAGAAAACTCTAAAGCCAAAACAGTCATAATACAGAATGTCCAGGAAATCTGGGACACCATGAAAAGGCCAAATCTAAGAATAATGATAGACAAAGGAGAAGTACACCATCTCAAAGGTACAGAAAATATATTCAACAAAGTCAAAGAAGAAACTTTCTCAACCTAAAGAAGGAAATGTTTATGAAGATACAAGTTTATTGAACACCAACTAAACTACACCACCCAAAAAATACCCTAGCCACATAATAATCAAGCCACTAAACATATAGAATAAAGAAAGAATATTAAGAGCTGCAAAGGAAAAAGGCCAAGTGACTTATAAAGACAGACTCATCAGAATAACATTCAACTTCACAATGGAGACTATGAAAGTCAGAAGGTCCTGGACAGACTTTAAGCAGACACTAAGAGACCACAGATGCTAGCCCAGAATTCTATACCCAGCAAAACTTTCAATCACCATAGATGGAGTGAACAAGACATTCCAAAACAATACCATATTTAAACAATACTTATCCACAAATCCAGCCCTTCAGAAAGCACTAGAAGGAAAACTCCAACCTAAGGAAGTTAGATGCACCCATGAAAACACAGACAATCGATAATCCTACAGCAGCAAACCCCAAAGAAGGGAAATACACACACACTACCATTAAAAGATAACAGGAATTAACAATCACTGGTCTTTAACGTCCCTTAATATCAATGAACTCAATTTGCCTATAAAAAACACAAGATAACAGAATGAATACAGACAGGATCCATCCTTCTGCTGCATACAAGAAACACACCTCAACCTCAAAGACAGACACTACCTCAGAGTAAAAGGTGGGCAAAAGTCTTTCCAATCAAATGGACATGAGAAGCAAGCTAGTGTAGCTATCCTAATATCTAACAAAATAGACTTCAAACTAAAACCAATCAGAAGGGATTGGGAAAGACATTACATGTTCATCACTGGAAAAGTCCATCAAGATGAAGTCTCATTCTGAAAATTTATGCTCCAAATACAAGGGCACACACATATGTAAAATAAACATTACTAAAGCTTAAATCAAACCCCATACACTAATAGTGGGATATTTCAACACCCCACTCTTACAAATGGACAGATCTGCCAGACAGAAACTTAACAGAGAAATGAGGGATCTAACAGATGTTATGACTCAAGAGATATATACAGAACATTCCACCATAACACAAAAGAATATACCTTCTTCTCAGGACTCTGTGGAATCTTCTCTAAAACTGACCAAATACTTGGTTACAAAGCATATCTCAACAGATACAAAAAAATTAATTACTTCTTGTATTTTATCAGAATACTATGGCTTAAAGTTAGAATTCAACAAAAATATAAATTACCAGAAGCCTAGAACTCATGGAAACTTAATAATGCCCAATTGAATTACCAATGGGTCAAGGAATAAATAAAGAAATTGAAGACTTCCTAGAATTCAATGAAAATGAATGTACAACATACCCAAACTTATAGGACACTATGAAAACAGTGCTAAAAGGAAAATTCATAGCACTTAATGTCCACATAAAGAAGTTGGAGATATCTCACACTAGCACTTAATAGCACACCTGAAAGCTCAAGAACAAAGAAGCAAAGTCACTCAGGAAGAATAGATGCCAGGAAATAATCAAATTGAGAGCTGAAATCAATAAAATAGAAACAAAGAGAACAATATAAAGAATTAATGAAACAAAGAGTTTCATTTCTTTGAGAAAATCAACAAGATAGACAAACCCTCATCCAACATAAGCAAAAGGCAAAGAGAGAATATCCAAATTAACAAAATCAGAAAGGAAAAGGGAGACATAACAACAGGCAATGAGGAAATCCAGAGAATCATCAGATCCTACTTCAAAAACCTGTACTCCACAAAATTGGAAAATCTAAAAGAAATGGGCAATTTTATGGATAGATACCACATACCAAAATTAAATCAAGACTAGATAAACAATTTAAACAGACCTATAACACCTAAAGAAAGAGAAACACTCATTAAAATGTCCCAACAATAAAAAGCCCAGGACTACATGATTTCAGTGCAAAATTTCAATGAAGAGCTATTACCAATACTCTTCAAATTGTTCCACACAATAGAAACAGAAGGAACATTGCCAAACTCTTTTTATGAGGCTACAGTTATCCTGATACTCAAACCACACAAAGATGTAAAAAAAAAAAAAAAGGTAATTACAGACTAATCGACTAATCTCTCTCGTGAATATTGATGCAAAAATACTCAATAAAATACTGGCAAACTGAATCTAAGAACACAGAAAAAAATCATGCACAATGATCAAGTAGGATTCTTTCCAGAAATGTATAGATGGCACATACACAAATCTGTCAATGCAATGCTGCATATAAATAAACTAAAAGACAAAACCCACAAGATCATCACACTAGATTGTAGCTAGAGTTTTCCTGCCTTGCCCACAGTCAGGACAAATCTCTGATACCCGCCAGTAACACAGCCATTCAGACCCAACCAAATAAACACAGAGACTTATATTGGTTACAAACTGTATGGCCGTGGCAGGCTTCTTGCTAACTGTTCTTACAGCTTAAATTAATCCATTTCTATTAATCTATACCTTGCCACGTGGCTTGTGGCTTACCGGTACTTTACATCTTCCTTGTCCTGATGGCGGCTGGCAGTGTCTCCCTCCCCAAGCTCCTGTTCTCTCAATTCTCCTCTCTGTTAGTCCCGCCTATACTTCCTGCCTGGCCACTGACCATTCAGTGATTCATTGACCAATCAGCAACACATTTGACATACAGACCATCCCACAGCACTAGATGCTGAAGAAACCTTCAAAAAATCCAACACCCCTTCATGACAAAGGTTTAGACGGATCAGGAATACAAGGAATGTACCCAATCATAATAAAGGCAATTTACAACATGCTAACCACCACCAACAAATTAAATGGGGAGAAATTCAAAACAGGTCCACTAAAATCAGGGACAAGACAAGGATGACCATTCTCCCTATATCTATTCAATATAGTACTCAAAGTCCTTGATAGAGCAAAAAAACAACAACAACAAATATCTAGGGGATACAAATTGGAAAGGAAGAAGTCAAACTTTTGCTATTTTCAGATGATATGATTGTATACATAAGTGACCAAAAACAATTCTAGCAGATAACTTCTACAGCTGATAAATACCTTCAGTAATGTGGCATGATACAAGATTAGTTCAAAACAATCAGTTGTTCTCCTATATACAAATGATAAACTGGGTAAGAAAGAAATAAAAAAAATCAACCATTATAATAGCCACAAATAATATAAAATACCTTGGGATAACTCTAACTAAGCAAGTGAAAGACTTGTATGACAAGAACTTTGAGTCTTTAAAGAAAGAATTGAAGAAGATATCAGAAAATGGAAAGTTACTCCATGCTTATTGATAAGTAGAACCATCATAATAAAAATGGCAATCTTACCAAAAGCAATCTACAGATTCAATGCAATCCACATCAAAATTGAAATACAATTCTTCACAGACTTTGAAAGAACAGCACTCAACTTCATCATACAGAAAAACAAAAAAACCCAGGATAGGTAAAACAACCCTTTATAATAAGGCAACTTATAGAGGCATCACCATCCCTGACCTCAAGCTCCACTATAGAGTTATAGTAATAAAAACAGCTTGGTATTGACATAATAACTGACATGTGGCCCAGTAGAATCTAATTGAAGACCCTGACATTAATCTGGTTTTTGGCAAAGAAGCCAAAACTGTACAAAGGAAAAAAGAAGACATCTTCAACAAATGGTACTGGCATAACTGGATATCAACACGTAGAAGATTGTGAATAGATCCCTATCTATCTCCAGGCACAAAACTCAAGTCCAAGTGGATCAAAGACCTCAATATAAATCCAGTTACACTGAACCTGATAGAAGAAAAAGTACGAAGTAGCCTTGAACACATAGGCACAGGAGACAACTTCCTAATGTAACACCAATAGCACAGACATTGAGAGCAACAACAAAAACTGAGAAGCTTCTATAAGGCAAAGGACATGGGAAATAAGAAAAAAACACAGTCTACAGAATGGAAAAAAAGATTTTTACCAACCCTATTTCTGATAGAGAACTGATCTCCAAAATATATAAAAAACTGAAGAAACTAGACATCAAAATACCAAACAATCTCATTTAAAAATGGGCTACAGATCTAAACAGAGAATTCTCAACAAAAGAACCTCAAATAGCTGAAAACCATTTAAGGAATTGCTCAACATCCTTAGTTATCAGGGAAATGCAAATCAAAATGACTCTGAGATACCTTTTACACATGTCAGATGGCTAAGATCAAAAACACTGAGCCGGGCGGTGGTGGCACACGCCTTTAATCCCAGCACTCAGGAGGCAGAGCCAGGCGGATCTCTGTGAGTTCGAGGCCAGCCTGGGCTACCAAGTGAGTCCCAGGAAAGGTGCAAAGCTACACAGAGAAACCCTGTCTCAAAAAATAAAAAACAAAAAACAAACAAACAAACAAAAAAAAAAACCACTGATGACAGCTTATGTTGGAGAGGATGTGTAGCAATGGGAACACTCCTCCACTGTTGGTGGGAGTGCAAACTTGTACAGCCACTTTGGAAATCAGTATAGTTGCTTCTCAGAAAATTGGAAATCAATTTACCTCAAGACCCAGTGATATCACTCGAACATATATCCAAGAAATGCTCTATCATACCACAAGGACACTTGCTCACCTATGTTCATAGCGGTATCATGTGCAATGGCCAGATCCTGGAAGCAACATAGATCCCCTTCAACCAAATAATGGATAAAGAAAATGTGGTACATATACGCAATGGAGTACTGCTCAGCAATGAAAAACAATGACATCATGAAATTTGTAGGCAAATGGATGGAACTAGAAAATATCCTGAGTGAGGTAACCTGGACTCAAAATGACAGAAATGATATGTATTCACTCATAAGTGGATACTAGAACATAAAGCAAAGAACAATCAGACTGTAACCCACAGAACTAGAGAGGCTAGGAAACAAGGAGGAGCCTAAGAGAGTTACATGCATCACCCTGGGAAGGGAAAAGAGATGAAATCTCCTGAGTAAACTGGGAATAAGGGGTAAGGGGTAATAGAGGGTAGGAGATGGGAGATGAGAACATAAGGGAATGGGATGGTCAAGCTGGAACAGGGATGGGGTGGGAGAGCAGTGGAAGAGTTATCTTGGTAGAGAAAGACATCATGGGAAAAGTGAGAAATGTGGTGCTAGGGGAAGTTCCCAGGAATCCACAAGGATGATCCCAGCTTAGACTACTAGCAATAGTGGAGAGGGTGCATGAGCTGGCCTACTCCAGTAAACAAATTGGTGAATACCCCAACTGTCAACATAGAGCCGTCATCCAGTAACTGATGGAAGTAGATGCAGAGATCCAACAGCCAAGCACCAGGCTGAGCTTCAGGAGTCCAGTTGAAGAGAGGGAAGAGGGTTTCTATGAACTAGGGGCTTCAAGATCATGATGTTGAAATCCACAGGGACAGCTGAACCAAGCTAGTGGGAACTCATGAACGCTAGACCAACAGCTGTGGAGCCTGCATGGGAATTGTTAGGCCCACTGCATAAATAAGACAGTTGTGTAGCTTGCTCTGTTTGAAGGGCCCCAAGAACTGAGATCAAGATCTATCCCTGGTGCATGAGCTGGCCTTTTGGAGTCCATTAGCTGTAGTGGGACACCTTGCTCAGTTTTGATGCACGGGGAGGGTCTTGGACTTGCCTCAACTGAATGTACCTTGTTGAATCCCATGGGAGGACTTACCTTTTTGGGGAAGAGAATAGGAGGTTGGTTTGGTAGGGAAGGCTGGGTAGGTGGGAAGAGGGGTAAGGGGGAATCTATGGTTGTTATGTAAAATGAATTTAAAAAATTCTTAATAAAGGAAAAAACACAGATACAGAACACATACACAGACATTTGCCATGTAGGACACAGAATTCCCATATAGGACATAAATAAAAAAAGAAAGAAAGTAGGATTGGCTTGGACTTTTTCTTTGTTTGTTTGTTTTATTTCACTTCTGTGTTAATAATTACAAATGAATCTCATTTGGTTAGTTTCCAGTTTTAGAGAAACAGTGCTTTAGTTATTGAATCTCGAATAGCATATTTAAATAGGAAAAAACCGCCGGGCGGTGGTGGCGCACGCCTTTAATCCCAGCACTCAGGAGGAATAGGTGGGCAGATCTCTGTGAGTTGGGGCCAGCCTGGTCTAAAAAGAGAGTTCCAGGAAAGGCACAAAGCTACACAGAGAAACCCTGTCTCGAAAAAAAAAAAAAAAAAAAAAAAGGAAAAAACCCTAGGAGAGATACTCTGTTCATAACTCTTGCCCTGCTATACATGTGGACATCAGTGGAACATATTACCCATGTTTCTCCTAAGTCCTAAGGGTAATTTTTATCACCTCATCTGGCTTCTCTGTAAGCATTTGACCTCAGCTGCACCTCTAAAGTTCATATTTTCCTGTATGGTTCATTTCTAATAATGAACCCACACTGTGTATCCTAATTTAGGGCAACCTGGTATGATGCTCTGGGCTAGAGATCCTATTTGATCAAAGTTGGGCTCATCCTGCATCCTGTGTTGCCTCCTCAGGACCCATCAGAAATGTTGATTACTTATTGATTGCCAGGGTGGTAAGCACTGTCCCATTTCACCTTCCTTAAAAACAGACAGGTAACATCAGTCCCTGCAGTACTGCAGAAAGTGTCATATCTTAGCTTAATTGTTTTCAATCCACTGGCAATTAGGAGCCTTCCTTGATGTTGATTCAAGTGTTCCTATACCCTCACATAGAGCTGTGGGATAAATTTCCATGAATCTCACAATAAGGAATTGACAAAACTTAACCTTTCTAAGAAGTGTGTTATGTATTGCTGTCGATCAATATTTGAAAGGCACAAGAAAAGTATAAATAAATATAAAATTATCTGATTATATAATTGTTGTAGAGCAATACTAATCTCTTGGAAAGAAATGATGTCAAGCCATTGGGACTGAAGAGCAATTTGAAAAACATAAAATCCAAAAGGTTTCCTGGTAGTACCCAAGGTTTCCTGGTTCTGTACTTGGAGGGCAGACAGCGGTAAGAGTAGATTTTTAATCAAGTAGAATTCACTATTTTCCAAAATGATTAAAAATTAAGCAAAATCAAAGTAGCTCTGCTGAGAAGATGTAGAGTTCCAATGGCACATACTCTGAATGTATAAAACCCTTAGGTATGCATTACGTTTCTGAGTCTGCAGTAGTAACTGAGCTCTCCTTTAAGGAAACAACAATTCTCTGTTTGAAGGCAATGCTAAGCATCCCAAACAGCTCCTGCAACAACATAAATGCAGGTACTCAGCAATTTGTACCCAGAACCTGATGCCAGAAAAACTGAAAACATGTCATAAGAAGACATATATACTAAAGAGCCAAAAATATTAAGGTGTGGCAAATTGTTTTGTTTTCTATTTCTACCAGTAACTAACTATTCAACATAGAAAATGGTACTGATGCATGTTACTACATAGGTGAATCTTGAGATCACTGGCTAAATAAAAGAAGCTATTCACAAAAATTTACAAAGTGGCTTCATTCATCTGAAATATGTAGACAAACTGAGAAGAGTAATGGTGTATAATGGCTGATGGATATGGAGATTCTTTTCAGGGTAATGAAATGCTCTAAAGTTTTTAAACTGGTGTGCAATACTGGTAGTTTCCTAAATGTTATTAAATTGTATAATGAGTCCTAATCAACCACTCCATCTGGTGCCCACAATGTTTGTAGTCTTACCAGATCATGTCTCTGTACTCATTCCCTTGCTCAAACGCCTTTCTTTTCTCCCACCCTTTCTGGCCACCACAACTTCTGGAGTCCATTGGTGAACTACTGGTCTCCCATCTGCCCCTGTACTAGTGCCATCTACTATCCTTCCCAGGACTTACACAACAGGGAGTCCAACCCAGAAATCTAGGACCGCAATCAAGATCCAGTGAGCACTCTATAAAATACCTAAAGTAAGCAGAGATAATCTTTTAAACCTATAGAATATTTACTCCTACGCTTAGAAGTCTCACTTATCCCTAGACAAGCAGAGAATTCTTCTGACACCCCATTTCCTTACTATGGTGATATTTTATTTGTACTGAAATGTGATTTTATTTGTATGTTAATATATAAAGTTGCCTGGGGGTCAGAGCTAAGAGCAAGCCATAGTAAGAGCCGGGCAGTGGTGGTACATACCTTTAATCCCCATCACATGACAGGCAGATCTCTGTGTGTTCAAGGATACAGCCAGCATTGGAGACACATGCCTTTAACCTCAATACCAACCATAGAAGATCTGGAGGTCTGTACAAACAGGCAGTGATGAGGCGGTCATGTGGTCGGGTTTACAACCAATGAGAAGGCAGAACAAAAAGTCTATATAAAGACAAACACTCAGGAAGTAGGTCTCTCTTGGCTGAAGAGGTTAGCTGCAGCAGACGGGTAAGGCTCTTAGTTCTGATCTCTTGGCTTTCTTCTTTGCATTGGTTTTGTGTTTCTTATTTAATAAGATGGTTGGTTACATCTATCTACATTTGGTGCCCAACATGACAAGAATCCATTAAAAACCACTTGACTTGGCTTGGCAGCAGGTCCAATTTCCTGGGCAGCCGGCTCCCTAGCCCAGGCCCAGGTCGACTTGGCCTCAGGCCGGACTAACTGTAGCCCCAAGCAGTTAGATGCAGCTGGAGCTACTTGCTTAAAGCAGGTGTTACAAACAACTGAGGCCTGCCTAGCTGAACAGGGCCCCTGCCTGTAAAGCCAACGCATGTGGTCGGAGCTTAAGGAAACCAGAGCCAAGGATTGACTCGGCTCAAGAGGGAACTCGTGGCTGGATTTAAGCTTAAGCCAGAACTTGTGGCTATGCTTTCTTGTGTTCTCTCACTCTCTCTCTCTCTCTCTCTCTCTCTCTCTCTCTCTCTCTGGATTCACACCTCGGACACTAGGTGGCTGTTTTGAAATTCCCTCGGATTTCTACTGTTCTACACAGACTTGGTAAGTCACTTAACATATCAGATATTTTAAAGGAAACTATTTAAAAGAGAAATTTTTTCCAAATTAAAAAAATGGGTTTTCTGTGTACATTGGAAGAAAATTGGGTTTTGTTTGAAATTTTAGGCAGTCTGACAATGGAACAACTATATGAGCAGATTAATGTTGATCGAAATATGCATTTTATTACTATGCTTATCCTCATTTTACTATTTAAAAAGATAGTCAATTTAAGTGCCAGGATGACAGCTTTAGAAAAACTTGTTAAACCTGTGAAAATTCAGACAGAAGAAATTAACAGTGAAGTTGTTTCAAGATTGGATCATACGGTTACAGAAAGAAAGCCTGTTTTCACACAGTCACCCTTAATTTATCCGGTAACCGTACAGCAGTTGCCTAATCAAATGACTACACAAAATATTTGGGCTCCAATTGAAATGTTAGATTTACAAAGGTTTAAGAAGGCAACAGTATCTTATGGCATGCATTCCCCATATGTACAGCAAATGTTAAACTCTTGGTCAATATATAATAGGATTATACCACAGGACTGGTGGGAGCTGGCACAGGCTGTTCTGGAATCCAGTCAAAGGCTCCAGTGGAACATGTGGTTCAGGGATGAGGCTAAAAACATAGAAAAACAATGGAGGGATAAAGGAATACAAGTCTTCCAGGATCAGTTTATTGGAGAAGGCCAATATGCTTCAGTACAAACCCAATGTTTCTATGATGTCCAAACCCTAATTCTATGTTGAACGGCAGCCTTGAATGCATGGGACAGAGTTGAGGAACCAGGATAAAAAACTGAGTCATTTACAAAGGTTATAAAAGGCCCAAAAGAATTTTTTGCAGATTTTTTACAAAGAATGGCTTCAGCAGGAGGAGAATGGTCCCAGATTCAGAAGCTAGTCAGATAATAATCAAATCTTTGGCCTTTGAGAATGCAAATGCAGCATGCAAAAGAATAATAAGGCCATTAAAGGCAAGATCTGCACCTTTGGAAGATTGGATTAGAGACACATTTAATGTTGAAGCTTATGAGCATGATGATATGGGGCTAGGAGAATCAATTTCAAAAGGTTTGAGGAATGTTAGATGTTTTAGATGTGGAAAGCAAGGACATTTGAAAAGGGACTGTAAACAGGTCATTCCTAGAAACAATGTTACTTCAAGGAACAATGGCAACAGAATGCCCCTTCCTTCTGGAGTATGCAGAAGGTGTGGTAAGGGAAAACACTGGACCAACGAATGTAGACCAACAAGGGACAGGCAAGGTAATCCTTTGCCTAAGTCTTCGGGAAACTTCCAGAGGGGCCCCTACAGCAAATCCAGTTCAAACCTTTCCTGCAGTTGCAGAGGAAACCCCTACTCAGAGCAATTAAATAACCAAATGCCTATTGGAATAAATCATGCTGGTCGGGATGATGAAACAGAGAGAATAGAAAATTCAGCAGAAAACATAAATAAAATTTTTTGGCAAACTTCTATTAATGAACAAAGACCAAAATTAATGATAAAAATAAATGATGTTTTGTTGTCTGGTCTGGTAGACACAGGTACAGACGTTACCATAATTGCACCAGAATTTTGGCATCCAACTTGGCCTCCTCAGGAGGTAAATATTCAAATGTTAGGAACTGGGACATTATCTCAAGTGAAACAGAATGCAAGATGGCTCAAATGTATAGGTCCAGAAGGACAGAGAGGAAAATTAAAACCATATGTGGATAATATAGCTATGAACCTGTGGGTTCGAGACTTGTTGCAACAAAGGAATACTCAGATTAACATCCCTCCAATCTCAGAAACAAATCATAAACTAGCACATGTTTCTGAGAGAAATATTAGAAGATATTATTCTAATGAGTGATCACCAGCCATCCATATTTTACAAGAACAGGGCACAACAACTGATGATCTTCCAAAGACACCAACAACTCTACCTTTAAAATGGTTAACAGACAAGCCTGTATGGGTCCAGCAATGGCCTTTACCAACAGAGAAACTCCAAACTTTAGAAGACCTGGTAGAAGAACAGTTAAATGCTCAGCATATTGAAGAATCAACCAGCCCTTGGAATTCTCCTGTATTTGTTATTAAAAAGAAATCTGGAAAATGGAGAATGGTAACAGACCTTAGAGCAATTAACAAAGTAATTCAGCCAATGGGCTCTCTGCAATCTGGAATTCCTTTGCCTACTCTGTTACCAAAAGGATGGCCTCTCATAGTTATTGATTTAAAAGACTGTTTCTTTTCAATACACTTAAAAGAAAAAGACAGAGAAAGATTTGCTTTCACGGTGCCTACTTATAATAATTCTCAACCGGTTAAAAGATTTCAATGGAGGGTTCTCCCACAGGGAATGTTGAAAAGCCCAACTCTGTGCCAATATTTTGTACAACAGCCATTGGAAGTGATACGCAAAAAAATTCCTAAATCTATAATTTATCATTATATGGATGATATTTTACTAGCTGATGCAAATGAAAATACTTTAGAAAGAATGTTTGAAGAAGTAAAAAAAATTTCACCTTGCTGGGGATTACAAATTGCTTCTGAAAAGATACAAAGAGGAGATTCTATTAATTATTTAGGATATAAAACAGAGCTACAAAAAATTAGACCCCAAAAGGTGCAAATTAGGAGAGATAGACTACAGACTCTTAATGACTTTCAAAGATTATTTGGAGATATTTCTCATCTATGAACTATTGTTGGGGTAAAAAATGATGACCTGCATAATATGTTCAAAACCTTAGAAGGTGACAAGGACTTAAATAGTCCAAGAGAATTATCACCTGAAGCTGAGAAAGAATTGGCCTTGGTAGAAAAAAAAGTACATGAAGGGCATGTGGATCGTATTGATCCAAAGCTGAATTGCATTTTGGTTATTTTACCTTCTAGGCATTCTCCTACAGGAATATTAATGAAGAGGAAAGATATTATATTGGAATGGATATTTTTACCATATAAACCAAGTAAAAATTAAAAACTTATGTGGAAAAATCTCTGACTTGATTTGGAAAGAAAAATTGAGACTTTGTCAATTAGCAGGAATAGACCCAGCAGAAATTGTAATACCTTTCACTAAGGAGGACACTGAAAACCTATGGACAGAAAGTGAACCTTGGCAAAGAACTTGCTGTAAATTTTTGGGAGAAATTAAGAGCAAATATCCCAAAAGTGATAGAATTGATCTTATAAAGAGAGCTGATTGGATCTTGCCTCGAATTGTATGGGGAAAAACCCATATCTGGAGTTCGTACATTTTATACAGATGCCAACAAACAAGGAAAGGCAGGTTACATATCAGAAAATTTAAGTAAAGTGGTTCAAAGTCCTTATAATTCAGTTCAAAAATAAAAATTGTATGCTATTGTGTTGGTATTAATGGATTTTTCAGAACCTCTCAACATAGTAACTGACTCTCAGTATGCTGAAAGAGTAGTATTACATATTGAGACTGCAGAATTTATCCCTGATGCTTCAGAATTAACTTCACTATTTATTCAATTACAAGATACAATCAGGAAAAGCAGTCATCCTTTATATATAACTCACATCCGATTCCATACTGATCTGACAGGCCCTCTAGCACAAGGCAATGATGAGATTGATAAGTTATTGATAGGAAATGTGCTGGAGGCCTCAGAATTTAATAAAAAAGACATCATGTCAATAGCAAAGGTTTAAAAAAGGATTTTTCCATAACCTGGCAACAAGCCAAAGAAATAGTAAAGAAATGTCCTACTTGTTCCTTCTACAATCAAACACCATTACCAGCAGGATGTAACCCAAAGGGAACTCAGAGGAATGAAATCTGGCAGATGGACGTGTTTCACTTTGCAGAATTTGGAAAATTGAAATATGTACACCATACCATCGATACTTCTTCAGGATTTCAATCGACAACTGCTTTGAGTTCTGAAAAAGCTGATTCTGTAATCACTCATTTGCTAGAAGTTATGGCCATCATGGGCATACCTGCACAAATCAAAACTGACAATGCTCTAGCATATGTCTCTGTTAAAATGAAACAGTTTATTGCTTATTACAATATAAAGCATATTACAGGTATACCACATAATCCTACAGGTCAAGCAGTTATAGAAAGATCAAACAGAACTCTAAAGGATATGCTAAATAAACAGAAATGGGTAAAAAAAAAAACCCAGATAGACTGCATAATGCTCTATTAACTTTGGATTTTCTCAGTACCAATGAAAAAGGAACAACAGTTGCAGAGAGACATTGGATAATAGAAAAAATTACAGAATTAAATCAGCCTATATCCTTTAAGGAAGTGCTGACCTCAGAATGGAAACCAGATTATGTGTTACTTTGGGGACAAGGTTTTGCTTTTGTTTCTACAGGAGAAGATAAGCTGTGGGTACGTACCATCAAAATTGATAAAGGTTCGATTTGAACAAGAAACCTCTTAACTAGAGGAGGTGATAGTTCATCAACCAGCAAGTACATCCAGTTTAAACTAACTTATACCAGTAACAAATGCCTTTTCATTTAATCAGATAATAACTTGCCAAAAAGGAACATCCCCAAAATTAGTCTTGGGGAAAGGTTTTTGTTTTTGTCTTTTAGGAGAATGAAGGTTAAGGAATCTGAAGAACACTGGACAAATGAGACAACTGAAGAAAAGGGACAAATCATCTATCCCAGGAAACAGAGTGAAACGGCGTATGGGTATATATTATCTAAAAAATTTTTATGACTTCCTAAATGATTGTTTCTGCTCTTCTCTAAAGATCTAACACTATTGGTCTTCTAATAGTCCCAGTTCAATTAAAATTTAAAGCTGACTTTGGAGTTGGAGAATGGCTCTCTCCTTCTTTAAACTCAAGCATGTTGTAAAAAGGAAAATGCAAACTCCCTGTATCATTCCAGAAGAAAAGACTCATCTTCTGCTATGGGACAGGAGAAAAACCAAATTAATTAAGGGACTATTTTATTACTAATCTCAACTCTCTGATTCTATTCTGATTCTTTCAACTCTTCTTAAAGAATGAATTGTATATCAAAATTTACAATTTAAATATATATATATATATACATATATATATATATATATGTATATATATATATATATAGTGAGAGAGAGAGAGAGAGAGAGAGAGAGAGATACATTTTAAACTTTGTTAAGATATGAATGGTCATATAGAGTACTAACTAATTCCAGAAAAAAAAATTCAATTAGCTGCATATATATGTCTTTGTGTTTGAGTCTCTTATCAGTTTTCTTCAGGAAATCACGGCCAGGCCTAACATCAACTGAAGTCTCCAGGAAGAAGATGGAGCCCCACAACAGCAACAATTCCACATGGACAATAATAATATCATTAAGCTGACAAACAGCATCTATAGATCAGCTTTGGACTACATAGTGCTCAGAGCAATTTTGAGATGGCTAGCTGAGATGATCCAGTCTCAAAGACTAATTGAATAAGGACTTGAGATAAACCCTGAACTTTGGCATTATACACAGACTGGGTAATGAAGGGTATAGTTACCTTTCCTAGAATTTGACAATTAACCTAAAATTTTTCTTTCAAGATAAAGATAACTTCGCCCATACCCAGCAGGAAGCAATTTTAAGAATACGACGCCCACATTCCCAAAGAAGTGGTGTTGGGTGGGT
Organism: Peromyscus californicus insignis; assembly: GCF_007827085.1. Classification (NCBI taxonomy): domain Eukaryota; kingdom Metazoa; phylum Chordata; class Mammalia; order Rodentia; family Cricetidae; genus Peromyscus; species Peromyscus californicus. The sequence goes on from NW_026294525.1 coordinate 52,061,728, forward strand.
GATTTTTTGGTCTTTTTGATGGGTTTTGGGTCTGGGATAATTGTTTAGGGGGGTTGATTACAAGTTTTTGTCAAGGGTAGGAAAAAAGCTAAGCAAAGGAGATTAGATTTAAGGTTCTTGTTTAAAAAAAAAAAGAAAAGAAAAAGACAATTACTAGTTTTAAATACTTTACGTTGGATTGGATTGTTTTGTACTGGATACAAATTATATATATTGAAATTGATATTGTTAGAAAATGCTATATATATATATATATATATATATATATATATATATTTCTAACTGTATTATACCATTCATTTAACAATGTAATACAATTTTCTGATCCTTGAATGTTATTATTACCAACTATTAGGATATAAAGATATGAAAGTTAGTAGTTAGACATTATAATAGAACTTGTAGTCGTATAGGTGTGTTTTTAAAAATTGAACAGATAAATTTTAGATAGACAGGTCATCTTCAAACCCTTCAGATATCTACAGAATATGGCATTTAAAATGTTTTAATAACTTAGAAAATTTTTCTTTTTTGTTATGACTATGAGACATGTCAGCTCCTGGCAGTACCAATCTACTTCAGAGAATATGGGCATTGAAGAAACTGCATATGGAGTTAACTTTCATTGTGGCAAAAGTTAGCCACTGGACAACAAAGTATCCTCGAATCAACAGGACAAAATGGACAGACAGGACATAAAAGAAAGGACTACCGATTCTTGCCCAAACAAGAGTGGTTATGGCTTTATCAAAAGGCATCTTCTGAGGCCAGTACAATATGGCACCATCCCTGAAGTGACCTTCACAATCCAGAAGAGGTATAGTGCCCTTTTCTTCGAAGGCAGCTGAACAGGCAATGGGCCGACGGCTTCTGATGTGCAATGGAATAGCAGCTGAAACAGTTATTCTTGAAGAGTAACTAAGTTCACGCCTTTCAATAGTAGACTGGCATTTAATAGAGGGATGTGGAGAAGAATGGGATGCTGAGATGAAGCCATATATACACAGCCAAGAAGAATGGACAGTTGAATTCAAAAACCATCAACAATTTCCAGAATTTAAAATCCTGAATCATGATATGACACTAGTGGAATTCAGGTGTTTCTGGTACATGGACTGCTCTCACCCAATGTGAGGTTGAACTGTTGACCTTGTGTACATCCTACTTCACAAATGAGTCTGTCAGATATGCTAAGCCTATAGGCTGAAGATGATGCCCCAACACTGGAGAAACCTCAGGTGACTGTCCAGGCAGCTGGCTGTTTCTGTCAACTCACAAATTTTTTGGAAGTTGCTTGCATGTACTTCCTGTTTTTATTTTTGTTAGGTAATATTATTTCCTTCTTGGGTCTCTGAGGGAGTTGAAGATTAGTTATAGTTGAAGACTAGTTAGGATAGAAAGTGAATTAGGTACATTTTGGACTTACCAAAATAGGATAGATAATTCAATTAGTTTTTCTGAATTTGTCAAATACAAATGGACTAGACATTGTTAATGTATTTATTACTTATTTGTATTGTATGTAGTTATTGTACTTTTGTATATAGTTTTTCTTATGTTAGTTATAGCCTTTTTCCTTTTTTCTTTTTATTAAAATAGAAAAGGGGAAATATGGTGATATTTTATTTGTACTGAAATGTGATTTTATTTATATGTTAATAAATAAAGTTGCCTGGGGGTCAGAGCTAATAGCAAGCCATAGCAGAGCTGGGCGTTCGTGGTGCATGTCTTGAATCCCAGCACTTGGTAGGCAGAGCTAGGTAGATCTCTATGTGGTCAAGGATACAGCCAGCATTGGAGACACATGCCTTTAATCTCAATACCAACCATAGAAGATCTGGAGGTCTGTACAAACAGGCAGTGATGAGGCGCTCATGAGGTCAGGTTTACAACCAATGAGAAGGCAGAACAAAAATTCTATATAAAGACAAACACTCAGGAAGTAGGTCTCTCTTGGCTGAAAAGGTTAGCTGCAGCAGACGGGTAAGGCTCTTAGTTCTGATCTCTTGGCTTTCTTCTTTGCATTGGTTTTGTGTTTCTTATTTAATAAGATGGTTGGTTACATCTACACCTCACCATTAAAAAAATGACCCAATACTGAACACATAGTGCCATTTATATGATCCACAGCCTGACAAGTTGGAGTAATTACAAACAAGGTCATAATAATTACATAACAAAGATGAAACTGATAGCCATACCAAGAAACACTTACAACATAATCCCAGGTGTGTTGATTCAATAAACAAAATAAAAAACAGTATGAATAATTAACAGTATGTCTCCTTCAGAAACTAGCACCCAGATTTTATTTTTCTCTACAAAAACAGCTTTGTGTACAGTACAATTATTTCAAAACAGCAATTATAAGTATCATCAAGGAACACAAAAATGATATGAAATGAATAAATGCCCAAATGAGGATTGTAAAACATAAAAACTTGAAGGAACTGATAAAAATAAATCAAAGTATAAAAATGGAATTTAACAAACTGATAGAATCTTGCAAGAAAAGACAAAATAAAATGTACTTTAAAATTTAAAGCTAAAAAATATCTAACAAAAGTCTCTGAAGAAAGTATTAGAAACAGAGTTGGTCAAGTGGAAGAGAAAATATAAGGGCTCTAAGACACATAAAGAAAATGAATAATACAGTCAAAGAAAATGTTAAATTTAAAGTTAACCTAGGAGCAGAACATCAAAATAAACCTAGAAACAGAATATTCTGTGTATCTAGGATGTTACAAAAGAGTTAACATACAAATGACAGTTACAGTAAAAAGGCAAGAAACCCAGGGCATCTTCTTGGACAGTTTGTTGAACTATTTGAACATTTTTCCTTGCATAAGACCTGGGTTTCTTTCATTTTGTCTACAACTGTCATTTGTATATTTGGTCTTATATAACATCTCAGATATACAGAATATTCTTGTTACTTGGGGTTTTTGTAATGTTCTGCTCCTCGGTTTATTTCAGAATAACACAAATAAAAATGTTCAAATGGTTAAAAAAAATTGTCCAAGAAGATGCCCCAATGCTGTGGGATGTCTTTCTGTATGCTCTGAATCTGTATTACTCCGACTGGTTGATAAATAAAACTGTTTTGGTCTATGGCAAGAAAGCTTACGTGTGTGTGTGTGTACTTGGGACCAAGTGGCTGCAGGAGGCATTTGGGAGAGGTTCCTTCCGACTGGAAGGACCTGAGAAACTTGGGGCTGGGCAGGACCAGAGAAACTTGAGGCTACACCCCAAATCTAAGGAAAGAGATTCCTATTAAAGTTCAAGACACATACAGAATACTAACTAGACAGGAAAAGAAAAGAAACTCCTCACATTATATTATAATAGAAACTCTAAATGTAAACAACAAAAAGGGGTATTAGGAGCAGCAAAAGGGAAAAGCCAAGCCACATACAAAAGCAAGTCCATCAAAATAGCACCTGATATTGTCATTTAAATTTTAAAATCCAGAGAGGCTGAAACCAATATCCTACATATTCTAAGAGACTAAAATGTGATCTCAAACTACTATACCCAGAATAACTATCAATTATAATTGATGGAGGAAAAAATGTGTTTTCATGTTAATAAATATATGTTTAAGAATTTATATACATAATGTCATGCATACAGAGTATATTAGAAGGAATACTTTATCTGAGGAGATTAATTTTATACCCTATAGAGCATAAGAAATATATAATTGCAGAATAGTTAGCCAAATTGGATGTAAGATGACACCATAACTACAGCAAAATAACAGGAATTAATAAACATTATTCAGTGAAAAAGATCTAAGTATTAATGTTCTCAATACTTAATGGAAAGATACAGGCTAATAGATTGGATTAGAAAATAAGATCCTTCTTTTTGTGGCTTTCAAGAAACACATCACATTACCAAGGACAAACAACACCATAAAGTGAAAGTATGGAAAACATCACTCCAAACAAATAGAATAAAGAAACAAGCAGGCAAAGTTACTCTAATATCTGAAAAAAATGCACTTTTATAATCAACTCTGATCAGAATAAATGGGGAAGAACATTTTATATTCTTTTTAAAAATTCTAGTTAGAGTACCATCCGGTTCTCAACATTTATACAAGAAACTCAGGGCCCTAAATTCCTAAAGAAAATAATATTATATCTAAAATCACAGACTGGCCATAAGACAGTAACAGTGAATGATTTACAAATTCTATATAGAGAAACTCAGGAACTAAATAACATAATAAATCAAATATAATTGTCAAATATTTAAATATAAGTCCACCCTTGTACTAAAAATACAGTTTCTGATCAGCAGCTCATGTAACATTTCGTAAAATTAACTACGTATGATGTATCAAAGAAAGTATCGATCTTGCTCCGGACTTCCCTTTTACAACACTGGTGAGTTCCCGTCCTTGCCCCAGACCCCATCCCTGGGCACCAGCCACTCCAGGGAAGACCTGCCCAACTCGGCCCCAGGTTCTGGCCACTGGGCAGGTTCCCTGCTAGCCCCACCAGGAAGGATCCCCTTCTCCAAGACCCCTGGCAGACCCTGCAGTCTCCACGCCCTGCCCCCACGCCCATCCGCCTGAACCCCAAGCCTCTTCCTGAGACTTAGAGGCCGGCCCCCAGCTCCCATCTTGCTCCGGACTTCCCTTTTGGAACACTGACTTCCCTTTTGGAACACTGGTCTGTCTGAACCAAGTGTGCGGATAAGGCCAAGAACGAACCACAAGGAGATGGGCAGACGTCAAGGCAGAAACATATACAACAAAATGAATAGCAATACAGCATCACCAGGCCCTAGCCCTCCTCCAACACCTAGACCTGAACATCAGAAATTGGAAGAAGCAGAAGAAAACAGCCTTATGAATGACATCATGAAGAAGCTAGAGGCTTGTGTAGAGGAAAAGACAAAAAAATGTGAAGAACGCTGTAAACAACTAGAGGAAAGGGCAAACAAATTAGAAGAAATCAATAAAGTCCTGGAAGAAAACAATAAAATACTGAGAGAAAATCAAGAAAAATCAATGAAACAAATGAAGGAAACAGTCCAAGACCTGAAAAGGGAAATAGAAAAAATGAAGAAGACACAAACAGAGGGAATGCTGGAAATAGAAAATCTGAGAAAACGATTGGGAACTTCAGATGCAAGTATAATCAACAGAATGCAAGAGATGGAAGAGAGGATCTCTAGCGTTGAAGATACAGTAGAAGAAATACATTCATCAGTCAAAGAAAACACTAAAGCCAACAAAGTCATGAACCAAAATGTCCAAGAAATTTGGGACACCATGAAAAGACCAAACCTAAGAATAATAGGGGTCGAAGAAGGAGAAGAATACCAACTCAAGGGCACAGAAAATATATTCAACAAGATCATAGAAGAAAACTTTCCCAACTTAAAGAAGGAAATGCCTATGAAGATACAAGAAGCTTATAGAACACCAAACAGACTAGACCCCCCAAAAAAGTCCCCTCGCCACATAATAGTTAAACAACTAAACGTACAGAATAAAGAAAGAATATTAAGAGCAGCAAAGGAAAAAGGCCAAGTGACATATAAAGGCAAACCCATCAGAATAACACCCGATTTCTCAATGGAGACTTTGAAAGCCAGAAGAACCTGGACAGATGTAATGCAGACACTAAGAGACCATGGATGTCAACCTAGACTAATATACCCAGCAAAACTTTCAATCACCATAGATGGAGTGAACAAGACATTCCATGACAAAGCCAGATTTAAACAATACTTATCCACAAACCCAGCCCTACAGAAAGCACTAGAAGGAAAATTCCAATCTAAGGAAGTCAGATACACCCTCGAAAACACAGGCAACAGATAAAGCCACAGCAGTAAACCCCAACGTATAGAAGTACCCACACATCACCACCAAAAAATAACAGGAATGAACAATCACTGGTCATTAATTTCCCTCAATATCAATGGACTTAATTCACCTATAAAAAGACATAGGCTTACAGAATGGATGCGAAAGCAGGACCCATCTTTCTGCTGCATACAAGAAACACATCTCAAATTCAAAGATAGACACTACCTAAAAATAAAAGGCTGGGAAAAGACTTTCCAATCAAACGGTCTTAAGAAACAAGCGGGTGTAGCCATCCTGATATCCAGCAAAATAGACTTCAAACTAAAATCAATCAAAAGAGATCAAGAAGGGCATTACATACTCATCACAGGAAAGATCCACCAAGATGAAGTCTCAATTCTGAATATTTATGCCCCAAACACAAGGGCACCCACATATGTAAAAGAAACATTACTAAAGCTTAAATCACATATAAAACCCCACACATTAATAGTGGGAGACCTCAACACCCCACTTTCACCACTGGAGAGATCTCCCAAATTGAAACTTAACAGAGAAATAAAGGACTTAACTGATGTCATGACTCAAATGGACTTAATCGATATCTACAGAACATTCCATCCTAACAAAAAAGAATATACCTTCTTCTCAGCACCCCATGGAACCTTCTCTAAAATTGACCACATACTTGGCCACAAAACAAATCTAAACAGATACAAAACAATTGGAATAACCTCCTGTGTTCTATCAGACCACCATGGTCTAAAGTTGGATTTCAACAACAACAAAAACTACAGAAAACCTGCAATCTCATGGAAACTGAATAATACCCAACTGAATCACCAATGGGTTAAGGAACAAATAAAGAAAGAAATTAAAGACTTCCTAGAGATCAATGAAAATGAAGACACCACATATCCAAATTTATGGGACACTATGAAAGCAGTACTAAGAGGGAAATTCATAGCACTAAATGCCCACATAAATAAGTTGGAGAAATCTCACACTAGAGACTTAACAGCATACCTGAAAGCTCTAGAACAAGAAGAAGCACAGTCTCCCAGGAAAAATAGACGCCAGGAAATTATCAAAGTGAGAGCTGAAATCAATAAAATAGAAACAAAGAGAACAATACAAAAAATTAATGAAACAAAGAGTTGGTTCTTTGAGAAAATCAACAAGATAGACAAGCCCTTATCCAAACTAACCAAAAGACAGAGAGAGAGCATCCAAATCAACAAAATCAGAAATGAAAAGGGGGACATAACAACAGACATTGAGGAAATCCAGAGAATCATCAGGTCATACTTCAAAAACCTCTATTCGACAAAACTGGAAAACCTAAAAGAAATGGATAACTTTCTGGATAGGTACCACATACCTAAGTTAAATCAAGACCAGATAAACTATTTAAATAGTCCAATAACCCCTAACGAAATAGAAACAGTCATTAAAAGTCTCCCAACCAAAAAAAGCCCAGGACCAGATGGTTTCAGCGCAGAATTCTACCAGATCTTCAAAGAAGAGTTAATACCAATACTCTCTAAATTGTTCCACACAATAGAAACAGAAGCAACATTACCAAACTCCTTCTACGAGGCTACAATTACCCTAATTCCTAAACCAAACAAGGATACAACAAAGAAAGAGAACTACAGACCGATCTCCCTCATGAACATTGATGCAAAAATACTCAATAAAATACTGGCAAACAGACTCCAAGAACACATCAAAACAATAATCCACCATGATCAAGTAGGATTCATTCCAGGAATGCAAGGGTGGTTCAACATACGAAAGTCCGTCAATGTAATACACCATATAAACAATACTTATACTAGTTTGTACAATTCCCCACTTCTACCTTCAAAAATGAGAATGTTCCCAAGAATCTCAGGTTTGTCCTTCAGGAGATATACAAAGCAGTCTTGCTGTCATGTGCTCCTTGCACGTTATTGCCTCAACAGGCTTTCAGAGGGACAAGATGTGGAGGGGAAGTTTCTGATACTGATGGTCCTGACTCCTGGGCTGATGTGTGTAGTTATATATTAGGTTTTTGCAATCACAAAAAGATAAAAGTAAAAATAAATAAATAAGTAAAAAGAGACAAGTTTAGAGAATAAGGATATAATGAAAAATTCATTGTGTAGCACCACAACATTTGTAGTTTTGCAAAGGTCCAAATACTTAAAAACATTAAGTTTGTTAACTTAAAATGTTATAGTCAGTGGGTAAAAGCACCTGCCATGAAATATTAAGATTTGAATTTGAATCTCCTGAACTCATGTAAATGTTGGATGACAGCTTAGTTGTGTAATTCCAGTGCTCCTACAACAAGATGTGAGGTGGAAACAGGAGAGTCCCCAGAATTTCATGGGCTAGTTAACTTAACATATGCAGTAGTGAATAAGAGTCTGTCTTGGTGTCTCAGCAGTCAAGATCATTTACTGCCCTGGCAGAAAACCATGGCTCAGTTCCACCCACATCAGACAGCTGACAAGCGTATATCTCCAGCATAGGGAATCTGATGCTCCCCTTTCCCCTCAAAGGCACCAGTATGCTTGAGATCATGCACTCATGCAGAAATGTACACATCAACATAAGTAAATATAAAATAAATATTTAAAATAGAGACTCCCATCTCAACTTAAAAGGCAAAGACCAATAACTGGATTTGTTCTCTGACCTCTACACAGGAGCCATGGCATGGTGAACCTGTACTCACACACATGAACATGCGCATGCACACACACCTACATTCATGCCATACACATATCATATACAAATACAAAGATTTTAAGTTACATTTAGCCAATATTAATATATTTAGAAAGAAAAAATTCACGTTACCTAAGTACGTAGTTTCTGTAAATTCCACGGCAGCATAAAGTGATGTCTTTAGGTGTCCTATTTTTCCCATCACTCCCTTAATAACTCACTTGGAGTTTCCTGTAGTCAGGCAAGTTCTGTCCATGGTACACAAGATAATTTTTAGGTACTGTATATTTACTGATTCTTTCATATGCTTACCTGCTTGAATGCTTATCGTTAGATATCATTTGCCTTTACCATTCAATAGACTCCCATCATATATGAGTGTTGTCTGGTAACAAAAGTCTACATCACTGAGCTTAGGTGGGTGGAAACCTGACAATCTGATTATGTGGCTGAGCCTGCTGTGATGAGATCACTAAATGATGGCATTCTTTAAAAATTATTTTTATTATGTTAAGCATAGAGCATTTCCATTATTAAGTCAAGCATGGCTGTATGTAAAGTGTGTGTGTGTGTGTGTGTGTGTGTGTGTGTGTGTGTGTGTGTGTGTGTGTGTGTATTGGTGTCATCCAGGTTTCCATGGATATGTATGCATAGATACATTCAGAAAGAGATTAGGATTCTGTAAAGAAATTGCTGCTGACACAGCTGTTTTCATTTATGTTCTGTGAATGGTATTCTTCCCTTCCTGCTGTAGTACCTGTTTCTGTGAGAATCGTGTGAGCACTGCCTTCTCATCCTGGGTATGGTCATTTTCCCATAGTAACAGCTGAATCAATTTGACAGTTTTTTCTGCACCTTTAAAAGGCATCTTATTTGTCTAATGAGGAACTCAATGCCAGTTTGCCAGTTCCCCCTCGATCTTTCAGTTAGCACTGTAAGCTGCCCGTGGCAGGCCCATACTCTGACAGACTGTTACAGACTTCTTGGTTTCCATAATTCTACTTTCTCTACTCTGCACTGATATCTTGCTTATATAATGTCTATAATTTTTAAGTTACTGTGTTTTATTTGGTGCTTCCATAACAGATAAACACATTATACATTCTTTTGTGTAAAAAGTTATTAAAATTTCCATTTATAAATAACTGATGGATACACATTGTCTCTTTTACAAACTTTACATGAAGGGTGGTAAGATGACATCACCTTCTATATCCTAAATCGAAATCATCACTGTTTATAAAACTACCTTGAGCATATTATCAGCAGAAAGACAAACATGTTTACCAATGACGTAGAACAGGTGACCCAGAATTCAATTCTCGTATCATCTGTCACATGTTTTTTGTTTGTTTGATTGATTGTTTTGTGTTTTTATTTAATTACCCAAATATTTCTTGGAGAATAAAGAATGGGGCTGGGAAATTGGATAGTCACATGATGAAGAATAAAACTAGATGTATAAAAATAAATTTTAAATGCTGCTATACACCACTATTGCTGAGGAGAACTAAACAAATATCGATTTATTCCATATAAGAAACTGATGAACTGTCAAAAATAACAATACCACCAAGAACCAATTTACTAAACCAATAAGTTTAGTGATGGTTGTTTACAAGACCATGGATGACCAAAGTTTGTCTTCCTCACTGAAAGCCAAAAGCAGAACCCCTGAACTCTCTTCACCTGTGAAAGGAAGTTCAATAGCTAAGAGATGCTCTTTCACTCAGTAGTCCTTACTGTGATCTAACCTTGGGAAGTAAGGACCCTGATGTACCTTATAATTTTTAGAGACTTCCTGAGGCTTGTGAGTTGTTTATTTGATAAATATTAATGAGTGTTCCTCAGTGAGATTTCAACTTGGAGGAAATCCCTCACAACAAATGATCAGAGACTTCAAGGTCAGACCTAAAACCGCTATAGGAAAACAATTCCAGAGATAGGCCTGGGAAACAACTTCCTAAAATATGCAGAAGTCCGGACTATTACAGCGATGGACTGAAAAAATTAGAGCATCAATACCAAAGTAAATCCATGCGCAGCAAAGAAGCAATGACCTTACTGAGGATTCCCTATGGAGACTGGCAGAAAACCTTGGCCAGATACCACCAAAGAATGAATTAATACTGAAGATCTCAAAGCAAAAAGGAACACCACAAAGAATGTATTGTAAAAGCAAATAATAAAAAAGGCAAATAATTTGATGTAGGAAAGAACATAATATTCTAAGACTTAGCTTTCCATATAGATACATTTTTCTCACATGCTGATCACTTTCTTATATCTTTTTGCAAAATTCTAGTTGGGATATAAGATCACACCCAGGTAATATGTAATGGAAACCTCTGTAGTTGCTAAAAATAGGCAGCTAAAGCATCTTCCATTTTGAAAAAATGTTGTGGAAAGTATGGTCAATTTTCTGAATTTCCATTGTTCTTATCATTTGCAAATTCAGAACCAAATAAAGACATTGCTTATAACTTCCAAATCTATAAAATACTTTCTATAGAAAAAAGTCTCAATAATAATTACCCTCTTTTCAAAGAGGCCATTTCATTTTTATAGGCTAAACTGTTGTTAACTCTCAGAAAGTAGTTTTCATTTTTAAGAGTGAAACTTTTCAAAAATATATTTTCCAAAATTTAAAAATTGAGACTTTAATATTCTGATATAAAGTTATTAATTCTGTATACTATTTAATTATTTGATAGTTTTCAAAATGGAACAAGTTGACTTTGAAATATAATCATTAGAATCTGTAAGTATTAACATAATATCTATGCACCCCGTGAATTTCTTCCATCAGCATGCTTCCATGACTCTGGAAAGTGACTGAGGAAGCGTCATGTTCCATTTCTATTGTTTAATTGTGTGGACAAGACATTCAGCACTCATGACAATAAATGATAATACAAAACACGCACTTTAATTCATAATAGAAATAGGAATAGAAGCATAATCTTCCTATAGATAGCTGAATATTTTCAATTTTACCCCTGATTATGTATGATCTTCCTTTAACTAAACTTAAGAAACTACTAGGTATGTATAAACACACAGTATTCACCAGGCATAACTAGAAGAATATCATATAACTAGAAGAATACCATAATTTGAAGCATTGAATCAATATGCAGGCATGCTTAAAGTGTCCACTGCATGCTTGAGGATTCTACATTAATAGGAAGAAGACTGTAACTTAACCAGTTCAAATATAACCCTTAAAAAGCTAGGAGCTCTGCACTTCCCAATTTCTAACACACAGGTCTGATATCCTCCCAATATCGTGCTTTGACTGATGGTGACTTCTAAGGTTCATGTTGAACTTTAGTCTCCATTATGGTTTCTGTTAGGTGAAGTGATTAATTAATATCAATAAATTTTTTCTGTTTAGTGGAGCAGTCCCTTAAATTTCTAACTTCAGGGAACTAGCTTGGGTTCTCTCTGCCCATCTATCTCTTCTACTATGTGAAGTCAGAGATTTGAGATAATAACCCTGGAAGCACAGATTGGTGTTCTTCTTAGACACTGAATCTGTCAGTTCCTTAATTGTGGACTCTCTAGCCTTCATAACTGTGAAAACTAAATTTATAACACTTGTAATATTAGACTATGAAGTCAGATGACTCTGATTTGGTTTCCGATATTGGACCCAAGAACCTATACTTTACTTTCCTTGAATAAACACAAAATAACCATAGCCCAGTTACAGTCTTCAATGTTTTCTGTTGCGTGTCATAAATGCATCTGAAAATACTGAAGAGTAAGAAGAAAAGGGAAATGAGTGTGAATCCTGATAGATTCAAATGACTTTCCACCAATATACTACTATTCCATAAAAAACTTCCCTAAACGTGACCTTGAATGCTGCAAGCAGGTGTTCATGATTTTGTTTACCCATCCAGGCATATCTGCCCTGTAGCCCGTGAGATTATATGCACCACAAGATAACTATGAATGCATCCCAACATAAAATTATCAACTTTAATCATAAGCTCTTTTGTAATTTTTAACTTTATGTTGTTTCCTGTTTACAAGTGACAATCATTTATTAATTAATTATATATCTGTCTATACACAGATAGATATGTTTTCTGTGATACACATGGGGCTTGGATGAAAACTGTGGAGTCTATTCTCCCTTTTCAACATCTTTGCAGTAGATGCTCTCTTGTTTTGGCGTTGCCTCGAATACTCCAAGCTAGCTGTCCTTGAGCTTCAAGCTGATTCTTCTGTCTCTGTTTCTTATCTTTACTTAAGAGTGCTGTGATTATGGATGCACCCCACTGAATCCAGCTTTTCAGCTGATTTCAGGAGATCAAACTCAGGATTTCAATGTTGCATAGCAAGTGCTCTTACCCACTTAATCTTCTCCTCTGTGAGTGTGTGGTTTTTAAGAACAAACTGTGTAGATTATAACATTCTGCCAAATTTTAAAAGGTTGAACATGCCTATAAGAAACTAGAGGCCAAGGAAGGAAATAGACATATATGGCTTCTAAAGATTATTTTGAATGGTATCACAATAAATGGAACTTTTAAATATTCAGCAATATTATTGACTAGCAACCTAGCTAGATGTCTAGTCATTTATATGATGCTGCCTTGTGGTGAAGTTGTGTTCCCCAAAATATTGTGCACCCTAATAAACTTATCTGGGGTCTGCTGTGGGTGATTGATTGATAAATAAAACACTGATTGACCAGTAGCCAGAGAGGAAGTATAGGTGGGACTAGCAGAGAGAAGAATTGAGAGAACAGGAAGGCAGAGAGGAGGAGATGCCAGCCTGCCGTCCAGGGAGCATCATGTAAAGGCAGCAGGTAAGGCCACGGAACACGTGGCGACATATAGATTAATAAAAATGGGCTGAGTATAAGAGTAAGAGCTAGACAATGGTAGGCCTGAGCTAATAGCCGAGCAGTTTAAATAATGTAAGCGTCTGTATGTTTATTTTATAAGTGGGCTATGGGACTGCTGGGGCTTGGTGGGACCCGGAGAGAAAAACTCTAGCTACAGGGGTCAGAGAACAGAATTGGCTTCAGGTTTTTTATTAATAAAAAGACCTTCTACCAATTCTTGCTACACTGCCTTGTGCTTGTGTACATATTAAATTGATTGCCTATTAAAATAAAGTAAATCAAACATATGTAATGTACATTTCTCAGTGTCTGAGTTTCATGCTTATTATGTCACTTCAGTAGAAGAGGTAAATATTTTATTTCCTCATATATATCCTATGCACACTGCTGCATATTTATGAATAACTGGAAGAAAAATAATAAATTGCATTCTTCTCACCTTAAGTAAATTGAATCCATTAACATTTGTTGTAGAATAATGTGTGACTATGTATGTGTTTTGGGGGGACATTAGTAGAGGCGTTTTAAATAAACTCATCTATATATCAAGAGTAACGTTGATACTTAAGTCTGCAGGAGGCAGAAAAGAGAAGCTGCTCTCTGATGGATATAAACTTTAATTTCTGAAAGTTGAAGATTTTTCTGTGTCTACTCTCTGTGCAGCATTGTACTGATTTTGAACAATATTTGTGAACATTTAAATACTGGAAATGAATATGATCTCAGGATTGTTTTTAATCCAATTCATTGATGATAAAACAAAGGCATGATTTCAATAGATGGAGTCCTGAGAGGTCAACTGCCTTTCCTTCCTGAGCTGCCAGTGAGCAGTCACATGACTTTTATCATACTGCTTCACTTCTCTGAGCTTCAGTTTCCTCGTGGACAGAATTAGAACAGGAAATGGTGTATTGGAGATTTGTCATGGGGCTTAGAACTGGTGTAGCAGTAAGCAAAAGGTGAGTACTTGACATAAGATAACTATTAACTTTAAAAAAAATACACATTATATATTTTTCAAAAATAAATGTAACTTTCATTAAAAAATTGTCTTAACTGCATTTATTTAAAAATTGTATCTTAATCATGTTTACATAGGAACATTTTGAAGATTACCACTCATTGATTTACTTGTGTCTTCTGCATCTATTATACCACAAAAATAAACAACTGACGAACTTGGTTACCATGGAACACATTAGAGTCAGAAGTTCACAAGCCTTCCCCTTAGGGAGCTCATAACATCCCATGGAAGACACACAGATCATTACATTCAACCAACTCTACTTAATGGAGGTTTTGCAGTCCTGCCCAGAGTCTGCTTTGGGACCCATAGCCTCAGGGAACTGTAAAGTCCTGGAGATGAAGTGATTCCAGCAACACTTATGCTGGAAACACAAGAAAATCGACTTTTAAAAAAGCAACATTGCTGCAGAGAAATATGTTAAACCTCAGTGTCTGGGAATTGAAGGCAGAAAGTGGAAAGAACAGTCAGGGAGAATGTGAAGTCCCAGGAAGTAGCTTGCAGAAAGGCTTCACTACAGCATGTTTAAATTCAACGTTGTGTTGTAAATAACAAAGAATAATGGTGTTTTAAGCACAAGCAATTTTTAAATGTGGCATTTAAGAATATTAAAAGATTCTAAGAGTGGGAATTTACATTCTGGATGTGATGTTTGGACACTTGAAATTCACACTGGGCAGTGATCAAAGCAGGACCATTACTATATCTACCACCTCAAACACTCATAATTTCCAACGGAAAACTCAGAATCTTCCCTTGTAATACTTAGAATCATATATGATATTGTTAACTACATTTACTCTACTCTGCAATTCAACACAAGTGGTCATTTATGCCACTTGCCAATCTGCAACTGCGCTCTATATCAACTACTCTCTCACTCATCTTTTACCATTCCCACCTCCTAGTACCTGCTCTTGTGTTTTCACCTTTATTAAAGCAGCTTGTTGAATGAGCAGTTCCCCTCAAAGTACGTGTGATCATTTGGTATTACTTCTCTTGCTAGAATTTCATTTAAGACAGTGTCATCTCAATTCTCCTAGTCCCTATGTATGAACAAATGTTTTTACAAATGTCTTTGTGTGTTTCTCTGTCCACATGACAGTGCATGGTATTTGTCTAAGGGTTACTATTGTCCTGATAAACATCATAACCAAAAGCAACTTAGGAAGGAAAGGTACTATTTGACTTATATACCACAAGTCATGATTCAAATGAAGGCAGCCAAGGCAGAAACTCAAAATGGGCAGGGACCTGGAGTCAGGAGCTAATGGAGAAATCATGGTGGAGAGGTGCTTACTGGCTTCTTCCTATGGCTAGGTCAACCTGCTTCCTTAAATGATGTGTGATGGTGCTCTGTATGCTATAAATGTGTTGCTCTGATTGGCTGATAAATAAAATGCTGATTGGCCTGTAGCCCTGCAGGAAGTACAGATGGGATAAGCAGACAAGGAGAATTCTGGGAAGAGGAAGGCTGAGTCAGGAGATGCCAGCCATAATCTAGGGAGCAGCATGTGATGGCACACAGGTAAAGCCACACATGGTGACATATAGATTAACAGAAATGGGCTGAGCTTAAGTGTAAGAGTTAGTCTGTGGAAGGCCTGAGCTAATAGTTGAGAAGTTTTAATTAATATAAGCCTCTGTATATTTACTTGGGTCTGAGCTGCTTCAGACCAGGCAGGACACAGGAAAACTTCAGCTACAGTACCCAGGACTAACAGCCCCATGGTGGCAGCACTCACAAAGGCCTTGGACATTCTGTACCACTAACTGAGAAAGTGTTGTACAGGTTTGGCTACAGCCAGATTTTATGGATCAATGTCTCAATTGAGGTTCCCTCCTTCCCCTCAGATAACTTTACCTGTGTCAAGTTGACATTAAATTAGTCAGCACAGTATTCAAATTATTTGGATGGATGCTGGCTTCTCCAGAGGAGGTTGTATTAGTCAGCATTCTCTAAATGAACATAACTCAGAGAATGAATATATGAATATATATTCATATATTCATATCTATGAATATCTATATATTCATATATTCATATCTATGAATATCTATATATTATGTATATATATATATAAGTTAATAATGTGTTTGTGAGATCTCTTAGACAAAAGTATAGGATGGTAGTCCAACAATTGCAACAATGCCTATCTTATAATAGACAGAGAGAAAATACAATAGTTATTCAGTCCAAGAGATTGGATTTCTCTTCAGCGCCAATCTGATGCTGGAATCTGTGTCTCCCTTTGAATCCTAAATTTGTATTTAATAATGGCCATAGCAACAGGATAGATGCCCTTGACAGAGAGAGTCAGGGCAAACAGGGAAAACAAAATCTTCCTTCTTCCATGACCTTCTAAGTAGACTGAATTTAGAAGATATGGCACAGGTTTAGGGTAGGTCTTCTCACTTCAAATAATACATTCAACAAAATCCCTCAGAGGTATGCCTATCAGCTTGGATTTCAGTTGTCTTCAGATGTAGTCAAGTTGACAATCAAGATCAACCATCACAAAGATGATCTAATAGATGCAAATAATTATTTTAAATATTTTTAGTTTTACTTATTATGAAATTGTCAAAGAATAAATTTAAAATAAATTAAAAATGCTAAGGCAGATCACATGGCATGGATGGGATGGAAAACACTGGAGAGGCTCCTGCCTGCAGCCATGCAGCATGGGTGGACCACCACCAACACGATGAACAGGAATGTGGAGGAGAGATGGGAGAGAAAGAGAACAGAACAATATCTGCACTTTGAAGAGAGGTGAAACTGGAGATGAAAGGATGGGAGGAACAGCATGATGCTAGTGGAGTGGCCGCACTGTCACCTGAGGCCATGGAGCTGACCAACCCTCCTGCCCCTGAGGGCCATGTCTAGGTCCATGGCTCTGCAGCAGCAGTGGTCTGGGTAGATATCCATGGCCCATGTTAACAAGAAAGGCCACGTGGACGTATCTGGTCTGTGTTACTGCGTTGGGCCATGCTGATGTCCCAGCCTTCACAGGCCCGCCTCCTCAGGCCCCACCCCTCACCAGCTTTGGCACTCCACTCCAGAAAGCTGGCCCCACCCCTCACCAGATTTGGCACTCCACTCCAGAAAGCTGGCCCCACCCCTCACCTGGACGAAGAAAAGCTAGCCCCCTGAACTGCATGAGGGCAGGATAGATGGCCTCGCCTCATACTGGCTGCAGCACTCCAGAGAGCTTTCCTGGCACATTGACTGGCAGCACGGTAGCGCTAGCCCTGATGGTAGGTGTAGGGGTGAAGAGCCTTGAGTGTGCGAGCTCCAGAGAGCTGGACCTGACCCTCATCAGCCAGGTGATAGCGAGGGTGAGAGATGCCCCACCCCTTCTCCCTTGAAGCCTACAGTGGGAGAGCTGTACCTAGCCTGGTGTGGGCATGGGAGAGCAAGCCTCAGGGCATGAGAGCAGAAGAGCATTCTTGTTCCTTGCCAGCTGCTGCAGGCAGGAGAGCTGGTCCATTTCCTCACTTGGGCAAAGCTGGAGAACTGGCCCTGGTGGAGTGGTCAGCTATCACCCAGGCCCAGATCCAGGGCTTTGACTTATCCCACTCCAATATCTACCTATATAAGAACTGCTGGGCCTGGCTCTGCAGAACCAAAGCTGCAGGATCTCCATGACACAGAGCAACAACAGACTATCCCTGTGATGGTCCAGTATCGATGAGGAAGCAGAATCCGGAGGCCTGGACTCAGACTAATGTACTCATTGCAAAGAACATTTGCTAGTAAAGCTGTTTGGGTAAAAGGGTGCACTGTGTGACACACTGTAACACACTGCAGCTTCCACCACAGTATGTTGTTTGTTTTTTTTTAACCTTTTTTTTCCTTTGGGTTTCAAGAGTAGAGGAACAAGATGAGTGGGATTGGGGTGCATAATGTGGAATTCACAAAGAATCGACAAAGGGTTAAAAAAATTCCATGGCAGAATTTATTGGCTAATTCTTAAGTAATGTACACAGAAAACAATATGCAAATTATAGTAAAATATACCAAAGTCCCACCAAACTTTTATAGTAGTAGAATCTCTCTATGACCTTGGAAAGAGTTCACAGAAAAAAAGCTGGAAAGTTCATCAAAACTGTTTCAGGTATAAACTATGTGTATGTTTTGCTGTGGGATGGTCTGTATGGCAAATGTGTTGCTAATTAGTCAATAAATAAAACAGTGATTGGCCATTGGCTAGGCAGGAAGTGTAGGCGGGACAAGGAGGAGAATAAAGCTGGGAAGTGGAAGGCTGAGTCAGAGAGACACTGCTAGCTGCCACGATGAGAAACAGCATGTGAAGATGCCGGTAAGCCACGAGCCACGTGGCAAGGTATAGATTAATGGAAATGGATTAATTTAAGCTGTAAGAACAGTTAGCAAGAAGCCTGCCACGGCCATACAGTTTGTAACCAATATAAGTCTCTGTGTTTACTTGGTTGGGTCTGAGCAGCTGTGGGACTGGCAGGTGAGAGAGATTTGTCCTGACTGTGGGCCAGGCAGGAAAACTCAAGCAACAATGTTTAAGTTTGTATTTATGAGTGCAGTTCCCAGCGTGGCCAGAAGAAGACATGTGATCCTTTCCCTACAGCTGGAGTCACCAGTGGCTGTGGGATGTCAGATAAGAATACTGGAAAACAGAATCAGTTCTCTAAGAGCAGTACCTACTCTCTTTTTATTTAATTTATTTTTCATTTTATATACAAACCACTGTTCCCCCTCCCTTCCCTTCTCCCGTTCCCCCCTCACCTTCCTCCTGTACCACACCGCATTCACTCCTCATGGGGGTAAAACCTCCCTTGGGTGGTCAATACTGGCCGTCATACCAAGTTAGGCAGGACTAAGCACTTCCGTCCTGCATCAAGGCTGAATAAGGAACCCCACCACAGGGATGTCTTACCAAAAAGCCAGTTCATGTGCTCAGGTTAGATCCTGGTTCCACTGCCAGGGGCCTCACAGACAGATCAAGCCACACAACTGTCACCCACAATCAAGTTCAGGCACCCTCTCCACTATTGCTAGGATTCTTAGCTGGTGACATCCTTGTGGGTTCCTGGGGATTTCCCTAGCACCAGGTTTTCTACTAACCCCACACTGGCTCACTCTGTCAAGATATCTCTTTCATTGTTCTCTCTCTCCATCCATCCTCAAACTGGCAGTACCTACTCTTAATAGCTACACTACACTCCTAGACAATAAAGACTGATTTTAAATCTAGATCGTAAGAAAAAAAAATGTTAAAATCTTCTTCTATCTTCTTTTGCCAAAAGGAGATACCAAACCAAACCCAGGTGAACAGGAAGGGGTCATTGAACTCACTCACTCACTTTCAAACATAGCTACCTGTTCTCATCATTATTACAAAGTTATATGTTCAGTCTGGACTAAAGAGATTGTTGGAAAAGCAAAATGATTACCGGATTTTTAGCTCTTGCAAAATGTAAAAGAAAAAAATTGGGGAAAGCCAAATGGAATCTACATGGATTCTTATATGTCAACCAAATAGATATCCATAAGCATTGTATGTGGAACTAGAGCACATGAACTAGCTCATTGGAAGCTAGATTTTTGGAGCTACACAGTGCAGAGATGGGACTTCTGACAGTGAAAGTGGACATTTAGGGAAGAAAAACAGAAAAAAAAATCAGAGAGGCCCATAAAGGGATGGTTACAGAAATGAATGCTGAGCATGCCAGGAGAATCAAATGATGAGACTAAAAGAGTAGCCTGATGTGTAAATAGAAGGGGAAGAGATTTCATTACCTCATTTTTAAATTTTTTTTCTTTTATTGAAACTAGATCTTTTTTCTCTCATAATATATCCTGGTTGTGGTTTCCTTTCCCTCAACTCCCCCCAGTATTTCCCCATCTCCCCTCTCATCTGGATGATTCATTTTCTGTCTCTCATTAGAAAACAAACGGGCTTTTAAGGGAATATAATTCTATACTATACTGTACCATACCATACTATATTACACTATACTGCACTGTACTGTACTGTACTATTCCATACCATACTGTGCTATAGTATACTATATTATACTATACCATACTGTACTGTACTATACTATACTGTACTATACTATACTGCATTATACTGTACTGTGCTATACTACATTATACTGCACTGTACTATACTACATTATACTGCACTGTACTATACTACATTATACTGTACTGTACTATACTACATTATACAGCACTGTACTATACTGTACTGTGCTATATTATACTGTACTATACTACACTGTACTATACTGTACTGTACTACACTGTACTGCACTCTACTGTACTATACTATAAACTAACACATTGAAATTGGAATAAACAAACAAATAGAAGGAAAGGAATCCAAGAGAAGGCATAAGAAACAAAACATACTTGTTCACACACTTGGGAATTTCATAAAGACACTAAACTATAATCCATAATATAAATGCAAAGGCCTTGGGGCAGACCCATGCAGGCCCTATGCATGATGGCTCACTCTCTGTGTTCAAATGTGCTTTGAGCACACACTGATTTAGAGGGCCTTGTTTCCTTGCTGTCCTACATCGCCTCTGGCTCTCAGAATCTTTCTGTATCCTATTCAGCCAGGTTCATTGCACACTGTGGGGGTGGGGGGAGGATTCATGTAGATATCCCATTTAGACCTGAGTGTTCTAAGGTCACTCATTCACTGCCCACTCTGTGGCGGTGAGTCTCTGTATTTATTCTCTCTGATCCCTGTATTTGTTCCCATATGCTGTAGGAAGAAGCTCATCTGATAATGGCTGCACAAGGCATTGATTTATGAGTGTAGTGCAAGATCATTAGATGTCATTTAGTTGTTACTTTTCTTTTTAACAACAGGAGCATTTGGTTTTACTCTAAGTCTGCAGACTATCTAGTCTCAGGTTCTTGGTCATCCAAGCACTTTTGGTTTGGTGGTATGAATAGGAATGATCACCACAGGCTCATATGTTTAAATACTTGGTCACCTGCAAGTGGCCCTACTCGTAAAGGGTTAGGAGGTGTGATTTTGTTGGAGCAGGTATGTCCTTGTTGGAGGAAATGGGGTGGGATGGACTTTAATTTTTGAAAAGTCCAATCGAGGCTTAGTATCTCTCTCTTCCTGCTGTCCTGCTGCCAATGAATTCAGATGTAGAATTCTCAGCTACTTGTGACTGGGTGCCACCATGCTCCCCGCCATGATAACAATGAAACAAAGCTCCGAAACTGTAAGCAACCCAACAAAATTATTTTCTTTATTAGAGTTGCCATGGTCATGGTATCTCCTCAAGGCAATAGAACAAACACTGAGACAGTCGTCAGTTAGAAAGTTCTGTCTAACGGCCTGGGCCTCCATTCAAATCAGTCATCATCACATCGTCTGTCACCACTGCATTATCCCATTGTCTGTCACCACTGCATTATCACATCTTGCAGGCCGGACGGTAACTCAAACTCTATGGATTCATGTATTTTATTAAGAAGAACATTTCATGAATACTTGTGCTAGCAGGAAAATAATTAACCAATTAATGCTAGTAGTCTTATTCCATATTGAAAGAAAAATTATCAGCAGTCTAACCTGAGTATGGATTTGTTCTTACAGAAGGTGACAAAATTTAGATGCTTTTAGAATGGTGGTAGTGTTATCAAACAAGAGAACTTCATTTACCTTAGAAATCTTCCTTTCGAAAAGTAATTTGCCCCAGCTGCACTTTCAGTTATTTCAAACTTAATTTTTTACAAAACACACACACACACACACACACACACACACACACACACACACACACACACATGCTTTGCCAATAATTTGATATAATCTTTATAGTGTCAAAAAAAGTACTTTGTGAATAGCACTGCCTTTAGAAGTGCTGACATTTCTTTAAAGTTCTCTCTTAGAGGTTTCTCTTTTAAAATTTTAGACACTCTTGGCTTTTCTAGACGTTAGATATCAAGACAAAGAGATTCCATGGAGCGTGTGGTATCCAGTCTGTCACCGGCAGATTGGCTGTCATCTCTGACACTCTCATTTCTAGCTATGATCATCCCAAGAACAGGGAAAAGTTATTACAATCTGAATGCAACCCACAGGGCAATGCCACTCTACAGTCCGCGGGTTATCCTGTGGGTGTCATTAGATTCAGTCTTTGGCTACATGAACATTATGTGATTATTATTCACAAAAGTAAAACAAAACAACAATAAAATATATTAAGTATAGTAACTATTCAGGAGTTAAAAAATTGGAAAATCTGCCTGATTTCACTGGTTTGAACAGATTTGTAGCTCTGAAAAGAGATAATCTCCCCTCTTTACACACTGGCTGTCATTGACATAGTTAACAGCTACTTGCTTAGTAAAAGTGCCACATTTGATTTTAATGATATAGAGATATTTACTTTACTGCAAATTAAAAAAATAACAAAGTATTTAACATTTTAAAATGTGTGGCTATCTCTTCCTATGCAAATGCTTGTGTTTTGAATAAGAATAATGGCAGAATGATATATTTACAAAACCTTGTGCTTTTATTTTTTAGGTGCATCAAATGAAGTCATAATGTGTAATCACTTTGAAAATACTTCTAATACAAAAAAGTATATAAATATTCACATCTAGTGACTGATTCCTTTTTGTTTTCAGTTTCAGTTTGGCTCCAATGGCTAAGCAGCAAGAAGCAGAAAAAGAAAATCTTTCCACAGAAATGCTTTTTGTGAGAAAACTAAGAATTTGTGACAACACTAACAGCTAAATTTACATTTACTAAATCAGTAATTGTGAGGGAGTAGAAGACAAATATGAGAAATGAAAATATTGGAAATAACTGCAGCAAGGGAAATGTGGCACTGTCCTGGCCCTTGACTCCAAAGGACACCTTATGTGAGACTAAACGTACACTGATAAACTACTTTGTCCACAGTTTGGTCCAACAATCGTCAGTTTAGGCACCAGAGTTTAGACTCAGCGGATCCTGGGAAACAACACATTTTCAACATGCACATTGTCAACAGGGCCTGAGTCACTACCTCAGACATGCTGGAGACATGGGCACAGGAATCTCACTGTGAATCTCATCACCTAGAGCTGACTTCTTTGTTTAGATGCTGCATCCTGGCCAGTGGTATTTTTTGTTTTATATTTTGAAATTAAAAAATAGGTTAAACACTGCTGTACATTCTGTGAGGGAGATTTAGAAATACTTTTCAGAGAATGGGGCATGAATTAAATTAGAAAATAGAAACAGGGTTACCTCAATACCAGTGGCAAAAAAAGCTTTTAAAATAATCTTATAAGAATATATATGTAAATCAATCAACCAATCTGCCAAAGTATAAATAAATAAGTGCTGCTGACTGATGAAATGGCTCAGGACTCAAATGAGCTTGCTTTATGACTTGATTCCAGAATCACTTTCAAATACCTGAAGAAATAAGTGACAAGCTAAGAGGATTGCTGGGGCTTTCTGGCTCCCAACACAGCTGACTAAACTCCAGTGTCAAGGAGAGACCCTGCCTCAAAAGAACAGGAACATAGATACAGAGGGGGCTATAGGACACCCCCCTCTGTCCTGCACAAGCATGAACAGAGTCACACACACATACACTCATACACACACACACACACACAAAGCACTATGAAATATCACATGCATTCTCCAAAGCAAATTAAATTATAGATAGTATCAAACAGATTACAAAGAAAAGGACTATATGCTTTGTCATTTTCAGAAGTTAGACAATACAACATTGTACCTTCAGGAATAATGACATTGTAAATAGAAGAATTGCTTAAGTTCATAGACATTTTAAATAATTGTAAGGACAATGAAAGTACAATTAAATGTTTTTGTGTTATCATTTAAAAGTAATTTTTTCCTATACTTGTTTCTATTTTCTTTGGAAGTATCTTCAAGTGAATTCAATTTTACAGTGCTAGCTGTCAGGATACTAAACAATTTTTGTCTCCTTTTGATTAGATCATAGTATGATGAAAGTATCCTCTGGTGTGTAAAGGCACAAATCATAGTATGATGAAGATATACTTAGATATGGAGAGATAGAGAGGTTTAGAGAGACAAGAGACAAAAGATGATATATTGATGCCTGTTACTTTGTGTACTAATTAAATTAAAAGGCCCAGATTTATAAGAGACATATAAAAATAAGATGACTTAATATGTGTAAAACTTTAATAAATAAGGGTTTATCAGAAATTACTTAGTGTACTGAAGAGCAGTCTCAGTCAGTAAAGTACTTGCCATAAAGCATGAAGTTCTGAGTTCGGACCCCCAGCACATCTCGAAAAGCTTGGCACAGGAGTACATGCTTTCCTATAATAACACTGCAGAAGGATAGCCAGTGATTCTAAACAACCAGTGAGCTTCACGTTCAGTGAAAGACCCTGATTCAAAAACTAAGTTGGAGATACTTGAGGAAGACACCTGATGTCAACCTTTGGCCCTCACAGTCACATGTAGCCAAACATAAACACACCAAACATTTAAAAATATACAAACAGATAGGCACACATAAAATGTATTTTAAAAAATGAAACATTCTCTTTAGTTAAATGAATAATTTAGATAAAATATTGTTTTTTGTTAGCCAATAATATTTATCTAATCCTATAATACAGCTGATGTAAAATGTCATGTCTATAAGAATAAATAAAAGTATAGATCAGAAACATTTTTGCAAATATATGAATTAATTATGTTATAAAGCATAAAAAGTGATGAACTCTGAACATAATCATATGAAAGACATGGTGAAACTCTAACTTCAAACTTCATTCTAATTTAAAGCACTGATAATAGCATAGGATATCCTTAATTCTAAATATAATCATTTTAAACTCTCACATTTTTACATATATCATTTTTTTAAATTTCTATCATATTTTAAATCTCAGTTTGCATGCCAAAATGCATACAAACAAATAAAATGAATGTTTACACTGTTGATTTAAGAAGAATCTTTCCTAAATAAATGCTGTATGTTCAAAAATAATGTTGATGTTATACTGGGAATTCATTTTTATCACTAATTTAAGGTTCTGATATACTCAGAAGGCTACTTGGTGTTTGTAATAAACTATAGAGAACTTATGTTAAACCTCGGTGGGAAACTCAAATTTGAGGAACAGGGATAAAGAAGCAGAAAACAAAAGGGATGTTGACTCGAGAGTTGATAAAATATACTGATGAGTCAAGGACAAGTCTTGTGACACATCAATTTAGTCTTTGGAACTATATTAATAGAAAGAAACCAGAAAGAGAGCACTTAGTTTGTATTTTCCATTTATCTAAATCAACATAGCATCAGCCATTAGTCATTGTTTATGACTGTTCCTCTGTAACATTTATCATACATTGTTTTATTCCCCTGAAACTCTAATGCTCTCAAATTTATATATAAACATATCGTGACTCCCTCCTTTAACTGAATTTAGCTCCTGAATAGTGAGGGAAGAGAGCACACACACTCAGAGGCCAGAATTACTAGGTATCTTTCTTGTCCGTTTCTGTACTTTCTTTGTTGAAACAGGGTCCATTGCTGAAAAAGAACCTCACTGATTTAGCTAGATTAAACATCCAACAGGCCACAGGGATCCTCCTGTCTCCACCTTCCCAGTGCTGGGATTACAAGCCTGTGCCACTCCTCTCAGCTTTCTTATATAAGTTCTCAGGATCTGAACTCAGATACTCATACCTACGGGGAAAGCAGTATCAACCCATCTTAATTTGGTTCCTTTTATTTTTTCTATTCCAAAATCTACCCCCTGGTTATATCCTGTGTTTCTTTAGTACCTCACATAATTATGTCTTATATAAAGATTAATAAATTGCCATAATCATAAAAAGAAATTAAAGGCAATATAAAGTGGAATACTTCTCTGTTTTATTAAATGTGATGTTGAACTCAATTTGCTCTACTAATAAGAAATGGTTAAATGTGTTTCCCATAAGAAGAAAGTGCAAATCTGTGAGATTGCAGATAGAAGAAATCTAGCATAACAGATATATTTCAGATGTCAGACACAAATCAATGAGGACACCAGTTCAGAGACATGGGAGGTGGCATTCTTCAGCTGTATCATTTTAAGGGCAAAATGTTCAAATCAATATGACTTCAAGTTAAAAATCTCTTCTAAAGTAGAGTATATAATATTTTTTGGAAATACAGAAATAGGATTGATCAAATATTAGTTCAAATATCATACATATTAGAAAACCCTAAATGTTTTATGCAAATCATTAGAGCAGGCACATCACACTATAAAACTGAATTTTGGTTCACTGAATTTTTTGACCTTTTATCTGACAAAACTATAAAACACTTTCATTATTCACTAAAGTCAAATAATTCATTTCATTCAGTAGGTTTTAGTATAGATTTGTAGAGAACATGCAAATAATTATAAAATCACAAGCTGGTGTATGCATAGATTCTGAGAAAATACACAGGAAAGCATATATACTTCTCCTAACTTAAAATTCAAATAATTTATTTGAAAGGTAAAGCTGGAAGTATCTAGTACTGGCAGAGAATCCATTTATCCTGTGACCCATATCTGTCCTATGTGCTATGTTTTTCATGAAATGTGTCAGTCATTGAAATTTTGTTCAAATTTTGAGTCTGTTGTACACATTGGTTGAACTATAAATACTAAGATTTTACTGAGAGTATGTCTTTTTAATCAGCATGCAACAGAGACCACGTCATTACAAGAATTCAGTCAATTAAAATCATACTTATTGGGCTAGTTTGTCAGCATCTCACAATCAGACAGCAATCATTTTTCTGTCCCTTTATATTTTGAATGGAAAGCAAAATATAGAGGTCTTATAAAAATCTAAACTAAATCTCAGAAACAAGGTCTGACAAAGACCACAGAAATCTGAAGCAACTATAACTACCGAGAAAGAAAAGAAAGGAAGGGGAAGGAAGAAAAGAAAAAGATGACCCATCATAGTTGGCAGTAAAATGTCAGTCTCAGGAAATATCTAATTTGACCTGGGTTGTTTTTATTTCTTTCACTCAATTATTTATCCATTTCTTTTCTCTCATATAAGAAAAAAGAAATCACGTATCTTGCAGCACCTTTAGCCAAAGCTTCAGAACCAGAGTCAGACTTTAAATCACTTAAAAGATTTGCAAATCTCAGGGGCTTTTGATAAATTTTCAATCCAAGAGGATGGTATTAGGGGTCATTAAAAGCCTGAGTAAAGGTGATTGAAGCTCAGGGAATTCTACATCCTTCAGTAGCTTTAGCAGCAATGTGGATCTATAGTGGGGAACGATCTAACTCTGGGTAAGGCCCACAGGTGTAGAATACTCCTTTACACTTTTTGAAGATGTGTAACTGTGAATGGTTTAATAATGAGATGAATTGTCAATAGCTAGGCAAGAAAAGTCTAGACTGGACTTCTGGAGACAGAGAGGACTCAGAGATTAAGAAAGATGGAGTTACTAGCCAGACACAGAGGATGCAGGCCATGGAGGAAGAGAGATAAAAGTCATAAGACATGTGACAGCATGTAGATTAATAAAAGTGGGTTAAGTTATAAGATCTAGTCAGAAACAATGCTAAGCTAAGGTCAAGCTTTCATAACTAATAATAAGTCTCAATGTCATTTTTGTGCATTGGTGGCCCAAAGCAAAATCTGCCTACATATGGCATCCAACGTGGGGGCTCAAGTATCCAAACAGTGTTTGTCAAAATTTAGGGAACTCGGTTACAAATTGTTACTGGTCATGGTCAGGGAAAAGACTAAACAAAGGAGATTACATTCAGGGATCAGTTTCTGAAGGGGAAAGTGGGATATTATATAGAAATAATGGGAAAAAAGGATGGATTGTTGAGTTTACTTTTCAGCAACTACTAGCCTCACATATTTTACATAGGTATAAAGTTTTGTATATTAATACAAATTTAGAGTTAGTTTTGTTGTACTGTATACATGTTTATATTTATTTGTAAGATACTTTTGTATATTGATGCAAATTTAAGGTTGTTTTTGTTATAGTGTATCATATGTTTCTATTTCTTCTTTAACATCTTTTACCTAAGCAGCTCATTTAATAATGTAATGTAAAGCCTTATACCTATTACCTAGTTATGATACTGAAAAATACTGATTAGTATTTAATCATCTATAACAATCAAAATTAGGTATACCTTGTTAGATATGTTTCCAAGGTCATTCAGAGTTATAGTTTAAATTGATAAATAGTCTTCAAACACTTCAGAGACCTACAGAATATGACATTTTAATGTTTTAATAACAAATCTTTACATGATAATTAAACATGTCTGCTCCTGGCAGCACCAATTTACTTCAAAAGATAATGGTGGGCATCAAAGAATTTCCATATGGAGTTCACTTTCATTTGCGGCAAGGTTAGCCACTGGGCAAAGAAACTTCCCTTGCTCAACTGCTGACAGTATGCTGTCCAAATTGGAAAAGTAAGATACAAAATAAAACTGCCAATCTTGCCAAGACAAGGTAGGACAGTCCTTCAAAATTACTACTTCCCAGAAATATCTGTCAGATAATTTAGGCCTGTAGGCTGAAGATGAATGCCCCAATTTTACAAAGAAACCTTGGCTGATTGCCCAGGCAGCCAGCTCTTTCTCTCATTTCTATAGTTTTGGAAGTTGTTTGAACTATACTTTCTGTTTGCTCTGGTAATATCTTTCTTGGGTCTCTGATGGAGTTGAAGACTAGATAGTTATAATTACAGTTTTCCTTGTTAGAAAATTCAGAAAAGAAACTCACAAAAGTGGAGTAAAGTGTATAAGTTTGAGAGACATAAAAGTTTAAATTGCTTATGTAAGAAAATGTTTTGAGGTAAAAAACATAGTTTTGCGTTGGTAATAAAAGTTAAAATAGGAAGTAAATTAGGTAGAAACTTTGGACTCACCAGGATAAGATAGATAGATAATCTCTAAATTTAGCAAAGACAAATGGACCAGGAATTATGAATATATTTTTTATGTGTGTTGGGTCCCCTGGAAGTGGAGTTACAGACAGTTTGTGAGCTTCCATGTGGGTGCTGTGCAAATAGAACCCTGGTCCTCTGGAAGAGCAGCCAGTGCTCTTAACCTCCAAGCCATCTCTCCAGCCCCTATGAATGTAATTCTTATCTGATAATTGTTCATGTTATTTGTAGTTTTATGTTTTTGTTAAAACCTTTCCTTTTTATTTAGATAAAAAGGGGAAAATGTTGCAGAATATTTATTTGTGTGAAAATATGTCAGTTATTGGTTGCATAAAGAGCTGAATAGCCAATAGTTAGGCAGAAAGAAGTTAGGCATACCTTCTGTGTGAAGAGAGGACTCGAAGATGAAAAAAGACAGAGTTGTCAGCCAGATACAGAGGAAGCAGGGCATGAAGGACAAGAGATAAAAGCCACAAGCCATGTGACAGCATATAGACTAAAAAAATTGGGTAATTTAAGTTATAAGAGCTAGTTAGAAACCAGCATAAGCTGAGGCTGAACTTTTAAAAGTAATATTAAGTCTTAATGTCATATTTTGTGAATTGGTGGTCCGAAGAAAAACCTGCCCACACACAGATCTTTTTCACAGTAAAGCTGCAGACCTAGGCAAGAGACCTGAGGTGACACAAGGTAATACCTGACCTTCAGAGTGAGACAAGAGATTCAGCTTCTGGTCCTACTTGCCAGCCTTAAAAACCAGCCATGTTGACAGAAAAACACTTTACTTTCTTGGTGTATTTCTGCACTCTGATAGTAGATTTCCTTTGCAGATATCCCATTGCTCTGGCATCTACAACATCTTGATGTCTCCAACACAACCCAGACTTCACCTTCACAGTTTCTTGCAATGGCTTCTCTGAGCCTCCATGCAGGGACACCCCTGACACATGTCTGATCTAAGGAGATTGTGTTAGCCAAGAAGGGAGATTCTACAACCCCTTTTTTCTATTCTTGACTCTAAAGTCAGAACACCATGGCTGAATTTGTCAAGTTCTCTGGCTTGCTGAGGCTGAGACATGGTCCTCTCTTTCAATTACATTTTTTTAATATCAGCATTCTGTTATTGGTGGTTCCATTCCCAGTTTTAGCTTTCCATTAATTCCTTCTTACAAGATGCAAGCTTAGCTGGACAGGCTCTTTCCTTGAGTTCACAACTCCCTTAATTCCATTTAGCTTAGGGTTTTCTTTTTTTTTAACCTTTTTATCTCCTTGAGCACAGGAATTGGTACCAACACCAACTTTCCTGTGCTTCTTTTCTCTCCTTGTTGTGTATTTTGTATTTCTCCTCACCTCTTTCATTCTTCTCATTGTAGATCTGCATTGGAGTGATTATTAATTACCAAGTGACCCATTCAATACTAGGCAGTCTTGAAATCTCCTCTGACAATACCATTAATCTATAACTCTTCTATTTGGCCACAGGAAGTTTTTTAGGATAAGGGCAAAAAGTAGTCTCATTTTTTCCAAACATATCACAAGAATGGTTTCTAGGCCACTTACTAATATTGCTCCTTTCTGAAAATTGTTGAGATGAGCTCCCAGAGTTCAAACCACTTTCAGCACTCTTCACCATGCATCTACAAGGGTGACCCCTTAAACCCAGCTTAAAGTGTCTAACTGATTTTCCAGTGCAAAGTCCACAAGTATTCCATTTTCCTCCACTAAGCAGGATAATCAGGCCTGTCACAGAAATACCACACTCCTTGGCACCAATTTCTATCTTGGTTACTATTCTATTGTTGTGAAGAAACACCATGACTACGACAACTTTTTATAAAAGCAAGGATTTAATTGGGGGCTTGATTAACGTTTCATAGGTTTAGTCCATTATAATCATGGCAGGAAGCATGCCAGAGGGCATAGCAGGCATGTTTCCAGAGAAATAGTTGAGAGGTATATCCAGATTTTCAGGCAGGAGGAAAAGATAGCTACTGGACCTGGCATATATTTTTGAAACTGGAAAGTGGAAAGTCCACCCCCAGTGACACATTTCCTCAAACAAAGCCACATCCAATCCAATGAGGCTATAAACTGTAATCCTTATAATCATTTCAAGTATTTCTACTCCCTGGTGACAAAATGTTCAAATATATGAGCCTATGGGTGTCATTATTATTCAAACTACCACAGACACATTCACATGAAAAGGAAAAGACTCATGAGTGCTCAACCCTGGACAAAGAAACACTGGCAACTAAGGAATGCTGAGAGTTTAAGAGTCTTCCTAAAGGAAGGGCTCCTAAATTGGTTATCTTTTGTATTTTTACATAAATATTACATTATTTATAATATATTATACATAATATCATAAGATTAGTGTCTTAATTTATCATCCAGTTTTTTTCTGTTGTGACATAGGAATAATAATAATTTATGCATGTTTATTTTGTATCTTGCAATTTCACTGTTGTAGCCAATATCAATCTTCACTGTGTTTTGATAGAATTTTTTGTTCCTTATCTGTATAAGATAATGTACCACAAGCAAACAGAGGCAATTTAAAATCATTCTTTCAGCCGGGCGGTGATGGCGCATGCCTTTAATCCCAGCACTCGGGAGGCAGAGCCAGGCGGATCTCTGTGAGTTCGAGGCCAGCCTGGGCTACCAAGTGAGTTCCAGGAAAGGCGCAAAGCTACACAGAGAAACCCTGTCTCGAAAAACCAAAAAAAAAAAAAAAAAATCATTCTTTCAAATATGGATGAGCCATATTTTCCATTCTCTTGGTTAGTTTCCAAGGCTAGAAACTATAAATCATGTTGCATCAAAAATGTGAGTGTTCACATCCAAGTCATGTTGTTCTGCTACGAGAAATAGCTGCAGCTATTCACTGTTTAATTCCAGATCATATGCAGTTTTCTAATGTACATGGATTACTGTGTTGGTGTATGGTGGTTTTTTTCCAGCTAGTTGAGAGGTTTTAGCTTGATGGGATATTTGATTGTAATGAATTCATTTTTTTCATCCAATATCAACATATGCTTTTTTATTCTTCTGTGATCCATTTTTGATGAGCATAAATTGAGTAATTCTGGTATCCATTGTGTAAATTTGATTTGTATATTATCCTTTTTGATGTACTAATGCATTCATTTTGCAAATACTTTATATAGTATTTTTGCATCTATATTTTAAAGATATATTAATGTACATTTTCAACTTTTTGTATTACTTTCTGGTTTTTTTTTTTTTTTTTTTTTTTTTTTTTTTTTTTTTTTTTTGGTTTTTCGAGACAGGGTTTCTCTGTGTAGCTTTGCGCCTGTCCTGGAACTCACTTGGTAGCCCAGGCTGGCCTCGAACTCACAGAGATCCGCCTGGCTCTGCCTCCCGAGTGCTGGGATTAAAGGCGTGCGCCACCACCGCCCGGCCTACTTTCTGGTTTTGATAGCAGAGTAATCATTGTCTCTGAATCACTTTGGAACAAATCTGTATCTTTTTTTCAATAGCTTATGATCAATTGATAAAAATATTTATTAATTATTACTTAAACTAATGATATATTTACACAGTGATATTATTTATCTGTTAGAAATCATTCTTCCATAAAATACTTTCTTTGCTTATACATTTCATCTCATTACTCATTACTCATTTCTCTTTTCAATGTTTCTGCTTTTTTATGGTTCAGCCTTACCTTATTATAGGTATCCAGCAATTTATCATTTTATTCAACTAAACTAAAACATTTCTGTACAGTAACTTATGTAAAAGTGTTTTCATATTGGTAGTATTAATTTATTATATGTCAGTTGTCTTCAATTTTGTTTATTGAAACATTAGATAATAATAAACAGGCAATAAGTTGATCAGTCATGTCTCAAAGGAAAGCTTATGAATAGCCATGAAGCATATTAATAATGGTTCAAAATCAAGTTATTACCATGCATTTATCAATTTAAAAATCAAAATAAGACATTTTACTCCAGCTGAGTACTTATTATAAAAACACAAAAATCTTAAATTATGTTTAGAATACTGAGGAAGTGAGCATCTGATTCACTAAATATAACTGCAATAGCTCAGCAAATATGAGATATATTTTTTAAAACCCAAAAGTATAATTAAAATATAATTAGCCATTCAATTTATTTGCATAAATATTAAAAATAAAGTCAATTAATAGCTAAATTATAATGTTTACTTTGGTATTTTTTCACTAGTGTCAAGATATAAAATAAATCACAGTAATTGACCATGTAAGAGTGAACAATGGCAATGTAAAAGTTACATTTGATTTGATCTATGCAATTTTTAGACCTAAGAAAGATGAGAATATTATCAATTTTGCCACTGTAATAGAAAGATAAATATTGCATATTGAAATAAAGAGTGGACCTCATAGAAGAAAAGTGCAGATGATGTGTTTCAGGGTCTTGAGGGATGAGAAAATGATCTCAGAAAATCAATGAGAAATAAGGAACTTGCCATTATAAACCCAACCTTGTGGTTTCTTTTATAACATGGGACTACATTACAGACCTCATTGCAGGTGCTCTCTTGGATAGGGAGTGAAGAATCTGTCTGGGCCAGCACCAAAAAGACGTTCCTGACTTAGGCTTTTAACCCTTACCTGACTCTATTGTTCTATACCCTATGTTGAACTAAGTCCCATGATATAAAATTCCCACCATGCTGAAAAGGTAATGAAAAGTTAAACCTTGCTTTTATCCTTGTGGTTTGTTGCAAAAGTTGTTCCAGGAACTTCTTAGACAATTTGCTTTGAAGGCGGGTCTCCATAGAGACTCCTCTGGCTTCTCTTGCCAGTTCTCCCCTGCAAGTTGTGTGCATCTTGTTGTCCTTCCCATCCCTCTCTTATTTTCACTGTTAAGGAACCTCCTCTGCAAGGTTTAAAGAAGAGATCCTTCCCTTTGAAACCCCATTGCATATATGTCTCCATATATATTTTCTTTTCTGTCTAATGTCCCCATCTAAACCCAAAGTTCAATCATAGCCTTGAGGTCTTTTAATTTTAATAAACCTGACATTTGAAGGAATTGTGAATTATGTGTCAGCCTCTTTTCCAGATCAACTAACATCGCTCTGTTTTATTTCATAGTTCTTAGGTTTTGATACAGTTTGTAGAAAGTTACTGGGGAAACTGGTTCTTTTTGGGTTTCTTAGTCTCTATGGTACAATTTAGAAGTTCTCTAGAAATGAAATTTGACAACTTTTGTTATTTAAGGAAAAAACAATGAGCATGCAAGCTGTAAATTTTGGCAGCTGCCATACAGCAAATGGAAACATAAGTAAATCAAGCTACTGGCAATGAGGGGCAACAAGTAGCCTGATGTGACAACAGAAAAGGAGGCCCTCAGAAAAAGAGTGAGATACCTCCAAGTCCCCAGGAAAGTACGTTTTGCCTTTGGCATATAACTGATAAATTGATAAACAGAAGTAAAGGGTTATATTGTAAAAATATCAACAAACCTGTACATCATAATATGGAGCAAAGACTCAAACACAGAAAGAAAATCAAAATTGGAAGCAAAATCTTCTTCATATGTGGATCTTAGCCTATAATATTAAGGTATATTCATGTAAGCAGATGTGATTGTCCACATATTATAAACTTCAAAAAGGAGAAGAAGAGAGAGTAATAAAATGTTATGAGGAAGGGTAGAATGAAGGCAAAATGACAAGTCACACAAGTGAATCAAAGCTATTTTTTTCCTTGTTTAAACTCCATAACTTTGTTTTTCTTTATTGTGTTCAATAAGTATGTAAAACATAATTAATTTTGCAAATGTGAATCCCTAACCAAAGAAAGAATGGCCATTCTACTATATAGATAACTTTGACTATACATTAATGGGCAAATGTTTTAGTGACTTTTTTCTTTTTCCCTTTTACTAGAAATTGAATTTTTTATCTAACACAATATATCTTTATTGCAATTACCCCTCCCTCTATTCCTCTCAATTTCTCCCCACTTCTCATCAAATCTGGATCCACATTTTGAGTGACTTTCTTAACTTAGAAGTGAAATGTACTTATTTTATGTTAATTTAAATAAAATGACCATTGTAAGAGAATATAGCAAAACCACTGAAATAGACAACTCAAGATGTTTTGATTACAGTTTCCCCTCCCTCTACTCCTTTCAGTTTCTCCCCACTTCTCATCACATCTGGATGCACATTTTGTGTGACATTCTTAACTTAGAAGTGAGATGTTTTTATTTTATGTTAATTTAAATAAAATTATCTTCGTAAGAGGATACAGGAGAACCACTGAACCAGACAACTCTGTGGGTAGACAAATATTTATTGGTGTGCAGGAGTTAGACTATCTCATGAAAGTAGACAGAATCAGCTAGTAGGAAAGCAAGTGGATTTTATAAGACAGTAAGCAGGGCTGGGGTCTTTGAGTTGGTGCAGGATGTTGGGGTTAACTGGGAACTGCATGTTACCCCAGTTGGTAGACTGTCAGCGAGAGTGAAGAGAAGCAGCAGCATCTTGAAAAACAAAAACTTGCATTTTGAGGTTTCTGAGGAATGCTGGTTTATGATAGGAATCATTCTGTTTACTGGAAAGAATCATTCTATTTACCCAATAAAAATCTGCCCGAGATTAGGCAATGGCCATCATCTTAAAACATTGTTAACAATACTGCCATTTGGAGACTGCTTTGTGACCTAAAAATTTAATAACAGAGAAAGAAAAATTGAATTTTTAAAATGTGTTTTTGAGGGAGTTTTATAAGCTGAAAATTGTTTCTTTGTTTAAAATTACAAAAAGTGATTCTATAATAGTGTTATTTAACATGAAAGTTGTCATATTATATGTAAAATAACATACAATATTTTCCATTTAAAAACAGGAAAAAAAGAAAGAAAAGTAAAATCTCAGAAGTGTGGGCAGGCCTCACAGCAGAGACTCTACAGTGGTGCCTGAAATGTGGCTGCAAATCACTGACTGAGAGAGGCTCTGGGAAACAATGGGGCATTATCTTACTAAGGGGGTTAAGGTTTCTCTCATCTCTTTTTGGTATTTTTGAATACAAGTTCTCCATCTAGAGTTTGAAATTGAACTTAGAACAAATTCCAGATACCTTCACTTTTCAAAATAGTAATTTAGTGTCCATTGACTGTCAAAGCTGAACTTTATAATTTACTGTTATCAAGAAAACAAGACAGACTCCACCAGCTCCAATGGGACCAAAAGGTGAATCTTTGGTCTCTTGGCCAATCACCCCAGTTTCTAGGCTTTAGGCCCAGGGGCACAAATAATGCCCCCATACCCCACCAATTACAGCCTAAGTTGCAGGCCAGCAGGCAGGACTCCTGTAGGCAGGCCTGACCATGCCCTCCCACCAGACCAAACCACAATCCACCCCAAACCACCCATCCACTGAGACTGCAGCTGCTCCCTGAGACACAGACTCCACCAGCTCTAATTGGACCAAGAGCTCCAATTGGACCAATAGTGGCTCCCTGAGACACAGAAACTGTTTGCACCAGTTGGAGGAAGAGATAAATAGATGCCAGTGCAAGAATATATTCAATAACAGAAAGAACAATATGCCACCACCAGAACCTAGGGGTTCTACATCAGCAAGACACGAACATCACAATGTAGAAAAGGCAGAAGTAAATGACTTCAAAAATGACATTAAGATGATGATAGAGGACTTTAAAGAGGAAATGAAAAATTTCCTTAAAGAAATTGAGAAAAAGACAAACAAAAAATTGCAAGAAATCAATAAAAACCTTAAAAAATGCCAAGTAAAACAAGAAAAAGCAATTAAACAGGTGATGGAAACAGTTCAGGAATTGAAAATGGAAATAGAAACAATGAAGAAGACAAAAACAGAGTGAATGTTGGAAATAGAAAATCTTAATAAACAAACAGAAACTACAGATGCAAGCATAACCAATAGACTACAAGAAATGGGAGAGAGAATCTCTGCCATGAAGAATACAATAGAAGGAGTAGATTTGTCTGTCAAAGAAAATATTAAAGCTGAAAAAGTCATAGCACAAAATGTCCAGGAAATTTGGGACACCACAAAAAAGCCAAACCTAAGAATAATAGGAATAGAAAAAAGGAGAAGAAAACCAACTCAAAGGCTTAGAAAATATATTCAACAAAATCATAAAAGAAAACTTTCCAAACCTAAAGAAGGAAATGCATATGAAGACACAAGAAAGTTACAGAACACCAAATAAACTGGACCCAATAAAAGCTGGACCTACCTGGACTGAGTCTACCAGGTTGATCTCAGTCCGCGGGGGAGGCTTTGCCCTGGAGGAGGTGGGAATGGGGGGTGGGGCTAGGGGAAGATGAGGGGGGCCAGAGGGGGGAGAACAAGGGAATCTGTGGCTGATATGTAGAACTGAATTGTATTGCAAAATGAAAATAAAAAATTTTAAAAAAAGCAGTTCCCCTGCCAAATAATAATCAAACATACAGAATAAAGAAAAATATTAAGAGATGCAAAGGAAAAAGGCCAAGTAACATATAAAGGCAGACCCATCAGGATATCACCTGACTTTTCAATGGAGACTCTGAAAACCAGAAGGTCGTGGACAGATGTTATGCAGACACTAATAGATCATGGACGCCAGCCCAGACTACTATACTCAGCAAAACTTTCAATTTCCATAGACAGAGTAAACAAAATATTCCATAATACAACCAGATTTAAACAATACCTTTCCACAAATCCAGGCTTACAGAAAGCACTAGAAGGAAAAATTCAACCCAATGAAGTTAAATGCACCCATGAAAACACAGTCAAAAGATAATCCCACACCAATAAATCCCAAAGAAGGAAAACACACAACACTACCACCATAAAATAACAGGAATTAATGATCACTGGTCATTAATATTCCTTAATATCAATGGACTCAATTCACTTATAAAAAGACAAGGTAATAGAATGGATATGAAAACAGAATCCATCTTTCTGCTGCATACAAGAAGCACACCTCAACTTTGAAGACAGACACTACCTCAGAGTAAAGGGCTGGGAAAAGTCTTTCCATTTAAATGGATTTAAGAAGCAAGCTGGTATAGCTATACTAATATCTAACAAAATAGACTTCAACCTAAAATTAATCAAAAGTGATCATGGGTATTACATATTCATCACACGAAAAATCCATCAAGATGAAGTCTCAATTCTGAACATTTATGTCCCCAATACAAAGGCAACTACATATGTACAATAAACATTACAGCTGGGCAGCAGTGGTATCATGCGTTTAATCTCAGCACTGGAGAGCCAGGCAATTCTCTGTGAGTTTGAGGCCAGCCTGATCAGGAACCAAAACAACACAGAGAAACCCTGTCTTGGAAAAAAAAAGAAATATTACTATAGCTTAAATCACACATCAAACCCCACACACTAATAATGGGAGACTTCAATCCCCCACTCTCACCAATGGACAAATCTGCCAGACAGAAACTTAACAGAAAAAAAGGGAACTAACAGACATTATGACTCAAATGGACTTAGACATCTACAAAACATTCCACCCAAACACAAGAGAATGTACCTTCTCAGCACCCCATGGACCTTTCTCTAAAATTGACCACATACTCAGTCACAAAGCAACTCTCAACAGATTCAAAATAATTGGAATAACCTCCTATATTTTGTTGGACCACCATGCCTTAAAGTTAGAATTCAACAACAACACACATTACAGAAAGCCTACAAACTCATGGAAACTGAACAATGCTCAACAGAATCACCACTGAGTCAAGAAAGAAATAAAGAAATTAAAGACTTTCTAAAATCCAATGAAAATGAATGTACAACATAGCCAAATTTTTGGGACACTATGAAAGCAATGCTAAGAGGAAAGTTCCTAGCACTAAATGCCTACAAAAGAAGATAGAGAAATCTCATACTAGCAACTTAACAGCACACCTGAAAGATCTAGAAGAAAAAGAAGCAACCTTACCCAGGAGGAGCAGACAGCAGGAAATAATGAAATTCAGATGTAGCATGAATCTTAACAGGTCTTATTAATAAAATCAAACCTGGGCCAGGTATTGGGGTGAACACTGGAAGATCAGAGAAGCAGCACAAGCCACAGCTAACCTCACCTGGCCAACTTCTCAGCTGATCTTGTTTCCTCAGACTGGAAGCCTCTGTGTCCTCATATCTGAATGGCTCTCAGCTGAAATGTGCTGCTCAAAACCTAAAAGCTTAACCAGTCAAATGCTTCTAGTTTCTGGTCCTCACACTTTATATACCTTTCTGCTTTCTACCACCACTCCCTGGGATTAAAGGCCCGCTTTCTGGGACTAAAGGTGTGAGTCACCATGCCTGGCTGTTTCCAATGCGGCCTTGAACTCACAGAGATCCAGAGGGATTTCTACCTCTGGAATGCTAGGATTAAAGGTGTGAGTGCCACCATTTTCTAGCCTTTGTATCTAGCGGCTGTTCTGTCTCTGACCCCAGATAAGTTTATTAGGGTGTACAATATTTTGGGGAACACAATACCACCACATTCAGGTCTGAAATCAATAAAACAGGAACAAAAGGGAAAGTGCAAAGAATCAATGAAACTAAGAGTTGATTCTTTTTTAGAAAATCAACAAGGTAAACAAACCCTTATGCAAACCAACTAAAAGGCAGACAGAGAATTTCCAAATTAACAAAATCAGAAAAAGGGAGACCTAACAACTGACAGTGAAGAAATCCAGACAATCATCAGGTAATATTTCAAACAACTGTACTCCACAAAACTGGAAAATCTAAAAGAAATGGACAGTTTTCTGGATAGGTATAACATACCAAAATTAAATCAAGACCAGGTGAGCAATTTAAATAGACCTGTAACTCCTGTGGCAATAGAAGCAGTCATTACAAGTCTCCCTATCAAAAAAAGCCCAGGGTCAGATGACTTCAGTGGAGAATTCTACCAGAATTTTAAAGAAGATCTAATGCCAATACTCCTCAAATTGTTCCACACAATGGAAACAGAAGAAACAGTGTCAAACTCTTTCTATGAAGCTACAGTTATTCTGAAACCCAAACCACACAAAGATGCAATGAAGAAAGAGAACTACAGACCAATCTCTCTCATGAACATTGATACAAAAATATTCAATAAAATATTGACAAACCAAATTCAAGAACACATAAAATAAGTCATCCATCATGATCAAGTAGGCTTTATCCAAGGGATGCAGGGATAGTTCAACATATGAAAAATCTGTCATATAAACAATCTGAAAGATACAAACCACATAATCATCTCATTAGATGCTGAAAAAGCCTTTGACAAAATCCAATACCCCTTCATGATGAAGGTCTCGGAGAGATCAGGAATACAAGGGACATACCTAAACATAATAAAGGCAATTTACAGCAAGCTA
Source organism: Peromyscus californicus insignis (assembly GCF_007827085.1). Classification (NCBI taxonomy): domain Eukaryota; kingdom Metazoa; phylum Chordata; class Mammalia; order Rodentia; family Cricetidae; genus Peromyscus; species Peromyscus californicus. Next base: position 52,102,509 of record NW_026294525.1, read on the forward strand.
ACAGCCAACATCAAATTAAATAGAGAGCAACTCAAAGCAATTCCACTAAAATCAGGAACAAGACAAGGCTGTCTACTCTCCCCATAACTATTCAATATACAATATTCATTCAAGTACATGAAGTCCTAGCTAGAGCAATAAGACAACAAAAGGAGATCAAGGAGATACAAACTGGAAAAGAAGAAGTCAAACTTTTGCTATTTGCAGATGATATGATAGTCTAGATAAGTGATCCCCAAAATTCTACCAGGGAACTCCCACAAATGATAAACAATTTCAGTAATGTGGCAGGATACAAGATTAACTCAAAAAAGTCAGTAGCTCTCTTATACACAAAAGATAAATGGGCTGAGAAAGAAATCAGAGAAACATCACCCTTTAAAATAGCCACAAATAATATAAAATACCATGAGTAATTTTAACCAAACAAGTGAAAGACATGTATGACAAGAACTTTAAGTCCTTGAAGAAAGAAATTAGAGAAGGTATCAGAAAATGGAAAGGTTGCCCATGCTCATGGATATGAAGAACCAATACAATAAAAATGGCAATCTTACCAAAAGCAATCTACAGATTCAATGAAATCCCCATCAAAATCCCAACACAATTCTTCACAGACTTTGAAAGAACAACACTCAACTTCATATGGAAAAGTAAAAAACCCAGGATAGCTAAAACAATCCTTTACAATAAAGCAACTAATAGAGGCATCACCATCCCTGACCTCAAGCTCTGTTATAGAGCTATAGTAATAAAAACAGCTTGGTATTGACATAATAAGTGACATGTGGACCAATGGAAATTGAATTGTAGATCCTGACATTAATTGACACACCTATGAACACCTGAGTTTTGACAAAGAAGCCAAAACTGTACAATGGAAAAAAGAAAGCATTTTCAACAAATGGTGCTGGCATAACCGGATGTCAACATGTAGAAGATTGCAAATAGATCCATGTCTATCACTATGCACAAAACTCAAGTCCAAGTGGATCAAAGATCTCAACATAAATCCAGCTACCCTGAACCTGATAGAGGAGAAAGTGGAAAGTAGCCTTGAATGTATTGGCACAGGAGACCACTTCCTAAATATAACACCAGTAGCACAGACACTGAGAGCAACAATTAATAAATGGGACCTCCTGAAACTGAGAAGCTTCTGCAAGGCAAAGGACACTGTAAATAAGATAAAACAACACCCTACAGAATAGGTAAATATCTTCAGCAACCCCATATCTGACACAGGACTGATCTCCGGAATATATAAAGAATTCAAGAAACTAAACAGCAAAATATCAAACAGTCCAATTAAAAAATGGGATACAGGGACAAATTGTTTTTCTTTCACTGGCCTTTCTTGGCTTTTTGACACTTCCTTTAAGGCCAGGGCTCATTTCTTTCACTGACTCTGGTTCTAGGGACCAATTTCAGAGTCAGGGCATGTTTCCTTGTTTCATTTCTCTGGCTCAGGTCCAAAATACAAGTTGTGCTTCTTTCCCTGTTCCTGGGCCCTAGAGACAGGATTCTACTGTCCTGTTCAGGACCATCTCTGTCCCTAGACCACAAAACTGGCCAATCCCTTGGCAGAAAAAAAAACTGATTGGTTTACTCCATCCCCAAAACATCCTATATAAACTGCCCTGCCTGGTCAATGGAGAGTTGTTCTCTCCACCTTTGTAAAAGCAGCTACTCTTCTGGACTCCTCATTTCCAAATAAAAATATTTCTCAAAAGTGAAAAAAAAAATGGGATACAGATCTAAAAGAGAATTCTCAAGAGAAGAATCTCAAATGGCTGAAAGACATTTAAGGAATTGCTCAACATCCTTAGTCATCAGGGAAATGCAAATCAAAATGACTCTGAGATATCATTTTATACCTGTCAGAATGGCTAAGATCAAAAACACTGATGACAGCTTACGTTGGAGAGGATGTGGAGCAAGGGGAGCACTCTTCTACTGTTGGTGGGAGTGAAAACTTGTACAGCATGCTGTGGGATGTTCTGTATGGCAAATGTGTTGCTAATTAGTCAATAAATAAAACACTGATTGGCCATTGGCTAGGCAGAAGTGTAGGTGGGACAAGGAGGAGAATAAAGCTGGGAAGTGGAAGGCTGAGTCAGAGAGACACTGCCAGCTGCCAAGAGAGACACTGCCAGCCGCCACAATGACAAACATCATGTGAAGATGCTGGTAAGCCAGGAGCCATGTGGCAAGGTATAGATTAATGGAAATGGATTAATTTAAGCTGTAAGAACAGTTAGCAAGAAGCCTGCCACGGCCATACAGTTTGTAACCAATATAAGTCTCTGTGTTTACTTGGTTGGGTCTGAGAGGCTGCTGGATTGGCAGGTGACAGAGATTTGTCCTGACTGTGGGCCAGGCAGGAAAACTCTAGCTACAACAGCAACTTTGGAAATCAGCATGGTGTTTTCTCAGAAAATTGGGAATCAGTCTACCTCAAGGCCCAATGATGACACTCTTGAGAGTATACCCAAGGAATGCACAAGCGTGCCACAAAGCCCCTTGCTCAACTATGTTCATATCAGCATTATCTGTAATAGCCAGAATCTGGAAGCATCCTAGATGCCCCTCAACCTTATCCATTGATAAGGAAAGTGTAGTACATTTACACAATGGAGTATTACTCAGCTACAAAAAAAAAATGACATCATGAAATCTGCAGGCAAATGGATGGAACTAGAAAATATCCTGAGTGAGGTAACTCAGACTCAGAAAGACAAACATGGTATGTACTCACTCATAAGTGGATACTAGATATAAAGCAAAGGATAATCAGACTACAATCCACAGCTCCAGAGAAGCATGGAAAAAAGGAGAACCCTAAGAAGAAGTAAAGATCACCTTGAAAGGGGGAAACAAGTAGAGATTCTGATGAGCAAACAAGGCATGGGGAAGCAATAGAAGGTAGGGGATAAGGGATGAGAACCAGATAGAACCAGATGGTTGAGCTGGGGGAGAGATGGAGTGGGAAAGCAATGAAAGAGATATCTTGATAGAGGGGAAATTATGGGGTAAGGGAGAAACCTGCTGCTAGGGAAATTCCCAGTAATCAAGGAGGACCCCAGATTAGACTACAAGCAACAGTGGTAAGGGGGCCCAAAATGGCCTATCCTGGTAATCAGATTGGTAAGTACCCTAACTGTCATCATAGAGCTTTCAGAGATCCACAACCATGTACCATGCCGAGCTCCAGGAGTCCAGTCGAAGAGAAGGAGGAGGGATGATATGAGCCAGGGAAGTCAACATCATGATGGAGAAATCTACAGAGACAACTGAACCAAGCTCAAAGGAACTCACAAACTTTAGACCAACAGCTGTGAAACTTGCTTGGGACTGGACAAGACCCTCTGCTTATGGGAGACATTTGAGTATCTGGGTCTGTTTGAGGGGCTCTAGCAGTGTGGTCAGGATTTATCCCTGGTGCATGAGCCAGCTTACTCGATCCCATTACCTATAGCTGGACACCTTGCTCACTGCTGATATAGTGATCTTGATCCTGCCTCAACTGAATGTACCAGCCTTAGCTGTCCTCCCATGGAAGAACTTATTCTGTTAGAGGAGGGGATGAGAGGTAGAGGGAAAGGTATCATATCAGGGGAGCATGAGGAGGAATGAGAGAGAGATCTGTGGTTGGTATATAACATGAATAAAAAAAAGAAAAAAGAAAACAGTAGGTGGGGCTCAAGATTCAGTACCCTGAGAGAATTGTAGCCTTTGGTATAAAAGGCTAATGAATACTGTAAGTAGAGCTTAATGATTCATGACTTTAGGAGCTATGGACATAAGAATATTTAGAGAAACATAGACAGTGGTAACAAGCTCATGAGATTTCAGTGAAAGATAATCACCTTATTAGAAACTTGCCTACCAACCATCATATAATATTATGGGAAAGATTCTGACTTTATTCTGCCTATGCCCTGAGAATTTCAATGAGGTTGATTTAAAGACAATGGACTAAATTTTTGATGCAAAATATTTCAAGACAGGATAACATTCAGGATATATAATATTTACTGTTCACTGCTCTCATGCAGAACAAAAGTAAGAAAGCAGTAAGTAAAAGAAAAGGATAAGACATTTTAAAGTTGGAATGAGGGAAGGTATTAGAGCAGTTTTAAAGTGTCAGACAATGAGAGTGAGGATGACTAGCATTTATAGCTCTTAAAGATATTATTAATATAGAAAAGAAGCTCTACGCTTTGCACTTGGACAATAAGAAACGTGTCCTGGAAGCAAGACCCAAACATTTAAGACTCCATGTTGTAAGCATGAAAAATCATTTTGAAGGAGAGTGCTTCAACAGAAAATGTAGACTTCTTGGTCTAAAACAGCCCACTCAGTATTTCCACAGGCTCAGTACATAAAGGGCAATAAACATGTATGGGGATTAAGATAAATTTTCATGTTGCAGGTACATCTACATATTAATTTTGAAATCATGAAAGATGCAAGATTGAGGATTCCGTGGTGTCTCTCATCATGGTTCTAGAAACCTTTGAAGTCAGGCACTATGTGGAGTGTTTGAGTCCCTGTAAAAAGACCCTGAGAGGCTGACTCTTGAAACTATAAAGGTAATTCTTACATTACTATGAGAATGCAAGCATATCCAAGGGTTCAGAGCCATAGGTTATATGGCTGAAGAATTCTGCAGGCTTGGAGTGGAGCCAGGCCAACAGAGAGACCATATATGCTATGGGAGTTAGAAATATGTGTGTGGTGCTAAGCAAGTTCTTTTGAGTTCAGAATGGAGCTACCAAATGTGTGTGGGGTTTCTATATTTGCTTTCAGTCTTGCTTTAGTGGAATAATTGCTTGTTGTTTCCCCACCTTTTTGTATGAAAATAAAATATTTATTGTTTGCTTTGTATTTCATATGGGTACATAGATAAAAGGTTATCTTTAGTCTCAGTACTTGGGCTTTGGAGTTTTAAAGTGTTGGAATCGGAAAGGACTATGAGAACTCTTGAAGTTGGACTGAATACATTTTGCAATCTCCAATAGCCATGCAGCCATGGAGACAAGGACTAGATGATTATTTCTTAAGATTATTCTCTTTGGGGATCAAGTTTACAAGGGATGCAGCTGTCAGATTTCGGTAGATGAAGAGAACTCATAGAATGGATTTGTGTGTATTAAGAAGGGATTTATTAGAGTAACTTACAGGTTGTGGTCAAGTTAATAAAACAATGACTGTTTCCCAGTGGAAAATCCAAGAAGTTTGTAGTTGTGTAAGTGGAGGCTTTTCTCTCTCACCCTGTTCTGATGTCACTTGATGAATTATCACTCAGAGGCTTATTTTAATTATAAATGCTAGGCCAGTATCTCAGGCTTATTATTAACTAGGTTTGTTTTTGTAGTTGTTGGTGTTTTTTTTTTTTTTTGGTTTCTTCAAGACAAGATTTGTCTGTGTAGTTTTGGTGCCTGTCCTGGATCTCACTCTGTAGACCAGGCTGGCCTCAAACTCACAGAGATCCGCCTGGCTCTGCCTCCCAAGTGCTGGAATTAAAGGTGTGCACCACTACTGCCTAGCTTACTAACTAACTCTTTAATTAACCCATAATTCTTATCTATGCTTAGCCACATAGCTTGGTACCTTTTCTCAGTACGACATTCTCATCTTGCTTCCTCTGCATCTGCCAGCAATTCTGACTTTGCCCTTCCTCTTCTAAGAGTTCTCCATCTGACTCTCACATTCAATCTCTTTTTGCTCAGCTACCAACCAATCAGCTTTATTATTAACAATAAGTATTATCCACAGTATAATTGTTCAGTCCATGAGGCTAGATGTTTCAGCTGGTCTTCAGTATATCCCTAAGATGAACAAGCTCTCTTCAAACTAAATTATGACACCGAGCTGGAGAGTTAATATATCCTTGAGGTAAAACTCTAAATGTTCACTGCTGGCTTTGACAACTGAAAGCAAATTGTTTCTGGTATTCCCTATGGACACTGATTATGGTATTGAAAAAAGGCATTTGCTAGATCAGTAGCTGCATAACATACACCAAGAGATGTGTTAATCTGCTCATGTAAGGACACCAAAATAGAATAGATGTGATCTTGTCGATTTAATGTGATTTAAACTTACCATGGAAACAAATCTGCTCTTAAATCTGTGAGGAATTTTGTAGATTAGTTTAACAAAGGTCAGAAGACCCAACCAAAATATCATTGGTTTTGGTTTCAGTTGTATTAAAAGGAAAATAATATGAGTACATACAAATGATGTTCTTCATTTCTTACTTGTTGACACAGAATGATTAACCACATCCTTTTGTTCTGAGCTATACTTTACTTTCCAGGATGGTCTCCATTCCTTAAAATTAGAAGCTAACAAACCCTACTTTCCTGAAGTTACTTTGTTCCAGTTTTAATTTTTTTTTTCTTCCAGTAATGAGAAATGTAACTAATACCACAGGATTTCAATACTTTTCCATTATTGTCCTTTCTTCCACTGTCAGGATGCAATTAGTGCTTTGTAGTCTTCTCCAGTTTGTGACAATTGCTTGGTCTTCTCTTTAGAAATTCCACCGTGTTAGAACCAAATTTTATGTTAGTTGTGATAAGCCATACCTGGATATACTGAAACTTGCACACATAAGTTCACAACAAAAGTTTTGATAATAGTTTCTAAATATGTTTTCAGAAATCAGTACTTATGATAGAAATCAAATTTGCTTTTCTGTTTATAGATGAATTGAATATAAATTTATTCACAATTTTACAAAAAATATGACTCATATATCATACTTATTGCTAATACTGAACTACCTGATGTTATTTCAATTAATACTGTGATTAGGAATACACTTACTATATTTGAAAGGATAACATCCATAAATCCCTCTTTAGTAAAATTTCTAAAAACGAAGTCAACAAAACTAAGAAATGATGAGGTGTTTTAGTCTTTACTTTATTTATGTGAAAGGTACCATGGCCATGACCAGGGCATTTAAATACAAGAAAGCATTTAATTGAGGCTTCCATATACTTCAAAGGATTAGTCCATCATCACAGGGAGCATAACAGCACATAGGTAGACATGGTGCTGGAAAGTAGTTGAGAGACCTGATCTGCAGACAACAGGAAGAAGTGCACAACACTGAGCCTGTTGTGGGCTTTTGAAACCTCAAAATCCACACTAGTGACACACTTCCTTCAACAATATGAATGAACACCCTTCATTTTCCTTTCCAAATAGTGTCACTCCTTGAGAATTAAGCATTCAAATACATGAGCATATGGGAGACATTCTTACTCAAACATGTTGTGGGATATTTTGATTGCACTCTGACATTCCTGAGTCTGCCAACAAAAATTTCTTCTAATCAGAGAATGGAGCTAGCTACTACCTGACCAAAATTAGCCATAGAGGTTTTGGAAGACCAAGGACATGTAGAGAGACGTGGTAGGGTGGGGCTTAGAGAGGTTCTTGGCCCTTTTGGATTGAGGAAGGAGAGAGAGGAGGTCACTTGTCACATCACCACTTCTTTGATCATTCAGGTTCTTACCACAGTATCTGACTCTTGAGTATTTGTCGATAAAGAATAATTAGGTAAATGATTCAAAAACCACTCAATGAGGCATGACTAAAATAAATGACTGGTCTCAAAACATGTCAATATATTATTGTTTTCTATTTAAATGATTCCTACATATAGTAACTTTATCTCACATGAAATTTAATATAATATACCTAATAATAATTTCTTCTCATGTATAATGTTAGTTATACTTCACTGTTTTGTGAAATTGAGAAATTAAAAGGTATCAACGTCTCTTAAAAATATCTAATATTCCACTGAAAATGTGAAAATATTAAATCTATCCAGGTCAAAAAATACACACTTTGTACTATATGGCAGTTTTGAATAATTATATTTAATAATACCACATTTTGAGCAATCTCAAGTCCTGCTACTTATAAAATATAAGAGCATCTAATTCAATTGGCTTAGCTACCATTCCACTGCTGTGAAGAGACAACGTGATGAATACAGCTCTTATAAAAACAAGCAATTAGGGGCTTGCTTAGAGTATTCCGTTACCATCATGATGGGAAGCATGGTACTATGCAGGCAGTCATGGTTCTAAACTAGGCAAGCGCTTTATATCCTGATCCACAGGCAGCAGATGGGGGTGGGAGGTGAGGGTGAGGAAGAGGGGAGGAGAGAGAGAGAGATAGAGACAGAGAGAGAGAGAAAAAAAGAGAGAGTGGGTCTGGCATGGGCTTTTGAAATTTCAAATCCCACCCATACAGATATACCATACAAGACATACCTCCTAATCGTTCTCATCCTTCTCAAATGGTTCTGGGGACCAAACATTCAAACATGGAAACATAGGGGTCTCTGGCAGTTGGAGGGACTTTTTCTTTCAAACTATCTCATTAATTTACCTCACTACTACAAAAAAGAGAAGCGTTTGATAGTTTCTTAAAGTTTTTTTTTTTTTAATATATAGGTGTGTGTGCCTGTGAGAAGCATTGCCACATGTCTATGGGTGTTTCTGGAGTATGGCAGAAGGTATCAGAGCCCTTGCAGCTGGGACTATAGGAGGTTGTGAAAATCTTGAGGTGGGTGCTAGGAACTGAACTCAAGTTCTCTCAAAGAGCATCAATTATTTTTAGTCACTGAGCCATTATTCCAGACCCCCAACACGTGATATTTCAAAAAGATTGTCTAAACAAATATAGAGACCCACAACCAAACATTACATAGGGAGTGAAAGACCTTGGAACACTCAACCGGAAGGGTTGGAGAACACCAAGAAAACAAAGTCCTCCATATCAACATGAGCAAAGCTCATATTAACTAACAGATTGAAGTGGCCTGCACAAGGCAGCGCAGGTCTGCACCATCTCCTCAGCATATATAGTATGGCTTCCACTTTAGTGTTTTTCTGGGATTGATGCAAATAAATTGATCTAATTCTTCTGTCTTCTCTTAGGCTCTTTGCCTCCTGGTGGCTTGTCTTGTCCAATTTCAATGTGATACTTTTTGTTTTATCTTATTATATTTTATGTTGTTATATTTTTAAAAACATAAATAAAAATGTAGCCACTAGGGTAAATATTAACAACTGAACTATCATTTATACCTGTTGAAAAAGGGAAAATTTGTTTTCTTTAATAGAGTGATACTGGGTATACCAACCACTTTGGGACAGGCTTCATGTTCAGCAATAGTTGTCCAACATATAATGGATTTCACAGTTTTTGTGTGTATGTGTATGTGTTCTTTTATTTGGTTACTGTTTTGTGGGTTGTTTTGTTTTGTTTTCATTTTTGGTGTTATTTTATTTATTTTTAGTTTGGGGAGACTTGGTTGTTCAATTGGTTTTTGCTTGTTAATTGAGAAAGAACTAAAAGTTTGGTGGGTATGGAGGGAGACAGGATCTGGAAGGACTTTCAGGAAGGGAAGAATATGATCATAACATATTTTAATTTAAAAATTGTTTGAAATAATTTAAAAAATTAACAAAGAAAATGAAAATTATATAGAGAAAATTTATGACAGCTCAAGATGCAGGAGACTGAAGAGGTTCCTTAATCTTCTTTCTTCTCCAGGCTTTAGAATTTGATCTCCTTGATAAAAATACCATATATATTTATTCAACTCTATTCTAGAAACTCAAGACCAAGATGCAGCAGCTAACTCATCTTGGCTTCTGTTAAACTACCTGCTTGTGCAAATCTTGCCCTCCAGCTAACTGCTTATCTTAGTTTCTGTTAAATTGCTAGAGTTTAGGCAAAAGCTCCCTTTTCAGCTGCAGAATAAGATATCAGGAGATGTTTTTTGCCTTTACAACACACTCACTCAAAATGATGGGAATAGAATACCAGTGTAATCCCTGCAGGCTGAAATAAATGCCTTCAGTTGGCAAAAAAGAAAATGTGACGGTTTATTCTTCACTGATACTTTGCTGTGCTCAAATGATAAGTACAGGTAAGTGCTGTAAAGTTAATCAGTATAAATAAGGAATGTTTAAGTTTACTGAGCTTATACTTAATTTAAAAATATTTGTTTGCTTCAAGGTAGAATTATTGCAAATAACTCTTCCCCAAACCCTCCATTTGTCCTAGTTTCTAGATCTCCCATAATGGACCCATTTTGGAAAATAAGATTTTTATAATTGATTTTAAATATTATATGATTAACTTCTCCCATTGGCCAAAATCAAGTTACAGCCTTTTTGAACCAACCATTTACCATTTACAACAGAAATAGGAGTTAATAGCTTGAAAATGTTCATTCACTTCTGGGAACTTAAAGTAAAACAAAGATATGGAAACATAATAGGTAAAAATGATAAGTGTATTTAAGAAGTAAATATATATATATATATATATATATATATATTCATGGGATGTATAGAAATGAAAATTACAATTATTAATTCCTTTTCAATGCAAGCTTTTCATAATTATTTGTATATTGCTCCTCAGTTCCCTTATGGCACTATAGCACAGCCTCAATTTTCCAACAAGATTGACAGTCTTGAACTGTTATCACAATTTCAAAGAGGTTTTTGCTATTAACACTATGTTGATGGCTCTTAGACAAGATCAAAATGAACGTTTCACCACAGTCTTATATGCTTTCTATAATTCATACATCATAGAACACACAAAATTATTTATATATTATGCTTAAGTAAAGAAGTAAACACACATTTTTATGTGCATATTTCTATGTGTACAGGTATACCTCAATGCACAAGCATAAATAAAGGTGTTTGTGCACTTGTATGTGTGTGTACATATGTGTATTCATGTGTATAGAATGAATGTGTATGCACATGAAAATGTTTTCCATATGTGAGCATGGAAATATTTTTGCAAGGCTCTGTATATACTACCAATATTTTTGCATGTGTGTGTATGTGTAAGTGTGTGTCTGTGTGTGTCCTTGTAGGGGTTACTATTAATATGATGAAACACCATGAACAAAAGCAAGTTGGGGAGGAAAGTATTTATTTAGTTCATACTTCCACACTTTAATCCATCAGTGATGAAAGTCAAGACAGGAACTCATCCAGGCCATAAACTCAGGCAGGAGATGACACAGAGATCAGTGATGGATGCTTATTATTGGCTTGCTCCCCATAACTTGTTCAGCTGCTTTTGTATACCACCCAGAACCACCAGCCCAGGTGTGGTCCTACTCACAATAAGCTGAACCCTTTGGCATCAAACGTTATTTTTCAACCTATTTGTTCTATTAGAAAATTTAAATTTCTGAGACAGGAGCTTGAGTATTGTCTTATTTATTAGGGTGTCAGAAATTGATATGATGTCTGGTACCTAGTATATATCCATGAAGAATTTATAAATTAATCAAAAATAAAATATTACTGTTTGTAACTGAAGATGAGAGAAAAGAATAAAAGTCATGTAGATGTGTGATCTAGCCAAAAACACATATCAGAAGAAATATTTTTAAGCTGACCTTGAAGCTGGATAATAAATTTGACAAATATAAAGCAACTAAAGGGTAATACAAAATTATTCTTAATCAAATTTAAAAAGTGAGTATATTAAAGCTGAAATGGGATTCATTAAACATTATTTTGTAGAAATTAAAGAGTGAAGAAAATTAAGTCACAAAGGTAATACATAAGAGGCAATGAAGTAAAATTGGTTTCATCATTTCAGAAAAATGTTATTGTTATGAATATTTTCTTCATTAGGATTTCTATTTCTGTGAAGAGGTATTATGACCACAGCAACTCCTATAAAGGAAAATATTTAGTTGGGATGGCTTGCTTACAGTTTCAGATATTTAGTCCATTGTCATCATGGCAGGAAGTATGGCCGTGTGCCATCAGACATGGTGTTGGAGTAGTAGCTGTGAGTCCTACACCTTGAAGGCAGCAGAAAGTAACTGACAGTCACATTAAGCAAAGCTTGAGCTAAAGAGATCTCAAAGCCGGCCCCAGAGTGACGCATTTCCTCTAACAATACCATACCTACTCCAACAAAGCCACTCTTCCTAATAGTGTCACTCCTTATGAGCTTATGGGGGCCAATTACATTCAAACTATCACAAATACACACACACACACACACACACACACACACACACACACACACACACACACAGAGGAACAGGCTGTAGGTCTATCAACCTATTTCAAATACTTATATACTTATATACATATATACCATGCTCTTCCATATCAATTTAATTCATCTTATAAGTTAAAATAATATTAATAACACATATTTAAAGATATAACATAAAAGTGTATCATACTACCAAATTCCAAATTACTGGCTGTTTTAGATTACTTAAAAAACAAACAAACAAGTCACTTCACTGTCGTATCCTTTGTGTGTGTAGGTATGTTTGTGTGTGTTCCTGTATTTCTGGAGAGATTGGATTAATTCGATATACACCTTAGACACATACTTTACTACTCTATCATATACACAGACCATCTTCCTTCATTACCAATTAAAGTCTTGTGACAATGCTCCAAATAATTGAAGTTAAATTCCTCAAAACTTTCTCAAAGGCCATGAAAGTAAAATAAATCTTAAACTCAGAGAAGAGGGAAAAGTTTGTTTTAATAAGAGTGACTGTAAGATCTGCTTCCATTCATGTGTGCATGGAATGTGAAAGAGGTCCTGTCATTAAGATCGTCTGAATTATAACAGTATGTGGGTTGCAAATTCCTAGTCTATATCCCACACCTCCTCTGAATCACCCTTTCATTTTCCCCAGTTAGTATGCGCTCTCTTTCTCACACATCATGTTTACTTCCAGTTCCTCTGCCCGAAATGTCACTGTCCAAAACTCTTGCCCATTTCTGCAGTCTTAGTGACCCTGACCTTACGAGCACTGTTTAGTCTTCCTTTCTCTCGGGCAATCTATGCAATTATGCTCAATCTTCCTACCGTAGAACAAATGTCTCCAGTGAAGCTGGCGTGTTAATGACACAGTCATCAATTGTGTATTTCAGGGTCATTTGAAGTTACAGAAAATAATTTAATGCCATAAAGTGTTGGTTTCTGAAAGAATTGCTAACCTATGCTTTTTTGTATCCCAGGGGTATTCTTTCTACTAGATAAAAAGTCCCAATACCACCAGCATCAAGGTCTGTAGCTTACTGATCATCCCTCTGACACAAGGCTACATTTAAAACTGCTGTTTTAACAGATGCTTACGATAAAAGAAAAGGGAAAATAAAAGTTTCATGATCAGCAATTTATTTTTCAGCTAGTTTGCTTACTAAACTTGACTTCCTATTGTAGGCCTCTATGGCAATAGTGTGTGTTCTTTATAATCCCTGAGAGGCTGCAACAAATGGTGAGTAATAATATGGTTAACCCTTAGAAGCACAGCACATTTCTATATATAGGTTAAAGGTTTGGTCTATATACCTGATTTTAACTAAAGTATTCTCTCTAAATCTATCTCATCTGTCTATCATCTTTCTATCTATCCATCCATCATCTATCTATCTATATATTTATCATCATCTATCTATAATGCCACATAATATATATGTGGTGTATATGGTATATAATTTATGTAATATACACATATACATATTTAAATTGACATGTGAATTTTCCTTACCAGGGTCTTTATTTGATAATTATTATTGTGAAAACATGAGTAGAGCAAATGACTTCCTCACTAAAATTCATTCACTTTAAAAGGGAAAAGTACATTAATGCTAATTTTATCGTACTTTTTTCCTTAGACGTTCTCTGTTTTCCTTAGAGGTTTTCCTCCAGAGTTGTTTGCCTCCAACCCACTAGGACAAAAAGAGCAGAAGCAGTGAGCAGGGTTCAGACGACTGTGAGCATAATGGAAATAATTTCTGGGATTAAGCTTCAGAGAGACATCTCAGTTTACTGAAGCAACAGAGCGTGATTTTATAGCTGGAGTCAGGGGTGGGAGGGGAGGATAAGGGAACAAGGGAAAGAATATACCTAATTTCCACTTATGGACCTAATGGAAGACAGACAAATGTTAAAGATGCATCAGTTCAAATACCAGAGCATGTGAGAAGAAAGAGGGAAACTTATGAGCTGAGTTATACAGTGTTTGCAGGGAGATCTGTGCAGAGCCATCCTCCATGTACTGTCAGGCATGTGAGATTAGGGACACTCTCCAAATAAGGTAAGGCAGAGAAGATGAGTCCTGCTGAGAAAGGGAGTTCTCCATTTTGCACTGTGCTGAGAGAGCTATCCAGACACAGTGAATTGCAACCTTAATTACAAGGTTCTCCAATAGTTCTCCACATAACTACAATTAAATATCACTCTTTAATACTCATTTTCTGCTTTAAAACTGCAACTAATTAGTTGTGTAAATGTACTCACAATGCTAGTGTGTAAATGTGTCCACCTCTCTAGTGTGAAAATGCATCTACCTCTGTAGTTTTTTTTTTTTTTTTTTTTTGGTTTTTTTGAGACAGGGTTTCTCTGTGTAGCTTTGCGCCTTTCCTGGAACTCACTCTTTAGCCCAGGCTGGCCTCGAACTCATAGAGATCCACCTGGCTCTGCCTCCCGAGTGCTGGGATTAAAGACATGAGCCACCTTCATCATTGCACAATAAGTTTATTTAGGAGGTGATGGTTTACATAAAGTTTTATATTTACAGATGTTCTTAACTCTCAGCTCTCTGTGCACCTTTTAAAATACATCTTATTAAATATTTGAATGAATAACAAGAACATTTTCAGAATCCAAAATGTAGCTCTCAGATGTTTAAAGAACTACTTTTGACAAGTGGTGCAATGTTTACAAGGTGTACTAATGACTAGTTAATGATATATCCTTTATTAAGAAGATAAATGTGCAAATAAATAGGAACCATCTAAATTCTATGCTTTTTCATTAAATGTTGGATTGTAATCTACTTAAATCAGTAAATGTGTACTTATTTCAACCCCAAATTGAAGGGAAATTATTTTCAAATGAGAGTGATTGCATGATGGATATTTGATTTTACTTTGGGGGTTTGAGTTACAAAACTTGCTGGTTATTTCCTTAATTCTTTATCATATGTTTTACACTGTAAGCTGTGGGATGCAATCTTCTCTGATTAGCAGGCTGAGGACTTTGTCTTGACTCATTCAAGTCCTCTCCAATGATCAGTGGGTTGGTCATGCCCTGAATGTAAGAGGTCCACGATATGGATTACTGTTCAGATATCCACCTGAAACACGTAACTCTGATTGGTCCTATAATAGCTTAGAAATTATTGTAAAGATGTGATTTTATTAGGCATTTATATTTAAAACTTTGCTAACAAACTTGATTCACATTTGTTAGGAATTTGTATTTTTCTCCTTATTAGTAAGGGAAAATAGAGAAAGAAACTATACTAAAGAGAATCGATTGTAATCTTTGTATTATGTGTATGTAAATCTATCTCCTTTATTTTTGATGAGGATCAAATACAGGGAATGGTACGGCCTGTGCAAATAAATTCCTGGGCTGCACCTTCATCTCTGTTTTGATTTCAAATAATGTATTAATTTCGTTCCTCCTCTCCATACATGTACAATATAACCTACTTAGTACTGTTTTTAACCTACTATTTTGGTACCTTAAGATTTAATTTAGTTTTAAAATATTTTGCTTAAAATTGCCTAGTGCATTACTATTTAATTGACTGACAGTAAACTGCTGAAGTATTCTGGTTACTTTCAATTCTTAAGAACAAGTAAAGTCAACACACAATGAGTAGATGCTGTATTCTTTATTGCAAACATGGATAATATATATAAATCTGTGTCTTGAGAGGCATGCCTTTGTTGGAAAAATGGGCTTTTGAATGTGCTATGGACTGGAAAAATCTATGTCTTAAAGGAATTTGAACTAAACAGATGATGGGTGAGTAAAAACCCAAGGATAGCATCTTCAGTATTCAATAAAAATTCCTCTTGCTATCCATTACAAGGAACGAAAACTATACAATTTATAAAGGCTTATTTCACATTCCTTATTGGAAAAACAATCAAACAAAAAAAGCACTGAAAGTTGCAGATACATTATAGATGTCCAATGATAACTACATATATTAATTGAAGTCATCTTCACTAAGTCTTGCATTGAATACTATGAATCACTAAAGAGATTTTTGAGTAATAGGAGTGACCACAGCTTTTGTTGTCATATAGATGTTGAACTAAATAGTATTCTAATCCTATACTCTTTCTATATAGAATCAATTTGAGAGTTGAAATAAAGACTAGCTGAAAGCTTTACTTCTTTAAGATTCAACTTTGATTCAAAGGCAATTTGTGTGATAGTGTAGGAGATTAAACTATCAACAGCATCTTATTGCTCCAAAGAGAATTGCAAGTAAATAGTTAAAACTATTATCTTGATTTGCTGCTAAAAGTTGGGGAAAATTAGAGAGATTTTTGAATAGATTGGCTTGATTATTCTCTTGTAGATAAACCTCTTAATGGAAATGACTATCGTATCTTGCTTGCAGCTATAATTACCAGAGAAGTTAGTTTCTGCAACTATCTACTCAGGAGTGTAGGCTTTCTCTAAATAACAAATTTTCTTCATATACAACTGATCTCCAATTCCTATGCAACATTCCTCCCAAATATATCTGGAGTATGACTCCTTCGTAGCATTTCTCAGTCACAAAATAGAGAAAGTGTGCTGTCCTTGTAGCAACTCCTGAAGTTGCCTCCTGAGTTTCCTTTTCTTTCCCACTAACTCAGCATGTAACAGCTTGTGTGTCTGTTTCACTGAATCACTCCTCACATAAATTTCGACACTCTTAGGCTAAATTCTGAATATTTCTATTATCCTTGCACTTCCTCCATCATTTACCTCCTTACACTATGTGCACAGTATTTCTTTTCAGAAATTAAAATGAGTCTTTGTGTGTCAAAGTCTTTGTACACACATTTTTCAGGAGCCTTTACTTTACTCTTAACTGTCTACACTCTCTTCAGTTAAATGTTATCCATATTTTATATCTGAATTTAAATTTAAAAGACCTTCTCAATGACACTGTTACCCCAAACTTAACAATATTTCATCTTTCATTTTAACATTGATCACACTAATAAAAAATGAGTCATTTGTGAATGTTTCTACTTAAAATGTCTTTCCTTGTTGAGCTCTACAGTCTCCTTGTTTTCTCTCCATCTGTCTCTCTCTCTACCTCTCTCTGTGTGTGTGTGTGTGTGTGTGTGTGTGTGTGTGTGTGTGTGTGTGTTTGTGTATGTACATTCTTCATACAGTGTGGAATAGAATTCATATGGTCACATTATTGATATAAAATAAATATTGTTGAGTAGATGAATTAGAAGTTAAGAGCACTATTTAGAAAATATACTAGGATTTTTAATGTTTTGTGCATAAATTAATAGAAAATAACATTTGTATGCCTATATGCATACATAAAACAAATGATATAAATAGAAGCACATACATTTCATGAGAAAACTTCCCTGTAGGAGTTTCTTGAAAGGATATCATAGGCAGTAATACAGGAAAATCTCTAAATTTTTATATATTTTAAAAGAGTAAGTGTCTTACCTTTTTGGTGGTTGTTGTTAAAATAATAATAAGCCCTGACAAATCCAACACTTTCAACTTGATGCCATATCATCACTTTTAAGCTTCGATATTTCACCATTTGTTCCCATAGGCTCATGACCATGCTATAATGTAATATGACTTCAATGAAACCTCAAAAATGTCAGACTGTTTAAGAGTCTCGATACTTAAAAAAAAAATTCTAGTCTCTTAACTGAACTCCTATAAAATCAAAAGCATATTTCATCCTTTCAACATAAAATAGAACTGGGTAGACATTCTTATTCCAAAAGAAAAAAAACAAGATATAGCAATGAATGATGGTTGAACTTAAGGATTAAAAACATGCAGCAGGAATAGCTCGCTTTGTAGACCAGGCTAGCCTCGAACTCTCAGAGATCTGCCTGCCTCTGCCTCCCGAGTGCTGGGATTAAAGGCCTGCGCCACCACCGCCTGGCTTCAACTGACTCTGTAACAGGATAGGTAGCCTCAAACTTCCATCTATCCTGACTGATGTACTGACTTCTAACTTCCATCAGTTCTACTACATACATATAGCTTTCTTCAGCTAGCATCTATGGCTCTGGCATTTCCAACATCTTAAGGTTCCATTTGCTACTGGGGCTACTTTTTGACTATGTCACACAGAAACCCTTTCCTGGCTACTTTAAGGGCTCTAGTTTGGCCTCAGCAGTTCTCTGAAATCATGAAGCCAAGCTTGCTCAGTCTTCTGTCTTTCTAGCTCTCAGAACCAGTAGCACATGGACAGTGTTGCCAAATTCTCCTACCAGCTCGAAAGGTAGCCTGTCCATCTTGGTCCACAGCTAAATTAGTTTCTGTGAGCCAATCTTAATAAAACTCTTTCATAGGCCATTGCTTTTGAGGAGCAATGAATCCTTTCACTTCAGGCTTTCTTCTGTCAAATGAATTGAAACTTTTCAAATTGAAACTCTGATGGGTGGGTTTCCCCTTCCTCTTGAAAACCGTTTGTACTTTCCTGGTGCTGCAACAGAAGTTTCTCTTCAGGGGTGCTGATTTACTTACCAATTATAGCTGCTTTCTTAGCACCACTCTGAATGATCTATTTTGACAGATTAAGCCATTATCTTTAAATTAATTTCATGTAAGTTATCAGTGTACAGGCAGAACAGAGCCAAATTTCTAGCCAAAATGTTACATGGCCCCTTGCCCAGTTCCTGGCAGAATTCCTGCTTTTTCTGTCTCAAACTTGCAAAATCATTTAAAATTCTCCCACAAACCAGTTTTCATGGGTTAAGAAGCACATGTACATGCTTCCCAAAGTGTGTTGGAGAGTTTGATGTCAACTTGGCACAATCGAAAGTCATCTGAGAGAAGGGAACCACATTTGAGGAAATGTCTTCCTGAAATTGGGCTGCAGGCATTCCTTTAGGACATTTTTAAAATTGGTGATTGGTGGGGAGGGTCCATCTCATTGTGGGTGGTGCCATCCCTAGGCTGGTGGCCATCGATTCTACAAGAAAGCAGGCTGAGCAAACCATGGGGAACAGACTATAAACAATATTACTCCATGGCCTCTGCATCAGCTCTGGCCTCCAAGTTCCTGCCCTATTGAGTTATTTTCCTGACTTCCTGTGGAAATAAACAATGACAGGGAAGTTCAAGAAAATACAATCTTTCTTCCTCAACTTGATTTTTGTTCATGGTGTTTCATTGCAGAAATAGGAGCATCAACTAAGCTACTAAGCAACAGATCCACCAACAATTTTCTGTTTCTTATCTGTAGTGATGACTCCTGACAAAAACAATTCAAGAGAGAAATTTTTTTTCTCAATTCACAACTAAAGGGTACAGTCCATCATGACAGAAGTCAAAGAACTAAGAGTTTGAAGCAACTTGTTGCATGGTGTCTATGCAAGAAAGGAAAGAGTAATGACTATCTTTTAAAAGTACAGTTCAAGGAAGAAAATCCTAGCCCAAGAAATGGTGCTACCCAGAGTAGGTGAGTCTTTCCACACCAATTAACCTATATAAAATTATCCCACTCTGGTATACCTAGAAACTTGTTTCCTACTTATTATAGATGCTGTCTATTTGACAACTAACACTCGCCATCACAAAGCACCACAATAGTAGGTTGTCATTGATAAAATGGAACAGACAACACACTTATTCCTAAACAGTCTCTGATTTAATTTTTTATATGTTCTTTAAAGAAGTGTACCTAGAATACCCAAAAACATGTTAACTGCATTATCAACATCATAGAAATATAAATCCAAACAGTTTCAGACGTTTTACATTCAACAAACCCTTCCTTGCTAAGCATCATTTTCTGCATCGCCCAATTACTGAACCTTGTTCATCATAGTTAGAATATCAAAACATCTCCCCAATTTATACACTTTGATAGACAATTTATCTACAATAGTCTTTTCTAAGTAATTACATGACTTCATCCTCCATTCAGAAATCATTAAAATATGCATTCTCCTAAATGTGGACAAGACAGGTAGTCTACACTATACAGAGATTCTAACTAACAGTGCTTCTTATCCTTGACATAAGCAATAAATTCAGCTTTGTGTTTATATTTCAGGTATTAATAACCTGATTATATTTATGAAGATTTCCAAAATGAGTAAATGGGAAATAGAGAAGAAAAGTGAAAATGATATCATAATAACATAACTATATTTATCATATTCCATTTGCAGAAAATCCTATTTATGTAGACATATACTTTATAAATATATTTTATTTAATATTTTTAGTAAAGTATGTGCCATACAAATATTTTTAATACGTTTAAAACAATAGCATACAATGTGTGGCATGAATAAGGTGAATATTAATGACACATAAAATTTAAATTATGCCGGGCGGTGGTGGCACACGCCTTTAATCCCAGCACTCCGGAGGCAGAGGCAGGTGGATCTCTGTGAGTTCGAGGCCAGCCTGGACTACTAAGTGAGTTTCAGGAAAGGCGCAAAGCTACACAGAGAAACCCTGTCTCAAAAAACAAAACAAAAAAAAAATTTAAATTATAAAATATGTACATTAGAAGAATACCACTACTATAGGAATAAATATAAGATAATTAAACTTATGAATGAAAAGTAAGGGATTATAATATCCATTAAGTAACACATAAAACCTCAGAATAGTTATAAAATGTGAACGTGAAATAAAATAAAATAGAAAATTAAACAAAGCCAAAAACAATGAAATAAAAGTTAATGTTGCCACCACCTAGGGCCATATTCGAATCTTGATACTGCTGGGCCATTGCCAATCTGAGCGGCCTCTGTTGCCACCTGGGGATGTGGTGACATATGGACCCAAACTGCTGCTGATGCCATGTCTGGATCTGTGGTCCTGCTGCAGCTGGGATCTGATTGGTTTAATAAAGAGCTGAATGGTCAATAGCTAGGCAGTAGAGAAAAAGCAGGACTTCTGAACAGAGATAGGCACTGGGGAAATAATCTTATTTCTCTAGCAAGATGTGGAGGAAGGCAGACATGCAGTATGGTAACAAGCCACATGGCAGACCATAGATTAATATAAATAGAATAATTTAAGTTATAAGTGCTAGTTGGGAGCAAGCCTGAACTAAGGCCAAGCATTCATAATATTTGTCTCCATAAGAAGTCTACATGTCATTATTTGGGAGCTGGCGGTATAAAAAAAATCCAATGACACTACCCAATCTGTGACCTGCTGGAGTGTGTGAAAAGTCCTGCAGAATCCCCATGACTCAGAAAACAGCAGGATATCTGAGAGGAGTTTGGGTGAGGGTCCAGTACAGACTGTGAACCTGAAGCCAGGAACTTTGTACACACCAAGAATGCATTACACAATGAACATTTGCAAGCAAAGCTGTTTGGACCAAAGGGTGTACTGCATAATACGCCCCAGCTCCCAGTGCCACTAAGACAAATGGAGGGACGATGGAAAGACAATAAAGATGAAGGAGAGAAGTGGCTTTTGTTTGATTTATTTGTTTGTTTGTTTGGGGATTTAAATCAACATTTGAATTTTTTGATTTTTACTTTGTGTTTAGTATTTAAGTTTTCATTTGGGAAGGATGAAACTAGGGTGAAGGGCAGAGTGAGAGAGACCAGGAAATGAGTGAGATTGGGATTTATGATGTGTAATGCCCAAAGATTCAATAAAAAATTTGTTTATAAAAAGGTTAAGTCAATATTAACTTGACCCTAGTATTACACAACTGATGTTAACATAAGAAAAGAAATTGCCATGGCAATGCTCATGAAAGCTCAATGTCAAATATCGCACTGAAGAAAAATTTTGTTTAAACTAAATATACGTTTGGATGAATTTTGAAAATGATGGATGATTAACTGATAATATGATATGGAGCAAATTATAGAGGAAGAAACATATCTGAAGAAAATTTTCCTATAGCCAACTCTATAACTGAGATTTTTATTAAACTTTGTTCTGTGTTGTTTTCCCTCTGTTAAATACTTTCAGATATTTGTGTATTCAAGGGTTGGTCCTCAGTGAAGTTATATTCAAAAGTGGGACCATGAAAAGTGATTTCAAAATGAGTTCTTTAACATCATCAAGTAATCTTATGAATTCTTAGCTTATTGATTTAGGAGGTGGGATGTGGGACTTTGATTGAAGTAGAGAATACTGGAGCCATGAAGCTTTTAAAGGATATATTTCATCTCAGGCTCACTCTGCCTCCCTGCCCCTCTGTCCCTCTGTCTCTGTCTGTCTGTCTCTAACCCTCCCTCCCTCTCTCTTTCTCTAAGTATATAGATATAGATATAGATAGATAGATAGATAGATAGACAGATAGATATATATTTGTGTTTTTGTATATATGTATATGTTTATACATATACATATATATATGTATATATTCAAATTTTCCTTTGGACCGGCAGCTCAAAAATAAATAAATACCACAGAGACTTATTAGCTGTGAAAGCTTGGCCTTAGCTTAGGCTTGTTTTTTAACTAGTCTTATAAATTAAATGAACCCATTTCTATTACTCTGTGTTCTGTTACATACTGTCAATCTTTCTTTCTCAGTATCTCTCATGCATCTAGGTTACTCCTCCTACTTCATCTCTCTGCCTGAAAGTCCTTCCTATACCTCCTGCTTAGCTATTGACTGTTCTGTTTTTATTACATTAATCACAACCATACTTCTTCACATAGTGTACAATATCTTAATACATATATCACAATTTTGCCTAGATGCCATGAAGCAAATGGTTTTGTTTGACTATATGCATGTCATAATGATGCATCTAGACTACTGCAATAAGGCCAAAGAATCATAGGGTACATCCTCTGAAGTTTGAGTAAAAATGAATCTTTCATGTTTCATGAATTTAATGTTATTTTGTCACAGTGGCAAAAAAGTGATCAACCTAGTATACACAAACATATCACCAATTTTACAATTTCAGTGAAACAAAAATTAATTTATAGAAAAAAATGTACAAGGACATATGGACAGGGAGCCACAAATGAAAAAAATAAAACAATATATGAGAAGCCACACAAGTAACAAGTGACAAAGGTTGTCAAGCTGCCCCCTATCTGAACAGTTTCTGAGTTGTCTGCTTCCTTCTTCCAACCCTTCAAGGCACCCTTTCTCCTTTTCAAATGGATGGTCTCTTTTCTGAATAGTTCAAGAGCACTGCAGAAGCTTTTCAGATTTCAATAGAAATGGTTAGCGTTTTGCTCCACATCTCTAAAGACATGTAAGCTAGGAGGGGATGTTAAAAAGAGAACTATTATAAATTGTGTAACGATAGCCAAGCAATCCCAAGCCGTTACTATCTAGACAAGGGTCTGCCTTCTCGAATCCTGTGGGAAGGGGGGTTTTCTTCTCAGAAAACATGCACGGGAATCTGCACTGAGCCCCAAAAAAGCTTCTAGTAATGAGAAGTGACTGGCTTTCTTAGACTCTTGTTCTACGTCCCAACGACATGAAGCACAGTAGACCAAGTAAAACTTCTGTGGAATACTGACGAGTCTACCAGTTACTGTGTGTAACGATAACTGGTAGTGTACTACATGTTGTAGCAGGGCCCATTGTGTATAGTATTTTTAAGAATTCATCAATACACAAAATTTTTCAATCAGTTTTATTTTAATAATATTTTTTGAAATTATAATATAATTACATTATTTCTTCCTTTCCTTTTTGCTGTGGGATGGTCTGTATGTCAAATGTGTTGCTGATTGGTCAATGAATAAATCACTGATTGGCAGTGGCCAGGCAGGAAGTATAGGCGGGACTAACAGAGGAAAATTGAGAGAACAGGAAGCTGGAGGGGGAGACACTGCCAGCCGCCATCAGGACAAGGAAGATGTAAAGTACCGGTAAGCCACAAGCCACGTGGCAAGGTATAGATTAATAGAAATGGATTAATTTAAGCTGTAAGAACAGTTAACAAGAAGCCTGCCACGGCCATACAGTTTGTAACCAATATAAGTCTCGGTGTTTACTTGATCGGGTTTGAGCGGCTTGGGACTGGCGGGTGAGAGAGATTTGCCCTGACTGTGGGCCAGGCAGGAAAACTCTAGCAACACCTTTTCCTCTCTCAAGCCCCTCCCATGTACTTCTGTGTTCACTTTCAAATTTGTAACCTCCTTTTTTTAGTGGTTGTAACAAGTATACAGATATATGTATACACACACACACACACACACACACACACACACACACACATATTCCTATATATATCCCTAAATATATAAATGTGATCTTCTCTGTTCATACAATGTTTGTATATGATCTCAGGGGTGACATAGCATTGGATAACCAACTGATGGGATGGCTTTTTTTAAAAAATATTTCTAAGTATGAATGTTTTGACTGTATGTATTTAAGTGTGCTGTGTGAGTGCCTGGTACCCTCAGAAATAGAAAAGGGCATCAGATATCCTGCAGCTGGAATTATCAAAGGTTGAAAATGACATGTGAGTGCTGAGAACTGAACCAGAATCTTGAAAGTCCAGCAAGTGCTCTTAAAAGTTGAGGCATCTCTCTAGCCCACTCTCAATCAGCTTTTAATGTCAAATTTTTAAATTTAAAGAAAAATTATCAGAAATCATCAGATATTGAAAAATACTTCAAACATACAAAAAAGATAGTCAAAAGCCACAGTAAAAAGACTAGTAACTCACTTAAGTGTTTTATTTATGTTATCTATATAATCTAGTAATTGGGAAAATTATGTGATTAGGGACATAACAGCACATATTTAAATCATTTCATTCATACAATTCAGAGAAAGATAGTTCATATTTTCTACTATTAAAAACTGCACTACAATAATATTTATTGTGTAGATTATAGTCATTATGATCGGCTGGTATAATGACTCACAAAATTATTTTTTTTCTGTTTTGACAAGTTGATGTTATTCATCACTGAATGATGTGTGGAGATGGTTCTGTCAGCTTTGCTAATAATGTGCATTATTTTCATTTGTAGTCAGTAAATTGACTGGCAGACAATCCCAGAGAGAGGAACTGAGAATATTTACTTCTTGCTTTGCCACGGTACATCACTTAACTTCATCCTTCAATCTTCTGTAACATGACAACGCAGAGAAATGCCACTAAATGATGCTTCATTATTAGCTTCTTTTTCACTTTGGATATTTTTGCTATTAGAAGTAGATATTTCATATCCAGAGGGCCTAGTCCAGTACCATGGGGGCTCCACAGCCACCAGTTCACAGTTCATGGGCTTCCACTAGTGTGGCCGGTCATCTCTGCACATGCTTCCATCATGATCTTGATGTCCCCTGCCTGCAGAATCTCTCCCAGAGCTTAGCCTGGTGACTGGCCGTGGATCTCTGCATCTGCCTCCATCAGTCACTGGACAAAGGCTCTGTGATGACAGCTAGGTTATTTGCTAGGCTGGTCACCAGAGTAGACCAGTCCAGGCACCCTCTGGACCACTGCCAGCAGACAAGGTGGGGTCAACCTTGTGGATTCCTGAGAGCCTCCCCCGCACCCTGCCTCTTCCTATTCCCATGATGTCCTCATCTATCATGGTATCTTCCTCCCTGCCCTCCCACTCTGTCCCTGTCCCAGCTTGACCCTTCCATTTCCCTATGTTCTCATCCCCCACTCCTCACCCTCTGCTATCCCCCACACCAGTCTGCTCATGTAGATCTCATCTACTTCTCCTTCACAGGGTCATCCATGTGTCCCTCCTAGGGTCTTTCCCTGTTAGCTAGCCTCTCTGGAGTTGGTTGCAGTCTGGCCATCCCTTCCCTCACATCTAGTATCCACTTATGAGTGAATACATACTATGTTTGTCCTTCTGAGTCTGGGGCACCCAGGCAGGGGGATCGGGATCTGTCCCTGGTACATGGGCAGGCTTCTGGGAATCCGGGGCCTGTGGTATGATGCCTTGCACAGCCTTGGTGCAGTGGGAAGGGGCTTGGACCTGCCTAGGCTCAGTGTGCTGGGCTCTGCTGACTCCCCATGGGAGACCTCGATTTGGGGTATATGGGGATGCGGGGTGGCTTGGAAAAGAGGGCTGGGTGGTGGGAGGAGGGAGGAGTGGGGAATCTGTGGATGGTATGTGGAGTGAGTAGAAAATTTCTTAATAAAGAAAACTGGAAAAAAAGTAGATATTTATCTCATTACTGTCTGTGGTTCTAATATCCTATAACCTATTTCTGCTTCAGTTTTCTTTCCACTTTAATAAGGAAGAGTGGACACATTTCAACATAATTAAGAACGCTTTCCCCTAAAAAATTCCCCATTATTGTCAAATGGTAGATAATGTTTATGACTTTAGACATTAAATTCACATTACAGTTTTTCCATAACAAGGTTTTTTACACATTTTGGTCAGTGTTTCAATGGATGAATTTTCTAGTGGTGTGTTTTGCTTGCTTCAACCTTAAGCATGAGCTTGATCATGTTTGAAAAGCCAGACTAATTTATTTTCATTGTGATTTTGAAATTCAAAGAAATAAATTCTAGAAGTTAAAAAAATTACTTGCCTAAATATCTTTAAAATTTCCCACAAATATAGATCATCATGCCATGCTGGTCGTTATAGTTTGTGGGCATTATAGCTGATTCGTTGTTTGCCATATGGGAAGCTTTCATGTCACCTTCTGAAATCATGAAAACTAATCCCCTGAAAGATGACATTGACTGCTAATTTGGTTTTGTTCTCCTGGGCTCTGTGTCTGAAGTCTATGATATGTTCAGCTAGAGAGATACACCTTGTAGTTCTAGGGTACAAGCAAGGGCAATTAATCATATCCTGTAATGTATGGTAGTCTTTTAGACAGTCTTGACTCAAAGAGGCGTTTCTCATGCTTGGCATTAGGGCTTTTGCTAGATAGTTTATAACTCTTCTGGGGACCAGTTTCAGCCCAGATAGAAATATTTCATTTAAACTGTATATGTATAATTATACACTAGCTTAGAGATATTAGAGGTATTTCTAGGTAGAGAGATAATATTCTGATTCCTTATAAGATTTTTCCGACATGCTTCCTGTTATTTTACCCTCCCCCCCACATTCCTCTTTATTTACCTGCCTCCTCCTTCATTAGAACCTCCACATTTCACCCATTCACCCCAATCATTTTTACTCTGATTCTCTCCTCTCTATTATTTTTCAACTAATAATTCCATTTTAATTTCCTTGTTTGTGAAATTATTCTCGGTTACAAGCTTACATCCAGTGATTTGGAACTAGGAACCCCAGACATGAAAGAATATGTGTCTGCCATTCTGGGTCCGGGCTAGATAACTCAATATGATCTTTTCTAGTCCTATTCTTTTGTCTACAAATTGCATGGTTTCATTTTTCTTTATGGCTAGTCAGTATTATATAGTGTATTTACACCACATTTTCATTATCCATTAATTAGGTAAAAATAATTATTTTTTTTTACATTTTTTAGCAATTGTAAATTAAATGACAATGAACATGGGTATGCCAGTATCTGTGAAGCAGAATGTCTAATATATTGTCTAGCTCATGTGTCAAGAAACAGTAGAGCTATGTCATATGGTAAATTTATTTTTACCTTCTTGGGGATTCTCCACAGTGACATCTAGAGTGGCTGTGCCAGTTCACAATCACGCCAATGGTAAACAGGTTTCCCTTTCCCCTCAGCTTCTCCAGCCTCTGTGGTTAGTTGTTTTGTTGAGTTTGGAGTTCTGACTGAGGGAAGAAGAAATATCAAAGTTGTTTGGACTTTCATTTCCATAACTGTAAGAATCAGTGAACATCCTTTGAGATACATCTTAGCCATTTTTGGTTCACTTGAAAACTCTTGGTTCAGATTCTAGGCCCATTTCCTTGAATGGATCTTTGTTTCTTTGAATCTATTTTTCGTTTTGAGTTTTTTATATAACAAGATATTGATCCTCTGTCAGATGCATAGTTTGCAAAGATTTTTTCCCATATTGTGTGCATCCTCTTCACTTGATTTTTTTGTTACTTTAGGGATGCAGAAGATTTCTGATTTTATTAGGTTTTCTTAATTGTTGGCCTTAATTACTTGGCAAATGGAGTCCTAGTCGGAAACTTCATTCCTGCAACTATATTATGTAAGGTAATGCTTATGCAGTCTTCTTGCAGTTTCAGACTTCATGTTTAATTTTTGATCCATTTGGAATTAATTTTTACAAGGTGTTAGATATTTTCCCAGAACCATTTGTCAAAAATGCTTTCTATTCTGGAGTAGATATTTTTGTAATCTTTGTCAAATATTAAATGAATGAAGTTACATGTTCTCATGATTCAGTTTTTTGTTTTGTTCCATTTGTTGCTGAGTCCAGCCTCAGCTCAAGTTCAGGTCTTGAGTTGGGGAAGGGGTGTTGGTGCAATGAACAATTCTGACCACCAAGCAAATTGCAATTAAGTGGCTCTGAATAGCTCAGGCCATCTTTATTTACACTTAATCAGAGTTTTTCTTACCAGTGTTACATGAACAACTTTATTTTTGACTTCTCTTTTCGATTAAAAAATACATCATAATTTAAGGAATACATTGTGATCCTTATGAAAGCCCCCATTGTTCCCTTTTATCCTTCTCCAAATATACCTTCCCACTCCCTACATAACCTTATTCTAGACATGGAGTTCAGCACTTTTGCAGACTTAGTTAACTATCAAGTCAGACACATCCTGCTCTTGCTGCACTTATGTCAGCAGGCAGCTACTTGCAGTTACAAAGTTAAAAAATAATAGACATGGGTACAATGTTCTGACTGCAACAATATTTAAACCCAGACAGTTCTTTCATGTCTGCAAGAGGGTCTCATGCTTCAATCTCTCTGTGAAAGTCAGACTTTGATAAGGCACTCTTGTTTTTAAACCTCACTATATCAGAATTCTTCCACCAATTATGTTAAAGATGGATCTATTTTTCCCACATTTTGCATTGTATTCTTTCCTCTTGGAGCATACCAGATCCTACCAATGATTCTATGTTTGGTGTCCAGGAAACTTACTCCCAACAGTTGGCATTATGTATATTCTTGAGACTTTTTCTCTAGTCTGTGTATGTATGCCTTATGCATCTCCTTTCCAGAACTGTGAGCCATGGCTAATGTTCTAAGTGTTGTTTTCTCATATGTACCTAACTATCTCTATTGAGTCAGAAAAGTTCCCAGGATTAGGATTTGTAGTTAGTCATTGCAGGTAAGACCACCCAAAGAATCACCAATATAATGAGAGAGAAAAGAGTCTACAAGCTGCACGAATTTTACAAAGTCCTGTGCTGTCCTGTGGACTACTGGTCATTGTTAAGTGAGAGTCCATTTCCACAGGTGCTTTGCCCTGAGGAAACACATTGGACAGGCATTCATATGCTGAGAGGAGGCTGCACGGCTCCCAACAGTTACTTTATTTGCTTGCTTTGTCTAGTACCATATTGTTTTTTAACACTGTGTCGTTGTAAAATTACCTTGTGATCTGGAATGCCTATTCCTCTAACATTGTTCTGCTTAGGATTGCTTTGGAGATGCAATGTCTTTTGTGGTTCTATATGAATTTTAATATTTTTTCAATTTCTTTAAGGAATAAAATGGAATTTGATTGGGATGCATTAAATGTGTCACTTCATTAGTTTATTTCCATTTTCATATTATTAATTCTGTAATTCCATTTATTAGCTTGTAATGTCTTTCCATATTCTAATACTTTTGTCTTTTTCAGAGGATTAAAGTAGATTGATGGGTTTCATTGTAAATGTCCTTTACCTCCTTGGTTATGTTTATTTCAAAATATTTCATTTTATTTTTTCTTTCTTTCTTTCTTTTTTCATTATTTACGGTTCTCTCATGTAATACCTCCTAACCACAGCCTCCTCTCCGTCAACTCCTCACAGTTCCTCCTGATCTCTGTTCTTCCATATATCAACTACTGTAGCCAGAAGTTTTCTCCAGTCCCACCTGGCCCCATGGTCCCATAACAACTTATAAAATAATTACTTAATATTCTTTACAAACTGTATGGTCTACGGTAGGCCTTTTACTAGCTAGCTCCTGACTTGCCACAGGCCAGAGTAGCTTCTTTATCAACCAATCACAGCAACATATATTCACAGAATACAGAAAGACATCCCACAGCACTTCCCCGTTTTTGTCTAATCAAAAAGGAAGGTTTTAATTTTAACATAGTAAAATTAAATATAATTGAACAGTTATTAAGTAAGAATGATAGTTTCAGCTGGGCGGTGGCGGCATGTGCCTCCCAGCACTCGAAATTTTATGTGGCTTATTATTTTTTTTTTACTTCTTTATTTCTTTTTTAAGGACTTTGCTTTCTAAGTTTTAATCTAGTTTTCATACTCTCTCTCTTTTCTCTTCCAAACCTATGTATGTTTTTAAATACACTGTAACCCATTTAGAGTTTTTTGTTTCCTGTTTGGATCTGTCTTTACTGAGCATCTCTATTGTTCTCTGATTGCACGATATGGATTTTAAACTGCTATGCCAGTCTCCCACACTGCTCTGCTCAGTGTACGGTGGCAGCACATGGCAGTTGGTGGCTTGCTCCTCCCCACTTGGTTCCCTGAGAGCTTAGCCTCATGGTGGAAGTACTGGTGGGAGTCATATTTACTGCTCCAGCTCTGGGAAGTTGTTGGGTCCATGCTGTCACCAAGTAGCATGCCGCCCACTGCTCTTAAACCCCATTTAAGTGTTTGATAGCAGGGACTCTGAGAAGAGCTGTGCCCATGGTATCCTCTGTTTGTCATTAGTACCAAGCCTACCTGAGCAAAGATGATTATCAGGAATCCAAGTGTGGCTCTATTTGTGTGTGTGTGTGTGTGTGTGTGTGTGTGTGTGTGTGTGTAGAAACATTTTTAAGCTTTATTAGATCTTAACATGGAAATTCCAACCCCACACTGGAATGCCGTTTATAGACAGACTTTTCTGTCCTGCCAGCCAGTTCCCAAATAACCATTCAGAGCATTAATAGTAATTATAAATGCTCAGCCAATAGCTTAGCCTTGTTTCCAGCCAGCTTTTATAACTTAACTTAACCTATTTCTTTTAATCTATGTGCTGCCCTGAGGCTTGTTTACCTCATCTATGAACTTCTGATGTTGTTTCTTCTGCATCTGGCTCTCAACTCCTCAGGCTCAGCCTTTATTCTTCTTCCCAGCATTCTCTCTGAACCAAAAATCCTGCCTAGCTATTGGCCAATCACTTTTTTATTAACAATGAGAGCAACATATTCTCACAGTGTTCAGAAGGATTATATCACAGTACATGTTATTTTGTTGTCATTGTTGTTGGAGTGTATTTGTATAAATTTGAGTGAGTGTGTGTTTTCCTTCTTTTGGTTTTTCTAATGTGAGATTATTTTACTATTATTGTTTTAATGGATATAGTTAAACCCCTTAGGTTAGAGTTTTCTTCTGTAGGGCTGGATTTATAGTTAGATATTGATTAAATTTGACTTTATCAGGGAATATCTTGTTTTCTCCATCTATAGTTATTGAAAGTTTTGTTGAGTATAGTAGTCTGGTATAGCATTTGTGATCTGTTGGAATCTACAGGACATTGGTCCAGGCACTTCTGGCTTTTAGAGTCTCGCTTGAGAAGTTGGGTGTCAAACTGGACAGGTGATGCATGCTTTTAATCTCAGCACTTGGGAGGCAGAGGTAGATGGATCTCCAGGAGTTTGAGATCAGCCTGGTCTACAAAGTGGGTTCTAATAAAGTCAGGACTGTTATACAGAGAAACTTTGTCTTGGAAAAAAAATACAAATACAAAAATAAAAAAGAAAAGTTGGGTATAATAATTCTAATAGATCTACCTTCACAAGTGCTGGGGACCAGCCTCAGGAATTTTGAGGGTCTCAAAGGGCAAGGATGTCTGGCAGGCACAAGAAAAGACTGGGACACAAGAGTTGGAGGAAACTTGTCAGATCTGAGCAAAGTCAGCCTGGGAGGAGGAGACTGGACCTGCCTGGACTGAATCTACCAGGTTGAGCTGAATCCCTAGGGGAGTCCGTGCCCTGGAGGAGATGGAAATGGAGGGTGGGCTGGGGGGAGGGAGGAGGAGGTGGGAGGAGGGAGGACAGGGGAATCCGTGGCTGATATGTAAAATTAAATTAAATTATAAAATTTAAAAAAATAAAAAAAACTTGTCAGATCTGAAGATGTGCGTCTTCTCTGCTTTCTATCAATCTGACTCAAACCCAGTCTTTTATTGTAATAATACAAGGAAATAGAGGATGAGAAAATTCAACAGATGATTGAGTTCTTCACAATAGTTTCAAAAGTTCTTTTTGTAAATCAGCAAAGTGTACCCCATGCCCCTTGATTGCACATAGAAGTTCCCGGGCAGAAAGCCAAAGGTTACCAGCTTATTCTTTCGCAGGTTAATAATTATCAGAACATCTGAGGCTATCACCCCAGAGGTTATCTACTTTTGGTTTCTCAGAAAACACAGAAATACAAGCAATGGTTTAAGGTACCAGACTGCCAGTTTCCTCTCAGCCTAAGTCCTTCATCTCTCTGTAATTCATCAAGTTGTCTTCTAACTAGTTCTGGACAACTCTTGTCTTTTTTTTTTTTTTTTTTTTTTTTTTTTTTTTTTTTTTTTTTTTTGGTTTTTGGAGACAGGGTTTCTCTGTGTAGCTTTGCGCCTTTCCTGGAACTCGCTTTGGAGACCAGGCTGGCCTCGAACTCACAGAGATCCGCCTGGCTCTGCCTCCCGAGTGCTGGGATTAAAGGCGTGCGCCACCACCGCCCGGCAACTCTTGTCTTTTATCCTATCTATATGTCACTCCATCTACAGTTTTCTGCCAGCAGCCTTCTGGGTTTTTCCTATGACCTGCATAACAGCTTTAACTCCTGCCATTGTCACAATCTCAATATCATTTCTATTTCATGGAAACCACTGCAGGAGAGAGAAAGAAAATCATAAAGAACACATAGAGTAGGAGGATTACAAGAACCATTAACAGCTTGATGGGTGGGAACATGACATGCATACACTATAAATTCTGCCCTCAGGACACAAGAGTTGTTTTCTCCCTGGCCCACAGAAGGCAGGCTTAGCAGAATACCCAGTGAGGCAGGTCTGGAGGGATTGATGTCTTCATTCTCGGGGTACCTCCAGCACAGATTCCACTGGAAGCACGTCAGGCTTTTCATATGCCGCCACTGGCACATACGTTCCTTACTTTTTTTCCCTTTGAGCTTTTAATTTTCTTTCTTTGCTCTGTATGTTTAATGTTTTGATTGCCATGTGACAAGTGGACTTTTTCTCTCACCCAATCTATTTTGTGTTCTGAATACTTCTTGCACTTTTATGGGCATGTTCCTCTTTAGGTCAGGAAAATGTTCTATGATTTTGTTGAAAATCTTTTCTATGCCTTTCAGCTTGGATTCTTCTCCTTCTGCTATTCCTTTTTTTCTTAGGTTTGGTCTTTTCATGGTGTCCCAGGTTTCCTCAATGTTTTGTGTCAGGAATTATTTTAGATTTAACATATTCTTTGACAACTGTATCTATCTTTGATCACACCTTCAACTCATGATATCTTCTCTTCCATCTGTGTATTCTATTGGTGATGCTTACATCTGTCAGTAGTTCCTTTTCACTTACCTATATTTTTCAATTCCAGAATTCCCTCAGTTTGTGTTTTCTTTATTGCTTCTATTTTCATTTTTCATGTCTTCAATAGTTTTATTCATTTCTTTCCACTTTTTTTTCTTGGCTTTCTGGAAGGAGTTTATTAAATTGCTCCAATTTTTCATGACTTTTCTTCAACTTCTTTAAGGGATTTATTTACTTGTTCATGAAGGACCTCTACAATCTTCAAAAAGTTCACTTTAAGATCTTTTTTTTAACTGTGTTCAGCTGTGTTGGAATATTCAGAGTTTACTGTAGGCTTTGTGGTGACACATTGTTGTGGCTGCTGTTGATTGTGTTCTTACCCTGGCATCTAGGTACCCAGAATTGGGCTGATTATAATTCTACCTGACAATTTCTGGGTTTGTCTTGTTGGATGGATATTTTGTTCCTTGGTTTCTGTTTTCTTTCCAGTCTTCCAGCCTATGTGGCCAGTAGTTAGCCTGAATGGGGCATGGATGAGTGTCTCCACCAAAGTTCAGGGCTGGACTTCTGGTGGTGGGTGTAATGTCATGTTGAGCACAGGGTGACCACCTAAGTTGGGAACTGAGATGAGAAAGGAAGTGGGGATTGAGGATAGTGTCAGGGGGAAGGAGGGTCACTGAGAGGATGGCAGAGGTCTATTGGCAGCTTCCTGCCTAGAGTTATGGTGGCCTGCTTGGTCTCTGATCCAGCAAGGAGTCTCTATCTGAGTTAGAGTCTGGGACTTGTTTTGGGGATAGTGTTTTGAGGAGGACACAGAGAGTGGAGTAGGTCCATTAGACAGCAGACCTACCTGGTCTTCTGGCAGGTGTTGCCTGTGGTTGGGCATGGGGTGTTTGCCTGATGGAACTAGGGATGGGTGAGGGCTGTGGTGGCTGGCCTATCTGGTTTTCTGGCAGGCATGGCTTATGGCTAGGAAAGGAGTATCTGCCAGAGGGAACAGGAAGAGTGAGAGAGGCTATTTTGAATAGAAGTCTGTATATGATCTCTCTTTCCTTATGTTTGTTGGTGGAGTATACAAGAGATACTGATTTGTACAATTTTATTCTGAATCCTGAAATACTGCTTAATTTATTTATTGTTTTTCAAAGTTTCATTTTAATTTTTCAATTTGTTACATGAAATATCAGGCCAGTATTTCAAGTGGAAGAGAGAAAGATATGTAGCCAAGAGAGTGGAGAAATATACACAGAGTCAATAAAACAATGAGAGTAGAAAACACCACCAAATAGCAGACACACAATGAGTGTAATCCGCACACTCCTTTCAATAATACCCCTAAATATTAATGGCCTCAATTCTCTAACCAAAAGTAAAAAACTGGATAAAATCTATCCATCGGTTTTTTTAAAAGAAACATCTTAGTTTTGAAAATAGGCACAACTTTAGAGTAAAAGGATAGAGGAAATACTACAAACAAAGACTCTAATACATCACCAGCCTTTAATCTGACAAAATAGAGTTCAAAGTAAAACTAATGAGAAGAGATTAAAAAGGGTACATCATTCTAATTAAGGGAACAGTTTACCAAGATGACATTACTACCTTAAATATATGTAGACCAAACTCTGGTGCACCTTATTTCATTTCAAAAAAATGTACTACTGGATTTGAAGAAACAAGATATTAACCTTTAAATATTAGGTGATTTCAATGTCCCACTTTTTCTGAAAGACACATCATCTGGAGAAAAATTAAGGTGAAAAACAATAGAATTAAATAACATCAAATGTCAAATAGACTTAACATAGTGTTTCACCCAAGCACCCAAACAAGCTTCTCAGTAGCATACAGAGGCTGCTATATGATAGAGCATATCTTGGTAGCCCACAGTCTTTAATAATAAGATATCTACATTAAACTGATCCCTGAAAGCATCATGAGGAAGAGAAGGCTGAAAGATTATAAGAGCCACAAGCAGTAGATGACTCCATGGAAACAGTATATTCTAGGCTCAACATGCCTGATCTATATATGAAATCAATGAGAATGCAGGTTCAAACAAGATAAAGTTTCAGCACTGAGATGGGGGAATGGACCCAGGGTCCCAAGATTAACCAAGAAGCTATTTGAAAATGATAAATGCTTGCGAAAGGAAAATCAGTCTTCTACAATGAAATGACACTAGGTATATCAACCATATTCCATGGCAGACTGCATGCCTGGAAGTAGTTGGCCAAAACACACAAAAAAGTATTTTATCTGTATATGGGAATATTTTCTGTTTCATGCTGTTTTTAAAATGTTTGTTTTATTGGTTTTCTGTTTGTATGTTTGTTTTGATTCTGTTTTAGAGTTTTGTTAGTCTGTTTTGGGTTGGAGGGAAACAGACAGAGGGAGAACACAATGAATTTAGGTGGGTAAGGAAGTATATACAATGGGATCTGGGAAGAGTTAGGGAAAAAGAAAAACATGACCAAAATATATTGTATAAAAATTAAATGGTAGTTAAAAATATCAGGAAGAGCACAAATAAATGACAACGATGCAACTCAAAGTTCTAGAAAAACAAAAGCAAGCTAAATTCAAAACAAGTCCATGGTAAGACCCAAACCAAAATTAGTGAAATAAATGCAAAGGAGAAAGAATAACCAAATCTAAGATAGGCTTCTAGGTTGGTGGTCTCTGAAGGCTAACTTCCAGGAGGAGGAGACTTTATTTCCTAGTTTTTGTGCACATCAATCATTCCCATTTGGACAGTCAAGGAAGGCTTTGACTTCTTTTTTAGTCATTCCCATGGGGCTGAGGCATTGAATTCTTTGGCATGGCTATCATCATGTCAACAATATACATTTACCCAGGGCTTCACTCAATTGGGAATTTCTCTGCTCCCTTTGTCTTCAGACTTTTCTATTATAACTCCACCACTTATTAATCATTCTTTCCTCATAAATCAAAGTTTCATGTTTCCTCATAAACCAAAGTTTCATAAACAAAAATTTCTGTCCTCCTGTACTATAGACCCAACTTCATGGGCAACCTTAACATGCTATTTTAGTAAACAAAAGTATAACTCATTGAGTCTAATTAGTGTTGCCTATATGAACACAGGTACAGAGTCACCCACTAAAGCACAAACAATCTACCAGTGGCCAGAACCTCTAAGGAAAATGAGTTTCTCTATTACAAATTGTTCTTCAGCTAAGAGTGAAGCCACGTGAGTCTCTCTCACACCCATATTGAAACAGTCAGTTTTTGACCTTGTGCAGGTGTTGTACAGATAACCACAGTTCCTTTAATTCAGGAGTGCAAATGTCATGTCATCTCTAGATGACATTCCACAGAATTCTCCATTTCTGTCCTTTAGCTCTTATATTCTTTCAGCCCTTTCAGTTACTATTTCTCAGCATCTTGACCCATTATGAGTCTCTGTATTGACTGTTGCTCATTGCAAAAGGAAGTTTGTCTATTCCAAGGTTGAAAATACCACTTATGTATGGTTTTAAACAAAAACAATTTCAAGGCAATTTTGAAAAATGACCAGTTAGCAAAGCAGTCAATTCCATTCAACTGCCCATGACCTCCTAATTCATGCAATTTTGACTAAGTTTTCAGGGTCAGGTACAAGTTCCGTTCTGGAGAACAATCCTCAAATTAAATGTGAAATTGTTTGATTATACTCATAATTGTCCAAGCCACTATTATATCATTAGGCAAACTTTACTTAGCATGTCAATATTACAGCGTGTAAGGTTTGGTGCTGGGTTAGTTCATTTATGTTTCTTCTTCCTTAGCAGACTGCAAAGCACATTCTCCCACGATTACTTTAGTTCTGATAAAAATTATACAGCTCCATCTTGGTATAAAATTTCAATCCTAGGTTGTAGCTAAAGTTTTCCTGCCTGGCCCACAGTCAGGGTAAATCTCTCTCACCTGCTAGTCCCACAGCCACTCAGACCCGACCAAGTAAACACAGAGACTTATATTGCTTACAAACTGTATGGCCATGGCAGGCTTCTTGCTAACTGTTCTTACATCTTAAATTAATCCATTTCCATTAATCTATACCTTGCCACATGGCTCGTGGCTTACCGGCATCTTCACATGCTGTTTGTCATCGTGGCGGCTGGCAGTATCTCTCTGACTCAGCCTTCCACTTCCCGGCTTTATTCTCCTCCTTGTCCCGCCTACACTTCCTGCCTAGCCAATGGCCAATCAGTGATTTATTTATTGACTAATTAGCAACACATTTGCCATACAGAACATCCCACAGCACTTCCCCCCCTTTTTTTTATCAAAAAGGAAGGTTTTAACCTTAACAAAGTAAAATTACATATAATTTGGGAATTTGGGCGTAGCTTCTCTTACTACTTCCTGCTGGAGGGGGGCGCTGTATCTTATGGGGAAACAAAGAAAATTTTAGGATCATGGAGTAGTCCGTGAGGCTGTATGATCTGAGCCAGTTGCCTTGAAACCATTCTGGATGTTGGATCATCTGGGCCATGGTGTCATCAGAGACCTTTCAGGGGGTCTTGGCTGGTCAAACCTGATGTATCTTAATCTGCAACAAATCCATAGCCTCTGGCTTTCTGTGGGAACAAAAGCAGAGTCTCCTTTCCAAAGCAACACATCCTTACATCCAAATTTTGAAGTCAAGGTATCTTTAAAATATACATATTGGTTTAACTCAACATCTTTTATGATCAAATGTTTTTCTGCAGTTAAAAATCCCAAAGACAACACAATCCAGATTCTCTGTGTAATATTCATCTTTACGTGGCTTATTTTTTATATCAATTTTACTGTCTCTTTAAAGACTTTATTTTTTAAAACTATGTATTTGTTTCTATAACTGTATATATCGCCTTTTTTGTCTCTTTCAAGCCTACGTATATTTTACACACATTTTAAACTATTACATCTGAATCTGTCTTATTGTGAATCTATTTCTTTAAGCTGCAGCAGCTGTGGCTGCTGGCTCCATCCACCTCAGCTTCCCAACATGGTGATGGTTCATTTTCCACCAGCTCTGGGAGCTATCATGGGTCTATGCTTTTATCCAAGCATCGTGTAGCCCAGAAACCTCTATTTTTGTTTTATACTTGCAAAGTCTAAATCCACCATGCAGCTTAATGTACCACTTGCAGAGGCCTCATTCCCGCCATACTGCAGGTCGAGCACGCACACCAGGAACCCACCAGTAGCTCAAACCGGCAGCTGCCACTCATTTGAGAGAGACAATTAGGAACTGTTTTTAGCTCCGTTTTAGAATCTTTTCTCAGGTTTTAGGTGGAAACTCTTGCCACCACGTTGGACGCCATTTGTAGCTAAAGTTTTCCTGCCTGGCTCACAGTCAGGGTAAATCTCTCTCACCTGCTAGTCCCACAGCCACTCAGACCTGACCAAGTAAACACAGAGACTTATATTGCTTACAAACTGTATGGCCATGGCAGGCTTCTTGCTAACTGTTCTTACAGCTTAAATTAATCCATTTCTATTAATCTATACCTTGCCACATGGCTCGTGGCTTACTGGCATCTTCACATGCTGTTTCTCATCGTGGCGGCTGGCAGTGTCTCTCTGACTCAGCCTTCCACTTCCCGGCTTTATTCTCCTCCTTGTCCCGCCTACACTTCCTGTCTAGCCAATGGCCAATCAGTGTTTTATTTATTGACTAATTAGCAACACATTTGCCATACAGAACATCCCACAGCACTAGGTATTTAATCTCTTCATATAACATGTGTTCTACAATGCCCTCCCAGTGTTAAGGTGTCTTCCTTTCTCTCTTGCCATAGGCCCCTTAGAATTTCCTGAATATGCAGACACTATGAAATTAAATATACAAAGGTAAACCTTTACAGCAAACATCTCCATATGAGATGGAGATTCAGTGTTTGTCTTTGTAGATCTGAGCCACTTCAGTCACATTTGTTAAATGTTGTGAATACACAGTGATTGTACTTTATGATTTAAATACATGCATACAACATTTAGTGTTCAAGTCAGAATAATTAATATTCATTTCTCCTCACTTTCCTTTGTGCTGGAGCCTTTATGTTTCTCCTCTCTAAATTGTCACAAAATATATGATATACTATCTTGATAGAGAACATCACAGGACTATTGAACTAAATTTCCAATTTAGCAAGATTATGGGATACAAAACTAAGTTGCAAATGTTAATAGTAAACTGTAGAGAATTCAGATAACTATAGTACTATAAAACCAAACAGGCACACATGTAACATAAGAGGGTAGCAATAGGGAAAATCCACATAGTCAATATAATGGTATTATTATCACTCAGGAAGCTCAATCATTGTGATGTCTGTTCTTCTAAAATTCATGTATAAGCTCAATGTGCTTATAATAACTCCAATAAAAATTCCACAGATTTTTTTCAAAGAGACTTGGCATTCTGAACCTAAATTTTACCTGGAAATATGAGAAAATTTCATAAGAAGTAAAATCTTAATAATTTACTTCTCAAGGGCTCAGAAGAGAAACTACGAACAGTGAGATTTATTTTTGGGAAAAGAATCTCAGCACACCGAGCTCTTTAGTCCATTTGCTTTAATCCTCTCTCAATCTCTAGCTTTACAGTTATATACCCAAACAATCCTGCCCCTCCAGCCGGGTCACCAGGCCTGAATTCTTGCAAGGTCATGAAGGCAGGTAAGAATTTTCCTCAGGCAGTGACCATCAGGCTTTCTTCTACAACCCAAAATGGGAGTAGTAAAAGAGGAGGTCAACTGAGTGCTAATGACCGGTTAGTATATCAAAAAGGGGATCTATGTGCTCAGTCTACATTCCTAGAAGTGGTTAGGCAAGAAGTAGGGGTCTATTAGTAAGGCTGTAAGGAAGGAGGGTCTCACCCTACATCGCACAAGAAATAAAGCTATCCTCCTGACATAGGAGACAGGTGTTGTTTCGTTTGTCCTTGGATGCTTCAGTCTGTTCTTAGAGAGTACAGAGGTGTCTCTGGTAAGATACTTTCGTCCGTCAGGGATGCTCCCTGCCAGATGCTGTTAACGACAGTAATTGCAGAAAGACCTACAATTAGGGATCCTGGCTGTGTTACTGCTCAGAAGGTTATCCAAATACTCCTTGAGTAGAAGGAAATTGTGCCCAAAGAATGATGGAAAAGCTACAATAGCACATGAGAAATTCATAGTAGGAAATGGCTAAGAATCAGAAGCCAAATATCACCAAGGCTCCTTAAGCCTCAGCTTTACCCCTAGAAGGCCCTTGGCTTCTTCCAGGTATAGCTTTGTGATAATCAGCTGAAATCCTACTTCATATATTTTTGCAGCTTGCAGAAAAAAAAAACCATTGTAAAGAAAACAAAAGTGAACTTATTTAGTATTTGATTTGAAGACTTACAGTGAAGTTACCACGGGATTGTGAGAGTTCTGTGGATTATAAATCTTAGTGACTAACTCTAAGTCACCAATAATGCATCAGTGTCACATCAAGGAAAGAGATAAAGACACTTCTCTGGGAGTCATTTAACTGAAATTAGGTCCTGAATTGAATTTTTTATTTCATTGCTCCCTGTGTTTTCCATTGCTGTCTGTTGAATGAGTTTGAATCTCACTGTCTATCTGTGTCTGTGTCTATCATTGTGTGTCTGTGTATTCTTGTTGTATGTCTGTTTCTAAAAATGTGTTTTGCTCATTCTATCTTGAGCAGCCCAGAAAGTATCATATGGGAAAAGAAGAGGACATTTTACAGAAATCTTTAACAAAGTTTTACAAACATGTCATTGGCTCCAACTGATCTCAACTGACGCAGATAACAAACATCATTGTTTATTAACCAATATCCATGAATGGTTGCTTTCCACCTTATGGTAAGTTTTAGGAAGCTGATTTCAGCTTTTGTATTTGCTGCTTTTAGAAAACGAAACTCATGCATCATCTGTGTCAGGGCCTGAAAGACCATATAACTTAAGATCACAGGTATGCGTTAGGTTGTAAAAACTGACTGCATGGGAAATCCAAGGCAAGTAAGGTTATGTCCTCTTGGCAGTATCCTCTTTATGGAAGGTTAAACAAACAGGCTGAGCACACAGTGGGGTAGAAGTCTTGTGTCTTAAATGACTTCAAAATGTAGCTTATTAACTGTGGCTGTGTGGTCCAGTAAAAGTTCCAGTCTCTTTTTTCCAGAATTTAAGAGTTATTTTCAGAATATTGAATAGCAACAAGATTGAGAAAATTAAGGGAAAACATTTCATTCAGGCAGAGCTTGCACTCAAATAGTTACTTTAACTTGCATCCTTCAAGTTTAATAAATATCTAAAAATTGATAACATCAAATGATACTGTTTTCCATATCATTAACTATAGAAAAATTAGGTGGAGGCATTTTTTTCCATAAGTTGAGGTTATTTAGAAAAGTCACAGAATCTGTGGAGATGAGACAGGAAGTTCATTCTGGAGTGGCAGAAAGTGCTTTCAGTATTGGTTACAGATAACTGTCTGCTACAGAGAATATTCAAAAGGTACACATTGTAATTATAGACCTAGAACATTGAACTGTCCATTCTAGTGAAGTAAAGGCATAAATGTTCTGTTTCTGTGTGTTAATTATAGCACTGCTGTGAAGAAATGGCTGCAATCCTTCACTAAATTCCATCATATTTGAGACTTCCCTGGGTCTATTCCGTTCTCAGGTGCAAGAGTTTTGTCCATGCTTCTGCTGTCAATACTGGATTTCAGACTCTCAGTATGTAAAGATTCTAATCCTATTACAAAAATGGATTTACCTTAATCCTTGTATTATCAGGGATCCAATAACAGACTATTCCTCCATAGGGCTCCCCATGCAAGGTGCTTACTCTAGAGCTAGCAATCATTCAAGTTCATGCGTTTTCTCCATTTAGTTTTATTCTGGCAGAGCATCTCAAAAGCACTATCTTTTGATCCCATCTTGAAAACTAAAGATTTTTTCATTTTGTCCTGTGATAATTCAACTCTCTAGTGTTTTACTCGACCCAGATAGGATCCACAGAAGAATCAATTTGCTTTTGTAAACTACATTTCTCACTCAGCTTCTGGCCAAATCCTGAGCTTTAGGCGTCCCGTAACTTGGCTGAACTGCTTCTCCT
Organism: Peromyscus californicus insignis; assembly: GCF_007827085.1. Lineage (NCBI taxonomy): Eukaryota > Metazoa > Chordata > Mammalia > Rodentia > Cricetidae > Peromyscus > Peromyscus californicus. Next base: position 52,145,208 of record NW_026294525.1, read on the forward strand.
GAGTGCTTGCAGCAACCTTCAGGATGGGTCCTCACAGGAATGGAACAGAATTTTCTACCATTCATCTCTCTAGTTTTATATCTCACTCACTTTTTTCATGTTCAATAATCTTTATTACATTAGTTCATTGAGATTTTTCTTAACCTACACAATAAACAATTTCAAACATAATTGGAAAGAATCTTAAAAACAATATTCATAGTTGGACATATTACAAACACAGAAATAAAAATGGCCCCATCCTTTTGTTCATGACACTGCACTATCTATCAGTTTTAACTGCCTCTGATACTGTTTACATCACTCCTTCTCTACATCATGGCACTTTATAGTATCAGAAATTCTGTAATAACTGGAGAAATCTCATCAGCTCTAGCTGCAAATGTGAAGCATGCACACTTTCATTGTCCTTCCTTTTACATCACTTTTACAGTTTGAAAAATGTATTTCTTTTGAATCTGAAACTTCATACAGCACTAGGTCATACAAAGAGTCATTTTCTGCCAATGATTTTATATGAATTCCTGCCTTTGGTTATTCCAGGAATGTTCTCTCCCACTGTATTTTCAGATGAATACTCTGTACTTGATATATTATGCCCCCCAATATACTAATCTGGGGGACAGAGAACAGAACAGCCCCTCTATTAAAAATAGAGGTTAGGCAGTGGTAGCACATGCCTTTAATCCTAGCATTCCAGAGGCAGAAATCCATCTGGATCTCTGTGAGTTCAAGATCACACTGGAAACTGAGCTATGCATGGGTGGCACATACCTTTAATTCTAGGATTTGAGATCTCATGATTGCTTGGGAAAGACACACACCTTTAATCTCAGGAAGTGATGGCAGGAAGCAGAAAGGTATATAAGGCATGAGGACCAGGAACTAGAGGCCTTTTTAAGCATTTAGGTTTTAGCAGCAATTCAGTTGAGATCCATTCAAATGAGGACTCAGAGGCTTTCAGTCCGAGGAAACAAAATTAGCTGAGGAATTGGCAAGGTGAGGTTGGATGTGGCTTCTTCTGTTTCTCTGATCTTTCAGCATTCACACCAATGTCTGGTTTCCGGGTTTGTTTTCATTAATAAGACCTTTTAAGACTAGTGTTACCACACATATGAACACCTGATTTTTGACAAAGAAGTCAAAATTATACAATGGAAAAAAGAAAGTATCTTCAACAAATGGTGCTGGCATAACTGGATGTCAATAAGTAAAAGATTACAAATAGATTCATATCTGTCACCATGCACAAAACTCAAGTCCAATTGGATCAAAGACCTCAACATAAATCCAGTTACACTAAACTTAATAGAAGAGAAAGTAGGAAGTACTCTTGAACGCACTAGCACAGGAGATCAGTTCCTAAATATAACACCAACAGCACAGACACTGAGCACAACAATTAATAAATGGGACCTCTTGAAACTGAGAAGCTTTTGTAGGGCAAAAGACATCATAGTCAATAAGACAAAAAAAGAGCCTATAGAATGGGAAAAGACCTTCAAAAATCCCACATCTGACAGAGGACTGATCTCCAAAGTATATAAAGAACTCAAGAAACTAAACATCAAAATACTGAACAATCCAATTAAAAAATTGGGCTAAAGAGATAAACAGAGAATTCTCAAAAGAAGAATCACAAATGGCTGAAAGATATTTAAAGAAATGTTCAACATCCTTAATCATCAGAGAAATGCAAATCAAAATGACTCTGAGATACCACTTTACACCTGTCAGAATGGCTATGATCAAAAACACTAATGACAGTCTATGTTGGAGAGTATGCGGAGCAAAGGGAACACACCTCCACTGTTGGTGGGAATGTAAACTTGTACAACCACTGTGGAAATCAGTATGGTGGTTTCTCAGAAAATTGGGCATCGATCTACCTCAAGACCCAGCCATACCACTCTTGGGCATATACCCAAGAAATGCTCAATCATAACACAAAGATACATGCTCAACTATGTTCATAGCAGCACTGTTTGTAATAGCCAGAGCCTAGAAACAACCTAGAAGCCCGTCAACTGAAGAATGGATTAAGAAAATGTGGTACATATGCACAATGGGAAAAACAAGGACAGCATGAAATTTACAGGCAGATGGATGGAACTAGAAAACATCATCCTGAGTGAGGTAACCCAAACGCAGAAGGACAACCATGGTATGTACTCACTCATAAGTGGATACTAGATATAAAGCAAAGAACAATCAGACTGCAACCCATGGAACCAGGGAGGTTATATAGCAGGGGGGACCCTAGGATGACTGTGACTTATGATAAGTTTTGGTTTTACTCAATTACTGGGCAAGCCTCAATCAAACATTTCACTATTGGCATAAGAATTTATACTGTATCAAGCTGATAATAAATAAATAAATAAATAAATAAAAAGACTCATGTTACAATACTCTGATGGTTTTCTTTTCTTTCAGAGTTGTAGAAAAGCTTGTAAATTTCATTCAAGAACTAGCATTATTTTGGTTAGAAAATAATGACTTACACATATGGAAATGTCAGAGATGCACAGCTGTATGAAATGTCTCTGATCTTATAATAATATTGTTTCAGAATGAGGCATACTGTTTTAGAGTTTTGTTAAGTTTAAAAAGCTCTGTTTAGCAAGGCCTACAAAGGTATTAAGGCTTAGTGAAATTATCAGCATCCATTCATTTGCAAATTATACTCTCTGGAACATTTATTGACTCCCACCTCTCTAATTATTGGACACACACACACACACACACACACACACACACACACACACACACAGGTATTAGTGTCTTTGCTTTCATACAAGTGTAAACATTTCTGGATAAAATGATGCATATGAATATATAATTCTTAGAAGTATTATCAGTTTCCCAAAGTTAGTTTCCTTACTTAATGGTGTTGGAACTTTTCTCTCACATTTTTGTCAGAAATTGAAAACATTCACTCTTCTATCCTTTAGCTATTTTCATGCACACATTTCAATATAAGGTTGTTTCACCTGATATTTGTTGGATAATTGTGCTGGGCAAATGCAAACTTCATATTTGTACTTCATCTTCCCGATTTCCTTTAATAAGTCATATTCATTTGTAATGTGTAGCACTTATGCTTATTCGTCAATTAAATTTCCAATATCTAGTTTAGATTCCATGCATCTTTATACAGGAAAATATTTGCCAGTTTTATGCTGCCTTGTAATATCCTGATTCAGATTCAAAATTATAATAACCTTTCTTAAAAATAAGTTTGCAAAAATTTTATCTCCTTTAGTTAGTATTAGTGTAATTTTACCCATTTATATTGTTTTCTTTATTTTTTAGAAATTTCTTAGAGAATGCTATATGCTTCTTTGACATATCATGGTGATATATTTGTAATCTAAGAAATAAAGCTTTCCTGAATATCAGAGGACAGAGACACACTTTTAATCCTAGCACTCAGGAGACAGAGATCCATGTGGAGCTCTGTGAGTTCAAGACCACACTGGGCTGCCTGAGATTGATCCAGTCTAGGTGAGAAACAGAGCTAGGCAGTGGTGGCACACACCTTTAACCAGTATTTGGGAAGCACACACGCCATTAATCCCAGCACTAAGGCTGAGATAGGAAGTGAAATGGCTGGGTGGAGAAAGGCATATAAGTTGTGAGGAGACAGGAACTAGAGTGCCTTTTGGCTGAGGACTCAGAGGCATTCAGGCTGAAGATTTGTGGAGACAGGACCTTTGCTTTCAGACTGAGAATTTGGCGAGGTGAGAAGTGGCTTTGGCTTGTTTCCTCTGATCTTTCATTTCAGCATTTACCCAAATATCTGGCTTCAAGTTTTATTATAAGACCATTTAGGATTCGTGCAACAATATCACACTCTACTTTAGAACATCTCTGGAGATTGTTTGGTTAAAGAATATTTTGATTTCACATTCATCTCTCTTTTCTTAATTCTAAGACATATTTTTAAGTTTTGATTATGTGTCTGTATTGATGTGGGGAGCTTTTTGTGAGACAGTCTATTTAGACAAGAGTGTAGAATGCCCCTACGGAATTTAGACAAGAGTATATGTAGAATGTTGAAGTAAGGTGGCTGTGAACTCTGGTGCAGATGTTTGGTAACCAAACTTGTGTCTCTGTCAAGAGCACCATGTGCTCTTAACTACTGATCCATCTCCCCACTACCACTTCCATGTAATCATACTATAATTATATATACATTTTATTTACATTAATCTATATTTACATTCATATACATAGTTACCTATGACATTGTTCAATTTTGCATTTTCTTACTTGAATAAAAGTGAAGGACATCATTAACGAGATTGCTTGTGGGGTTATGGTAATAATAAATTATATTGTTAGGAAAGTTTCATTGTCTCTTTGTGCATGTGTGTGTGTGTGTGAATGAGTGTGCATGTACAAGCACACATGCACTTGCATGTCCACAAGTGTTAATGTAGTCTGTCTTTGCCACAGTATGCATATGGCAGTCAGAGGACGAATTCACAGACTATGGGTTCCATGTCTTCCACCTTGCTTGAGGCAGGGTTTCCTTGTTATTTGCCATGTGTACCTGCATATACAACACTAGCTTACTCAATGTCATTCAGTGATTGTCCTGTCTGTCATGAATCATCTCCACATTGGAGCACTGCTGTGTTCAGCTATTTTGTGGGATCTGGTAGAGTCTACCCTATGCCTGTCTGGTCCTGGAAGAAGTTCTTTCCCCAAGGTCAGGCATTTAAACAAAAACCCTATTTCCTCAGGGGCTTGAAGAAAATCCCTGCTTCCTAAAAGAGAAGTCATTCTTACCTCTGGCAGGAGGAACTTTATTAACATATGACTGTGGTGCCTTTTAACTTGTCAAGGTCAGAGATAACCTCTAGGCTCCATTGGACCCTGCCTACAAGCCTCAACCCACCTCTCATAACCCCCCTTTCCCCTGTTCACATTTAACCCTGTGAGACCAAAATGAGCCATCTTAGAAATAAGACCAAAATGCTTTCACCCTAAAATTAAGGCCTAAGATTTCTCCTTTGGGGAATAGGCCATTACTTACTGAAACCAGTCACTTCAGATTCCAGAAACCAGGAAGTGTAAAAGTACAGAGTCACAAGGTAGTCTGGAATCTGGACTGACTGGTTTTAGTAACTCATGGCCTGTACCTAAAAGGAGAAATCTTAGGCCTTAGTTTTAGGATGAAAGCATTTTGGTCTTATTTCTAAGATGGCTCATTTTGGTCTCACAGAGAACAAGGCCCTTTAAATGAACTGAGCAAGGCCCATATGAACTCACAGATACTGTAGCTGTAAACACAGGGCATATATGGGTTTGTACCAGGTCCTCTGTAAATATATTATAGCTTTGAGATTAGTGTTTTTATGCGATTCCTGAGAGTGTGAAGGAGTGGGTCATTGACTCATGTGCCATCTCTTGAGGTTCTTTTTCTTCTGTTGGTTTGCCCTGCCCAAATTTGAGCCATGGCTTTGGTTTTATCTTACTGTCATATTTGGTTGTTATCTCATAGAAACCTGTTCTTTTCTAATGAGAAACAGAAAGGGAAGGGATGTGGAGAGGAACTGGGAGGAACAGAGGGAGGGGAAACTGTTATCAGATGATATTGTATGAGAAAATACCTGTTTTTAATAAAAGGGAGGACTTCCTTTGCCTTTACTCCTCTTTCCTCCTTCCTAAAGTCATAATAAACAAACGTTTATATTCTATTACATTTGATCTTTTTGTTTTCTTATTTATCTTTGCAAAGTATGTCCCTTAGTTATTGTTAAGCCAGTAGATCAATAATTGTTTTCTGTTTTTTAAAATTTGTCATTTAACCTCTTATTGAATCAGTAATTTTGTTTAATTTATAAAAGTTTAACTTCATGTTTATGGATTTTTTTTACATGAACTTTCTCTTGACAGTATTAGATTCATTTATAATTTTCATTGTCTTGTCCCATCCTATGATGTATTAGAATGATTTTAAGTCTCCACTAATAACTACAATTTCTAGATGACATAGCTAGTAGTTTCATACTTTGTTCTTTTTCTAATTTTAAGTCCTAACATATCAACTGCTGGTAATAAACCACTAAATTATGATTGACATCCAGGCATTACATGTACAAGATGTATGAGTTTGTTGGTGGTACTTGTATCTATCAGGGGGAAGGAGGGTCGTTTATTCTCTAATGTGGAAATGAATAGGAAATGCCATTTTGATGAGGTTATGCTTCGCATGTCTGGTGCACTTCCTATTAGTTTCTCCTTAAAGTTTAGTGTTACACTTTAAAGGCTTATTCTCTAGGAGAGCAATACTACTGCAGTCTTTGATTTAGTAATCTGGACCAGAACCCTCAAATTTTTGTTCTACTGCTTACTTTTGTTTAGTTTATTAATATTTTCTCCATTCTCCAGAAGAAAGCTCCCAAATTTTGGTACCACTCACCAGCAGTAAATTTCTCTTAAATTGTCATTTTCTTGGAGCTTTACTCCTTGAATTCTACTCTTTTTTGGAAACTCTAAAATCCAGGTTTTGTCTTGCAAGCCCTATGATGTTTCACATGTTACCCAATTTTTCTTTATTTTTTTTATACTTAATCTTATCAGCAGAGATAAGTATTCACAAATGTGCTGAAATTGCTATTTTAAGAAAACTTCCACTCAAAATAAATTGGGAAATTAAACTCAAACAACTGTAATAAGTCACTCTGGTGCAAGGCTTTCTGACTACACAGGATATAAACTGTAGACCTCAGCTGAATGGAATCAGTGGGGCTTTAATGCTGGACTTCAAATGAAGATTTAATCTGAGTGTTGGGATATAGTTCAGTCTGTGAAATGCTTGTTGTGTGAATTCCACCCTTAAAACCTGTGTTAGGAAGCTGGTTGTGGTAGTGTGCATGTGTAATTCCAAGGAGAGAGAGCCAAGTGGATCCTTTTGTAATCCATAAACTCCCAGTCTAGATAACTGGCAAGTTCCAAGTTCAAGGCAAACGAGAAGCACTCAAGGTTACCCGAGGAACAACCAACCAGGTTTATATCTGATGTCCACTTATACATGCACCCATGCAAATATACCACTTGTATACACACACAGAGACACACACACACACACACACACACACACACATACACACACACACAAACACAAATATACAGAATCTCAAGGTGAGAGAAAAGCACTTTACAGATGAGTAAACGACATACAGCCTAGATTGTAATAGTTCTGTGAACAAGGCTAAATGGATCAGGAAGAGGAACTATTGCTTATATCTTGCTGAGCATTTTAGGATACCCTAATACAAGTGAAGAAACGGCTTAAAAATTGGAATTCATTTTGTAATCCATATAGTTTTGTTCAGAACAATTCATATTCTGTATTAAGTTTATATGTAGCCAGTTAGATATAAAAAGTTAAAATAATCTACATTCCCCACAATGGAAAAGAAAGAAATTTGATTTGATTTTAAGTCACAGTGACAGGGCTGGTCACAGTGTCTTCCAATGGTCACTTACATGTTTGTTTCCCAGCTGCTTATTTATCTTATTATCAGATATTGTATGTCAGTCTGGTGTCTGGAAGACAATGTTTTCTTGGTATCCTACATTCAAAATAGCACAGATATGCCAAAAACAAAAATTGAAGTAATAAAGCAAAATGTAAGTAATAACACAGTTTTGAAAGCAAGTGTGCATTATTTATCAAAACATCTTGTGTAAGTAACATAGGAGTATACTATTATGTAATTTCATACTAAATTTCTCCAATCAAAAAAAGGTAGGTCAAGACAGAGTTGTCTATTAGTCTAAAAAGCACTGAATTTTTTAAAAATTTGATAGTAAAGACCATTTCATGTTGTTCAAATTTCTTGAGAAAAACATGTTACATGGTTTGGAAGAATTTCTTTTATGGCTCCTTATATCTCCTCCAAAACGTCCTCCCAACTTGTCTGTTTTGTTGTTGTTGTTGTTGTTGTTGTTCTTAGTAACCTGCTGTGTCCACTTTAGTACTGATCGTGTATTATATACTATTATTTGCTCATTATCTGTATTTATGCTTTAGCAGGAAAATGGCACCTTGGGTTTCATGGACATTAATGTTCCTGAAGTTTTGGTTTTGGAATTACGTGGGAAATTTGAGAGTTGGGTCCTCACTTGAGAAAATGGATCTTCTGAGAGCAAGCCATGAAAGCTATGCTCTGGCACTATGTCTTGTCCCATCTGCAATTACTGATGCTTTGATGTGAGAAAGCAACCTCACTCCAGATTCCACCATAGTTGAGTCACTCTGGAAGGTATTCTTTCTTTGCCAAGGTAAACTATCCCTTCAGATAATGAGTACAAATAAACATTCTTTTCCTTAAATTGCTTCTTTTCAGGTATTTGGTTCGACCAATGAGAAACGTTACTGATCCACTGTGTTTATTAACTTTATTACATATACCTGTACATTGTTAAATGAACAATATTATCATATATTATCTAAAAAAAAGTTACTTATCTTTTAGATGAGGAAACCTAGCCAAATTTTAGAAGAAAAAATAAGAGATTCATCATACTCTGCCAACTTTTCTTTAATACTACTGCTTTTTTTCTTTCTAACTATCTTATTTTGCCATAAGTCCACTTTTATTTGCATTTATATCTTCTGATTGGTAAGCAAGTCATGTTTGCTCCACAGACAGTATTTATAAACAGCACATGCTGTCAACACTCAACCATCTCTGGTAATATTAATGTTTAGTAGTCAACCTAAATTCAAGTTTTCTTACTTCTACCTAGTAATTAGCCTATAAGAGTTCTTCATCTACATTTACTAATTCAGCCTCATAATCAATGTCATTTTCTTCTACTTTTAATGCATTTCTGTGAACTCATAAAAATATGTTGTCTTCATTTTCTTTCTGGAATCATCTCAGATGCATCACAAAATTTAAATTTAATTGCATATTTTCTAATTATTCAAGAAGTATCTCTCATTTATAAAACACCATGTGAAAAAAGTTCAGGAAACCTGGAATCTCTGTCTATTTTGAGAGGTCAGTATAAAGCCAAGCACATATTTTACCTTCAGTAATGTTTATCCCATTATACCTCTTGGACTTCCCATAGGAGCACAGACCCACAATCAGTATGGAGAATATCACTGTAATAAGTTTTTCTTGGCTTTATTCATATGGAAAAATATAATTAGCAAAATAACAATAGTAGATTCTCCCCTAGAGATTATGAACTCCCCAGAATACAGACTTTGTATGCTGTTGTTAAAAAGGTATATATATATTTTAAATTATTAACAATTTTCAAGAGACAAAAAGTACTATTAACTATAATCCCCAATTATACTTTGTATGTTAATACTTACTTAACTTATAATAGTACTTTGAATGGAAGAAGGAAAGAGCAAGATTTTCTGGAAAACACACAACGAAATCTACAGTGAAAACTGTATGAACTTATTATGCTCAATCATTTTAGACCACTTTTTATTTTAGTTAGCCAGCTCACAATTTCTTTATTTTGATGTATGATATCAAAGACACAAAACTAAAGTGTTTATGAATTCATGAAAATAATTTATTGTTGTAGGATAACTAATATGACACTGAAAAATTAAGCAGTAAGACTTAAAAGAAAACAACAATATTGTTTGTCTTTTTGTCACTCATTGGTAATGTATCAGATTATCAAAGAAAAATTTCTCTGTAAGTAGTCTTTCTTAAAGAAAAATATTGACTAGTCATTAATACATTGTACTAAAATAGGTCACAATGTTATTAAACTTAAAAAGATATACTAAATCTAGATGTAAATTTTTGACATAATTTAAGTATATTTTCAATGAATAAATTAAATCTAGTTTCTCTCTATAGTCTAAAATCAGCTGAATTAGTAAGCATATTTAAAGTGAACAATGTAGAATATTATAACTTAATAAACTGAAAAGGGGGTATAAATTATCTCAAAAATTATTGTCATTATGACATATGTAGTTTAAAAGAAACCTAGATATACCTTTAAAATTAAATTGACATCTCCAAATAAGGGTAATTGGCTAGATTTACAGTACCAGGCACAAATTGCCTCTTGTTGATGCATAATCAAGTTCAATTAAAGAGCTGCTGATTATCCTCAAGATGGAAGTGCACTGTGCACTATTGTGGAGATAGGGGCATCTTCATATCACAAGGAAGCTGTGCCCATGCACTGTCAATAAGATGTTTCCTTTAATAACACCAGCATAATGACATCAGCTGAAAAGTAAACATGGACAGGTAATTCCACATGGTCCTGTCTCTCAATGAAGAGCTACAGATAGTCAATGGTTCCTGAGAGAGAGAGTATCAGTGTCTTCCAGGAAGAAGCTACCACGTAGGTTTCCCAATTCTAAGTGTTCAGCCCTCGTCACATGAATGTATAAGAACAGCTAAATAGACTCTATGGGAGACATGAATACATATATAAGTGTGTGTGTAGATGTATATTAGATGTAATAGAAATATGTCACATATATATCCATTTATATGTTCATATATATGATCATGAATTTGTGAGGTGGTGTGAACAAGGAGTTAGAGACAAAGAGTAAGAGGTGTTATATAGATAAGTGTTTATATATGAAGTCCTCTGAAAGTGAAATTCTTAAAGAAAAATAAAAAATTAATTTAATAAATGTATTGTCTGATGTCTATTAGAGCTTCTGTTTTATTATAATAAAATAAAATAACTTTGCTATAATACATTTTACAGTTCTTTAATATGACACATACATTTAGTTATAGTGACTTTGAATTTCTTTCATTCCTCAGTCTCTATGCTATGCTCATTCCTCTCTTTAGCCAGGAATATTTCTGCAGTATTTTCTTTAGTTTGGGTTTATTGTATATAAATGTTTTTATCATGGGAATGTCTTTTTTTCTCTTTCAGTTATGGAAGATAGTTTTGCTAGATATATGTATACAACTTTGCTGGCTCTTTTAAGATGTGGAAAACATTACTCCATGCTCTTTATAATTATGCCTTCATACCATTTTAAGTATTATTTTAAGTTTTTCTAGAAGTTGGTTTTAGACAAAAATGAACAGAATGCATAGTAATTTGATGTTATGTCCATCTAACAAAATAGCAATGGCAGGTTCTCCACTAGAGGCCCCTTCCTTACCTGTGAGGAAAGATGCATGCATTACCAGTGAAGGTAAATATGACAGCTCAGTTGTTAACTTTTACCCTAGTGTCTAGGATTTAATTGATTAATTAATTAATTCTTCCATTTTAAAAATACAACAACACAAAATATAATGAGATAAAGCGAAAACTATCACATTAAAGTTGGGCAAGACAAACTAACAGAGGGGAAAGAGCCTAAGAGAGGCACAAAAATCACATACCAATTCCTTTGCACACTCAGGAATTCCATAAAAATGCTCAACTAGAAACCATGAAATGTGCTGAGATGGCCTGGTGAAGACCCATGTGAGACTGTTCATGCTGCTGTGGTCTAGTGGATTCATGGGAGCTTTGCTCGTATTGATTTACAGGACCTTGTTTTCTTGGGGTCCTCACTCTCCTCTGGCTTTTACATTCTCTCTGCCTCTTTTCCATATGGTTCCCTGAGCTCTGGGGGGAGGGAATTAATAGAGACATCCAATTTAGGGCTGAATGTTCCAAGGTCTTTCCCTCTCTGTATAATATCTGGCTGTGGGACTCCACATTTGTTCCTATCTGCTACAAGAGGTAACTTCTCTGCTGCTAGCTGAACAAGGCAGTGATCTATGAAAACAGAAGAATGACATTTGTAGTCATATTATCACTATAGTACTTTTTCTGTGTTTATAACAGTATTTTTTGGTTTTACCCTAGGCCCTTAGACATCTAGTCTCAGGTTCTTGGTCACCCAGTGTTTAGAATGGGTTCTATCTCATGGAATGGGCCTTAAGTCAAATCAGTTATTTGCTAGTTACTCCCACAATGTTCACGCCCAAATCATCTTGTGGGCAGTACACCACTGCAGATAAAGGGATTTGAGCTATACGGTGTTTACATTTCTCCTTTGAGAGCATGGAGAATGTGTTCCTGTACCTAAGACACTGGAAGGTAGGAGTGACACCTCTATGCAACCACCAGCTTAACATATCCATTTCAATGAGTTGTGCAGTTGTTGTTTTCAACAATAGGGAAGTGTGGTGATATTTTATTTGTTCTCTAACCAATAAAGCTTGCCTGGGGATCAGAGGACAAAGCTATCCACTATATTAAGCATAGAGGTCAGGCAGTGGTAGCACATGCCTTTAATCCTACCATTCAGATCTCTGTGAGTTCAAGGCCACACTGGGAACAGAGCCAGAAATGGTGGCATACGCCTTTAATCCCAGCACTAGGAAAGAAGTAAGATGGCAGGGCACAGAAAGGTATATAAGGCGTGAGTAAACAGGAAGTCTCTCTCTTCAGACTGAGTATTTTGTAGAGGTAAGACGGTGGCTGGCTTGCTCTCTGATCTTTCAGCTTTCACCCAAATACCTGGCTCTGTTTTTTTTTTTTTTTTTTTTTTTTTTTTTTGATTAATAAGATCTTTTAAGATTCGTGTTACAGAGAAGTTTGTGAAAATCAACTGTCAGTTTGTGGAAACGGTTTATGGCTAAGGCCTGTGCTGTTTGGGGATTCCTATGGGGGCCCTTTGGCCAACTATAATCAATTAGATGTAACCCAATCTCCCAGTATAAAAATCTTCATTTGATGACAAAATCTGTCCAGTTGGGACCCTGTCTCCGCTATTATTTGACTGTTTCATTTAGATCGATTCATATATGTATGTATTCTAGTAAATTTCTACTGTATTAGGTTTCTACACTACTCCATCTATGCCACCTAATTTTAGCAGTCTCTCCCTGTATTTCCTCACACAACCACTTTATCCTTTATCCACATGCTCCCACAAACCAACCATTTATCCATAGCCATCTTATTTTATTTCTCTAACAAGATCTATCTGGTCCTACTAGTTCCATACTCTATACCTATACTCTGTGGGTCTATGAATTGTAGCTTGGATATCAATGTAATCATAGCTATATCCTCATTTAAGTGAAAAAATTACCATATTTGTCGTTCTGAGTCTGGGGTATCTCACTCAAGATTTTTTTTTAGTTTCATATATTTGCCTGTGTAATTCATGATCTCATTTTTATTAACAGCTAAGTAATACTTCATTGTGTAAATATACCACCTTGTCCTTATCCATTCTGTTGAGGGAAATCTAGGTACTTTCTGGCTATTATGAATATAGCAATTATGAACATGGTTGAACAAGTGCCTCTGCGGTAGGATGAAGCACACATTGGATATATGCACAAGAGTGGAATAGCTGGGTCTTAAGGAAGATAGAATCCAATCCTCCTGAAGAACCATCACACTGATTTCCACAGTGGCTGTGCAAATTTGCATACCTAACTGCAATGGGTAAATGTTCTTACTCTATACCCTTGCCATATTGAACTGTGACATGTGATATTGATCTTAGCCATTCTGACAGGCAGAAAATGAAATCATCTCAAAGTTGTTTTGGTTTGTATTTCATTGACAGGTAAGGATATGGAACATTTAATTTTTTTTCAGCCATAAAAATTTCATCTATTCATAATTATCTGTTTAGATCTGTATCTCATTTTTAAATTGGTCATTTGTTTTCCTGAAATCTAGTTTATTGAGTTCTTTATATATTTTGGATACGGGCTCTCTATCCAACTGTGTAGTTGATGAAAATCTTTTCCCATTCTATAGGATTCTGCTTTGTCCAAATGGCAGTGTCCTTTGTCGTGCAGAAGCTTCTCAATTTCATGAAGTTCCATACAGTAATTTTATTTTTCAATCTTAGTGACTGCACTATTGGTGTTCTGTTCAGTAAGTTGTCTCCTGTGCCAATGAGTTCAAGGCTATTCCTGACTATTTCTTCTATCAGGTTCAGTATGTCTGGCTTATGATGAAGCCTTTGATCCATTTGCAGTTAATTTTCATGCAAAATAGTAAGTATGAATCAATTTGATTTTTCTACATGCAACCATCCTTAGAAACAGGCCCAGTTGTAGAAGATGCTTTCTGGTTGCCACTGTGTATTGCTGGCCTCTTTATCAAAAGCCAGATGTCCATCAATGCGTGGATTTATATCTGGGTCTTGAACTTTATTCTATTGATCAGTATGTATATTTTTGTGCCAATAACATACTGTTTTTATTACTATAGCTTTGTAGTACAACTTGAAATTGGGGAAACCTCCAGCAGTTCTTTTATTAATCAGGATTGTTTTAGCTATCTTAGATTTGTTTTTGTGTTTCCATATAATGCTGAAAAGTATCCTCTCAGGATCTTTGAATAATTGTGTTGGTATTTAGATGAGAATTACATTGAATCTGTAGTTGCTTTTGGTAGAATAGCCAGTTTTTACTATGTTAATCCTATGAATCCATGAACATTGCATTTTTTTCTTCATTTCTGAGATCTTCAGTTTCCTTCAGCAATGACTTCAAGTTTTTTTTTTTTTTTTTTTTTTTTTTTTTGGTTTTTTCGAGACAGGGTTTCTCTGTGTAGCTTTGCGCCTTTTCCTGGAACTCACTTGGTAGCCCAGGCTGGCCTCGAACTCACAGAGATCCGCCTGCCTCTGCCTCCCGAGTGCTGGGATTAAAGGCGTGCGCCACCACTGCCCGGCTTGACTTGAAGTTTTTGTCATGTAAGTTTTCATTTGCTTGGTTAGAAATACCCTGAGATATTTTATATTATTTTAGGCTATATTAGGTAACATAGGTTATATTATGTGTCATTTCATTGATAACTTCTCAGACTATTTGTTATATGTATGTAGTAGGGCTACTGATTTTTGTGAGTAAATATTGTGTCTAGCTACTTTGCTGAAAGTGTTTATAACTCGTCGGAGTTTCCTAGTAGAATTTTTGTGTCACTTGTGAATACTATCACATCATCTGAAAATAAACATATTTTGAATTCTTCCTTTCCAATTTGTATCCCTTCGATCTCCTTTGGTTATCTTATTGGTCTAGGTTGTGCTGATTCCTCTGCAGGCTTTACAGCAGTCAGGGAAGAGGATCCACAAAGAGACTAGAATGAAACTTGACTCAGCCCGATTTTATTGTAACTGGTGCTGGACCGAGACATCTGGAGTCTGGCCTAGTTCATTTTACTTTAGTCATATTTAAGAATAGCACAATTTTTGAAAAAAATATTCAGATAACAATTAACTCAGTCCCCAGTGCACAATTTATGACATGTTTACACTGAGATTCCTTACAAAGTACGTCTGTCATCTTTCTCAAGAGTGGGTACTGTTGACTCAGAGATAGTGCCAAGATCTAGGGTTCTGGGAGCTTGATTGAGGTAAATGTAACACCTGTGTATCAGGATTGGTCTGGCCCTAAGATAACATTGAAGTCACTTAGGCTGGTATAAGTACAAGTGACATCACTCATCGGAGTGGATTTTATAGTCTAAAAGCAATGCTCAAGGTTTAGGCAGAAAGGTCTTGGATAAGTAAAAACAAATTCTGAAGATTTGGGCAGAGCCTGTATCATCAAACAGCAAAGCATCACCAGGTCATAAAACTACATCATTAAGTTGATATTGGCTATAGACTTACTATAAACTGCCTTTATTAAATAGAGTTATTTTCTTTGTATCCCTAATCTCTCCAGGACTTTTGTAATGAAGGGGTGTTGAATATTTTTTCAAAGGCTTAGTCTTCATTTAATTAGATGATTTTATATGATTTTTGTGTGTGTTTCAGTTTGTTTATATGGTGGATTATATTTATCTATTAACTAAACTATGTTGAATCGTGTCTTTATCTCTGGGATGAAGACCACTTGTTCATGGCAGGTAGTATTTTTGATGGATTTGGTTTGCAAGTATTTTATTGAGTATTTTGAATTTATGTTCATAAAGAAAATTGATCTGTAATTCTTTCTTTTGGGATCTTAATATGGTTTAGGAATTAGGATAATTGTGGCCTCATAAAATAGATAAATGTGTCTTTTCTTTCTATTTTGTGGAATACTTGGAGTTTTGGTATTAACTATTCTTTGATAGTCTGCACTAAAATCAACTGGCTCAGGGACTTTTGGGTTGGGAAAATTTTAGTGATGGTTTATAAGTCTGTTTAAGTTGCTTCTATGTTTTTGATTTAACTTGACTATGTGCTACCTATTGAAAAAATTACCTATTTCTTTTAGATTTTCCAATTAGGAGTAATAGATTTTTGTTTTGTTTGTTTGTTTGTTTTGTTGTTGCTGTTTTAGTGTATCCTGATGATTCTATGAATTTCTTTAGTGTCTAATATTATGTCCCCAATTTTTCTAATTATGTTAATTTAGACAATCTTCTTCCTTTTATTTGGCTTGTAAAGGGTTTGTCAATCTTACTAATTTTATCAAAGAACTAAATCTTAGTGTTTTTTGTTTTCTTTGTATTTATGTTTAATTATTCTGTTTTATTGATTTCAGAGATAAATTTAATAATTTCCTGTCATCCACTTCTTTTGGTGTGTGATTTAAGTTGTAGAAATGTTTCTTTTACAAGCTTGAGTCTCCAACAGAATACAAAATATGAAAGAGAGAATCTCAAGCATTTAAGACACACACATTTAGAAATCAAATGTAATTCTAATTGGTCTGATTTTATATATTACTTGGTCTTTTTCCCTTACTGTTTTTATATTGTCAATTTTTTCTTTGTTCTGTACATTTAGTGTTTTGATTATTATGTGCTGAGGGGGCTTTCTTTTCTGGTCCAGTCTATTTGGTGTTCTGATGGCTTCTTGTACTTTGATACACATCTACTTCTTTAGGTCAGAGGAATTTCTTCTAAGAGTTTGTTGAAAAATATTTTCTGTGTCGTTGACCTCTCTTTCTTCTTCTTCCTCTATTCCTATTATTCTTATATTTGACCTTTTCATAGTGTCCCAGATTTTCTGGATGTTTTGTATCATGGACATTTTAGACTTGGCTTTTTCTTGCACTGGTGTATCTATTTTTTTGTGTGTGTCTTAAATGCTTGAGATTCTCTCTTTCATATTTTGTATTCTGTTGGTGAAACTTGCCTGTGTGGTTTCTGTTCAAAAATTTTTCATTTTCAAATTTCTTTCCACTTGGGTTTTTATTATTGATTCTATTTATACTTTAAAGAGGAATGCTCAACCACACCACAAGAGCACTTGTTCAGCTATGTTCATATCAGCATTGTTTGTAATAGCCAGAACCTGGAAACAACCTAGATGCCCTTCAACTGAAGAATGGATAAACAAAATGTGGTACATATACACAATGGAATACTACTCAGCAGAGAAAACCAATGACATCATGAGGTTTGCAGACAAATGGATGGATCTAGAAAAAATCATCTTGAGTGAGGTAACCCAGACTCAGAAAGACAAACATGGTATGTACTCACTCATAGCAGGATACTAGATGTAGAACAAGGATGACTGGACTGCTACTCACATCACCAGGGAGGCTACCTGGAAAACAGGACCCCAAGAAAGACACGGGGATCGCCCAATGACAGAGAAATGGAATGAGATCTACATGGACAGCCTGGACATGAATGGGGGTAGTGAAGGGCCAGGGTCGAGGGAAAGAGAGCTTGGGGGAGCGGGAGATCCCAGCTGGATCAACAACAGAGAGGGAGAACAAAGAATAGGAGACCATGGTAAATGAGAATAGGAAGAAGCAAAGTACTAGAGAGGCCCACAGAAATCCAGAAAGATACCCCCACAACAGACTGCTGGCAATGGTCGAGAGACAGCCCGAACTGACCTACTCTGGTGATGGGATGGCCAAACACCCTAATTGTCGTGCTAGAAACCTCATTCAATGACTGAGGGATCTGGATGCAGAGATCCATGACTAGGCCCTGGGTGTATCTCTGAGTCCAATTAGAGAGAATGAGGAGGGTTTATATGAGCGAGAATTGTTGAGACCAAGGCTGGATAAAGCACAGGGACAAATAGCCAAATGAATGGAAACACATGAACTATGAACCAATGGCTGAGGGGTCACCAACTGGATCAGGCCCTCTCAGTGGGTGAGACAGTTGATTGGCTTGATCTGTTTGGGAGGCATCCAGGCAGTGGGACCGGGTCCTGTGCTCATTGCATGAGTTGGCTGTTTGAAACCTGGGGCCTATGCAGGATCACTTGGGTCGGCCTGGGAGGAGGGGACTGGACCTACCTGGACTGAGTCTACCAGGTTGATCTCAGTCTGCGGCAAAGGCTTTGCCCTGGAGGAGATGGGAATGGGGGGCGGGCTGGGGGGAAGGTGAGGGGGGTGGGAGGGAGGAGAACAAGGGAATCCGTGACTGATATGTAGAACTGAATTGTATTGCAAAATAAAAATAAAAATAAAAAAAATAAAAAGTCTTCAATGGTTTTATCCATTTCCTTCCATTATTCATTTGTGTTTTCACAGATTTTTAAAGAGATTTATTAATTTCATTTTTAAGAACCTCTATCATATTCATAAAGGCTGCTTTAAAGCCTTTTATTTGTGCTTCAATTCTGTTGGAATATTTAAGACTTAATTCAGTAGAGTAGTTGAGCTCTAGTGGAGACATATTAATTGTATGTTTACCCTAGCATCTAAGCATCTGGGATTGGGAAGATTGTAATTCTAGGTGCTGATACCTGGTCTTATCTTTGTTGGGTGGTTGTTTTGCCCCTTGGTTTCTGTTTTTCTCTGATTCTTAGAACAGTGTGATGGCTTTGTGTTGCCTATAGGAAAATTTCCTGGGAATGTAATAGGTGTAGCCTGGGGCAACTGGGTAATAAGTGTTTCTGAGTACTGGGACCTGAGACCCAGGAGTGATGATGGGCTGGGAAGAAGCAGGGGCTTCAGAGAGGAAAGCAGGATGTTTTTACCAGGATCTTCTCAGTTAGAAACTTGGGAGTCCAGTCGGGAAGGAGAGTGAGGACATGCCACAGCAGAAGGTCTGCAACTGAGCTAGGAATGATATTGAGGAACTGGAACTGGAGGAATGCAGAGAGAGCTAAAGATCTGCAGTCAGCTTTTTGTTTCCCTGTTCAAAGTGGCCATGGGTTCCCTGGGACTGCTTGCTAGAACTGGAGGCTGGGACAAATCAATGAGTTGGGAGAAGGGATTTTGGAAAGGAATATCTGTGATCCACTAAAGAAGGGTGCAGAACAGGAAGGGATACTACAGGTGTTTTTCTTCAGAGCTGTGGATGAGACTGGGGGACTACCTTGGAGGAGCATAGTAAGAGGTGACTTATCTGCACTTACCCTACCTGTTTCCCTGGTTGGTGTGGCCTCTGTGGTCTCCAGCAGTGCCTGCTGTTGTTGGGAGGGGAGGGGAGCATGGATAAAGCAGTGAGTGCAGAGAGGGAGTTTAGAAGGGAGGACCTGTAGGATCTGCTTGAGATGGGGACAGGGAGGGAAGGGAGGCTGCAGAAGGTGTTCTGCCTGTTGCCAAGTTGGGGATAAGCCTGGGGATTAATTTGAAGGAGCAGAATGAGACAGGAAGATCTGTAATTAGCCTATCTTTCTCCTCTGGCTTGAGTGGCATATGAGCTCCCAGGGAGTGCTGGATGGAGTTTAGGGGTGGGGAAAAGCACACATGGGAAGAGGAATGTTAGAAGGGGAAGGAAGATTTGTGGTATCCACCAGATATGAGGTGGGGGAAATAACTGTAGGTGTTCAGCTGCAGAGGTAGGGGTGAGACTGGGGGATGGGAGTAGCAATGGACGAGGTATGAGTCTTCGATCAATCTGCCTGCTTCTTTGGCAGCAGTGGCCTGTCAAGACTTTTACTATACAGTTTCTGTGCAATAATACATTTAAATTAAGTGAAATAATACTACTCATCAAGAATTTTAATAATGAAGTGGGATCTATTAAGCATAATTTGGAGATAAAATTCCTAAATTAAAGTATTTTGTATTATCACTTACAATTTAGACATAATCTTACTTAAATAGTACAAACAATGCTTTCAAATATAAAGACCATTTAGTTATTTTTAAAAATATTTTCCATTGGCCATTTGGAAGCAAACATAACTAAAATGTATAATGAAAATAATATAAATATTAAGAAAATAAATACCTTATACTTTAAATTTGGGGAAGATTTTTTCACCACCTAAAATGTTAATTAGGGGACATAAGACAAATAATTAGCAACATTCATTAACCCACAATGTATATGTTCTTCCAAAGCATATCTTGTATGTTATAAATACATACTACATTATCTGTAAGTTAAAGAGACTAATATAATAATTACAAAAATAAAAAAAATGATCAAAGTACTTTAAAATATAATGTATTACCATTTCCCATAGATTCCAAAAGAATATTCACCATAATCACTGAAAGTTTAATACTAAATGGTCTTTTTAATATCTGGAATCAATAAAAGTTGATCTTAAGGCCAGAGAGATAGCACAGTGGTTAAGAGCACTTTTTGCCCCTGTAGAGGACACTGGTTTGGTTCTCAGTACCCGTATTGTGGCTTACAACGAACTGTGTATAACTCTAGTTCGAGGGATCTGCTGCCCTTTTCTGACTTATGTGGATACTACACACACACGACACACAGATATATATGTGCTGGCAAAATATTCATATACGTAATAGAAATTAATTCTAAAAATCTTTTTAAGTTCTTTTTACAAAAGTTGACAGTAGAAATAAAACAGTGGCAGTTGAAAGCTAGAAAGCTTTCTGCTTGGTGAGGAATGGAGAGCTGTCTATTTACAGATGCTAAGCTAAAGATAAGAAAAGAAGGTTCTGGTGTGCTATTAGAAATCATGAGGTTTGCAGACAAATGGATGGATCTAGAAAAAAATCATCCTGAGTGAGGTAACCCAGACTCAGAAAGACAAACATGGTATGTACTCACTCATAGCAGGATACTAGACATGAAACAAGGATGACTTGTCTGTTACTCACATCACCAGGGAGGCTACCTGGAAAACAGGACCCCAAGAAAGACACAGGGATCGCCCAATGACAGAGAAATGGAATGAGATCTACATGAACAGCCTGGACATGAGTGGGGGTAATGAAAGGCGAGGGTTGAGGGAAAGAGAGCTCGGGGGAGCGGGAGATCCCAGCTGGATCAACAACAGAGAGGGAGAACAAGGAATAGGAGACCATGGTAAATGAAGACCACATGAGAATAGGAAGAAGCAAAGTGCTAGAGAGGCCCACAGAAATCCACAAAGATACCCACACAACAGACTGCTGGCAATGGTCGAGAGACAGCCCGATCTGACCTACTCTGGTGATGGGATGGCCAAACACCCTAATTGTTGTGCTAGAAACCTCATCCAACTACTGAGGGATCTGGATGCAGAGATCCATGACTAGGCCCCGGGTGGATCTCTGGGAGTCCAATTAGCGAGAATGAGGAGGGTTTATATGAGCGAGAATTGTTGAGACCAAGGTTGGATAAAGCACAGGGACAAATAGCCAAATGAATGGAAACACATGAACTAAGAACCAAAGGCTGAGGGGTCCCCACTGGATCAGGCCCTCTGAATGGGTGAGACAGTTGATTGGCTTGATCTGTTTGGGAGGCATCCAGGAAGTGGGACCAGATCTTGTGCTCATTGCATGAGTTGGCTGTTTGAAACCTGGGGCCTATGCAGGATTGTTTGGCTGGACTTGGGAGGAGGGGACTAGACCTACCTGGACTGAGTTTACCAGGTTGACCTCAGTCTGTGGGGAAGGCTTTGCCCTGGAGGAGATGGGAATGGGGGGCGGGGGGGGGGAGGTGAGGGGGACGGGAGAGGGGAGAACAAGGGAATCCGTGGCTGATATGTAGAACTGAATTGTATTGCAAAATAAATTAAAATAAATTAAAAAAAAAGAAATCAACAGGAGCTACATTTCTAACAAGAATAAGGTTTAAAATTTTTAAAACATAAATTGTAAGCATTTTAAAGGATTTGAATATTATACAATTATGTATGTATTAAAATATCACCTGTTATCTGTTAATAACTATTATTTTGATATCTTTGTGTCAGTATAAAAGTAAATTTAATGTTTTGTAAGGAGGAAAAAAATGTGACCACAGGAAAACTGAGGAGACTTGGGATGTACTGTAAATGCTTTAAAAATGCCACATGTACTCACTCAGGAAATAATAAAACAATCATAATTCTTTACACAAACAATGAAGATTATTTACATGTAGAATATTTCCCAATTTCATGAAAACACAGAAATATGCTGGCTTTATACATAAAACATTGAGATAATAAAAATCTAAATATAAAACATGCTCACTTCTGTTATATTTCTTTCAGCATGGAAATACGAGAATAGATTATTCCACAATAAGCTCTGTTTATTCTTTCATTGTCTTTCTCTAAAAGGTATTTACTCATCCCTTCTCTGAAAGGAAAGGAAAATGAAAAATAAATTTATACATGTGACCTATTAAATGAGTAACTGCTCATGTTAGAATCTATAAGTCTTCTTACATTATAGGTGAAAATGACTGAAAGTCCTACTTAGAATTTAGAGTATAATATATATGTTTTCTAAAATCTTCAGTGTATCATTAATATATACATTTGATATCTAATTGTTTTTATATATACAGAACATATCTATTCCTTTTTAGAGCTATTAAAATATTACTCACTAATCAATAATCATATATGTTATGTTTTGTTACTTCATTTCAATTGTTTGAGCTTACCATATGTTTGTATACACTTATATATTATATTATATTGTATATGATTTTGTAGAAAGTTTAGGAAATCCTAATTACAACCACACATTATCTTCTTATTTAGGCCAATGATCTCTAATGTGCCATCTTGGGTCTCCTAACATTGTACCAAATGGTAATCATATGAGTTATAGGACCAAGAACCTGTTGTCTACATTTGTCACAGTATTTTATATGCATGAGATATGTTTATATTCCTAACTTTTTAAACACTAAAACTCAGAAA
Organism: Peromyscus californicus insignis; assembly: GCF_007827085.1. Taxonomy (NCBI): domain Eukaryota; kingdom Metazoa; phylum Chordata; class Mammalia; order Rodentia; family Cricetidae; genus Peromyscus; species Peromyscus californicus. The sequence continues at coordinate 52,168,183 of NW_026294525.1, forward strand.
ATATTATTAGGTATTTTACAAGATGAGAAAATTGGTTGTTTAATAAAAAGTATGGTCTATTTTATATTTATTTGTTTACTTAATAAACATGATCAATAAAGAACTGATTGCCTATCATTGTAAAAAGAAAACATTCATCTGAATTGTTCTTGTTTTACCTCCACAATAACCAAGAATTTGCTTTATTTATATTCAAGTCTGGTGCATGTCTTAGTGAATCTCTCAATCCACATAGTTATTTTCTTCATATCCACACTCTTGAAATGTATTTGATAGATAAGGCTAAGAAATAGAAAAGAATAGATTTATTTACATAGAGATTATCTCAAGCTTGCTGGAAACAGCAGAATGATCCCAGGGGAAGTAATTCAGAGCAACCAGTCAGTCTGTGCGCCTCTCATCTTCAAGCAGTTCCTAGAGGTTACCTATAAGAAGATTAGCAATAAAAACAGGATTGCAATTGAAAAGCTTTCTAATGAAAACTAATTTACTATGTTTGATTTTATTTAATCACCAACAGTTTTTGACAGCAACATGATATGGAATAGTAGCTTAATATTCTAGAAATATTTACCATATAAACACATTGCTAGAGGCATTTGTTTAGCTAATCAGATATGAGTAGTAAGTCTACAACAGTTTTAATGAATTATTTTAAATTATGTATCAAAGTTAAAATAGTGAAAGGAGAAAAGCAGAGATAAAGAAAGAGAGATACAGGGGAGGAAAAGAGAGAGACACTGAGAGGGAAACATGGCACAAAAGGTGGTGGTGTTAGATACTTAATTTCCTTTCAGTACATGATTTTAAAATATGTAGTGCCTAGCATTGTATATGCTTTGGCATCACAAACTGATTTATTCATTTAACCAACTGGCACAGTGTCAAAACATCTTTTTAGCAATTTATTTGTAACTTAACACATCAAGTAAATATGTGAGAAACAAATAAGAGTATAGTAATAAATTTTTAAAAAAGAATCATCAATGTCTATTATTTTTAACTGCGGTGAGAATACTGAGCTGTCACTCTGCAATATATTGTGCTGAATTCAGTTGTCAGTCTAGCAAATATTATGACCACCTTTTCTTGATGGTACTACATTACAGGTGTCTAGAGAATTCTTCAGACAGATTGTGGGAGTTGTGGGCAAAACATTGTCCATAAATTTCTATCATGATCAGAAACGGTGTTGAAAGATACAGCAATGGGTTCTATGCCATGCTATCAATCTTTTCCTCCATGCTGAAGCCTTCTTCTTTTTTTTTTTTATTGTTGTAAATTCATCTTTTATTGCTTCAGTTCAACTTTTTAAAGAATAGATTGCTTTTCTCTTGAATGAAATTAACTTTCACTTTTTTTAAAATGGAGATCCATTTCTTTTTTTTTTTTAATTTTAATTTATTTTGCAATACAATTCAGTTCTACATATCAGCCACGGATTCCCTTGTTCTCCCCCCCTCCCATCCCCCTTACCTTCCCCCCAACCCCCCCCCCCCATTCCCATCTACTCCAGGGCAAAGCCTTCTCCACAGCCACAGACTGAGGTCAACCTGGTAGACTCAGTCCAGGTAGGTCTAGTCCCCTCCTCCCAGGCCGAGCCAAACAATCCTGCATAGGCCCCAGGTTTCAAACAGCCAACTCATGCAATGAGCACAAGATCTGGTCCCACTTCCTGGATGCCTCCCAAACAGATCAAGCCAATCAACTGTCTCACCCATTCGGAGGGCCTGATCCAGTGGGGACCCCTCAGCCATTGGTTCATAGTTCATGTGTTTCCATTCATTTGGCTATTTGTCCCTGTGCTTTATCCAACCTTGGTCTCAACAATTCTCGCTCATATAAACCCTCCTCATTCTCGCTAATTGGACTCCCAGAGATCCACCCAGGGCCTTGTCATGGATCTCTGCATCCAGATCCCTCAGTAGTTGGATGAGGTTTCTAGCACATCAATAACAGAGAGAGAGAACAAGGAATAGGAGACCATGGTAAATGAAGACCACATGAGAATAGAAAGAAGCAAAGTGCTAGAGAGGCCCACAGAAATCCACAAAGATACCCACACAACAGACTGCCGGCAATGGTCGAGAGACAGCCCGAACTGACCTACTCTGGTGATGGGATGGCCAAACACCCTAATTGATGTGCTAGAAGCCTTCTTCTTGACCACAGGTAGTATCTGTGTCACACCAGCGTCCCCAGGGACAGCTAGCAGACATGCAGTAATGGTAATGACGTGCAAACAGCAACCTCCCGTTAACTGACTCACAAGGTCTCTCAGTGCAGTCTGAGTTTGACAGTAAGTGCGTCTGACTTTCAGCTTGTCCCAGCTTTTCCACCTCCACTTGCTGATGGCCATGTTAGAGGAACAGCAGGTGGCAAATGAAATTCAAGGTGTCAGTCCACCAGGAGGCAAAACCCTGGTGGATGAATCTTGGTTAGGCAAGGCTCTGAGAGAGCAGACCCCAGAACATCTTCAGCTTCTACTTCCTTTACGTGTTTGCTACTGCTATTTTTTTTTTTTTTTTTTTTTTGGTATCTAGAATGGTTGAATGGGTATAGGGAGATTCCCCACTGCCTGCGATGTAAGGTGTGAATCTCATGGAAACTTCCTATTATACTGGTCATTTTTACCTATGGATTATTGCAAAGATGTTTCCTCCCTAAGCTGTACTGTCTAATTGATAATAATAATGCTAGCTTATACAGAGTTTTGGTGAATAAAACCAAATACAAGAAAACGTTACACAGAGATGGCATATGAGTTTCACCGAAGGTGCTATATGGTGATATTTTATTTGTATTAAAATGTTATTTGTATGTTAATAAATAAAGTTGCCCGGGGGTCAGAGCTATTAGCAAGCCATAGGAAAGCAGGGCAGTGGTAGCGTACGCTTGTAATTCCAGCACTTGGTAGGCAGAGCTGGGTAAGTCTCTGTGTGTTCAGGGATACAGCCATTATTGGATACACATGCCTTTAATCTTAATACCAATCATGGAAAACCTGGAGGCCTATACAGACAGGCCGTGAGGAGGCGGTCATGTCGTTGGGTTTACAACCAATGAGAAGGCAGGACAGGAACTCTATATAAAGACTTTAACACAGGGGTAGCTCTGGTTCGGAGAGGTAGGACCACTGCAGGCGGAAGGGTAAGGTTTTAGCTCTTAGCTCTGACCTCTTGGCTTTCTTCTTTGCATTGGTTCTGTGTTTCTTATTTAATAAGAAGGTTGGATACATCTACGGTGCTACATAGATTGTAGGTCAAGTTAATGATTAAGAGAATTAATTGAGTCTGAGGAGCCAAGTTGGCTCAAATTCCTTTAATCTTAATGCTGAAAGACAAAGTCCCAGGTTTCAGTGTATATAATAAGCTAAAACAAAGCCTTATAATAACTTTAGGTTAGATCAGATGTTTTAATAGTAGCCTTAAAATGAAAAATCCTAAAAAATAATATAAAGTTCACAAGGACACACAGCTGAAATCAAAAATACAAAACAGCCCAACAGTTACTAGCTGACATATTTTCTTGGTAGGATTGGTTAATGATCAAAGGTGATGATTAATTCCTTTTACCCATTCCTGCTCTCAATCTCTTGATAAAAAAACCAACCAACCAAACAAACAAAAACTATTGATGAATAGGTATGCACTCTAAAGATCTAAAGTACAGCTGATTAATTACTTTTTTATGTATAAAAGTTTAGGTTTGTGATTCCTTTAATATTCCTTATAAGATTAACTTTCAAGATAAATAGTGAGATGATTGATCCTTTCTTGTAACCACAATATGTAGCCTGCCAACAAAAGAGTTGGCTGTGGAAAAATACTTTCTGCTTGCTTATGTTCTGTTCATCTGTAACCAGTTACTTAGATATAAGTGTACATGAGTAATTAGAATGACTTTGTTTTTAATCATGTAAGGGAGATGAAAAACATGTGATTATTTTGCTGAAAGGACTTTGCAGCCACCCTGTAACTTTGGTCACAAGACGCCCCAGGCACACCTGAGGCTATTATTGTTTATTGCACATGATACATAATAAAGGACTAGAGTGATGCTCTCCTTTTGTAAGACATGTAGATTAAGATTAGGGACCTTGGTATGAGGAAATACCTTGTGTAACAATCAATAAATACACCTTTGTAGGGCTGTCCATTAGAAGATGCTGGACCTTCCTGCTGTCACATGGGCCTTAAAATTTCATTTTGGAGTGCCTTCTTTCTTCAACTCTAATGAAAGAACTTGAAGGAATAGAGAATAACAAAGGAAACCATCAAGAGAGACTATGAGTGTCTTTTTCCCTTTACTCCCCTCAGACAAAAAAGTCTACTATGCACTGACTCTGCTGATTTCTCTTTGAGCCCTGTCCAGCTGGAGGCTACCTACCCCTCCCCCAGGCAATGATAACTACTGATGCTTTATGTCTGATTTATTCCTGATATTTTAATCCCAACCATCACAGGACTCTGAGATAGACCAATGGAATGGGCCTCTCCTGGGGACATGACCTCAGTAGTTAAATATGATGAAACTTTATTAGATATGATTAAGTACCTTTGGCTGTGATTAGAATTATTGTTTCTATATAGCTTTTTCAAGTCTGTGTAGCAGACATCTTCTTAATAGTTTCGATGAATGATTAAACTGCCTACAGCTTCAGAAAAAAAAAAAAAACTGTCAGCCAAGCAGTCCGATTAATGTCAATCACCTGGACTGTCCTCATGACATCCTTTCAGCTTTGGACACCGAGGCACTGGCAGATGCAGAGGAACAAGGTAACCTTGGTTGAAGTCACACTTTACAAGCTTGAACGAAGTCATACTTCAGTGAGCTACCAAGCCTTAAGGCCCAAGGTCTAGCACTGGAAGGGTAGCAACTATCAAAAACCAAGCTTCCCAAAGCCTATACCAGAGAACTCTAGCATGAGAGGTGCTTAAGATGCAATGCTGGTCAGTGCAGTGCTGAAGGACAAGACAGTGAAGCCCACCCCAAACCAAGGACTTCTGTGTGTGTGTATAAACTACTGCTTTCTGCTGCTGACAGTCAGTGATTATGAAAGCTGAACATCACAATGATTGCCAGCATCATATCTCCTGATTTAGATCCTAGAGGAAAGCCTTCTTTTTTTTCAGGATAAAGCTTTGACTTCTGAAGCCTAGAGCAACAATACCCCAGCTCTTACCGCAGGACTTGCATGTGTAAGGCTTGTGTTTATTAGCCTAGCCTATAGATCTCAGATAAACTAGAGTCCATGGCCTCCAGTCAGGAAAAGCTACTTCAAATCTACTCAATTCCTACCTAGATAGGACAAATTGTTGCAACCAAATGGTTGAATATCCTTCCATTTCCTCAGCTCTATAATTTTGTTTAAAGTCACTTCTAATAGTAAATGCTTTTCTGCATAGCCTTCAGTAATTTTATGTTTCTTAAACAAAATATCACTGATAAACCATGTTCATTGTTTATATCTCATTGAGGTGTCAAGATTGACACTTTAATTTAAAAAACATATGTGGCGTGATAGTAATGATCTGCCATCTGTGGACACATAAGGGACAATGTTGGCAAAGAATAAACACTGAAAGTCATGAATTTCTATCTACATTCTTAATTAATTCTTAATTACTGCTTGCTTCTATCTATAATTCTGATTCATCTTTATATTATTTATTTCTGTTTATTTTATTGTAAAATTTTAACTCATCAACAAAAATATTTTCTTATGACAATATAGTTTTGTCTTAGAAGTCTTCGAGACTCATTTATTAATGAAATAATATATTATGCTAATAATATTGCTGAATACATAGACCTGTGAGAGTCAAAGGTCATCAGCATCTTCAAAGTATAGTGAAATGAAGTATATCACAATATTTTGCAAGCACATTATTATTTACTACAATTACATAATGTATTCTTAGAGGAGTAAAAGTTTCTGTGAGTATTCATTTTTATCCAGTTACATAATGTTTTGTATTAGCTACAAAATCCCAGTGAATATTTTCAATATCCTGGTATTCTATAAATATATACTCATAGATACATATATTATTATATATTGCTATATATGTATATATATATATATGTATATCCCTGTCCACTTGCTTATAATTTATCTTATTTATAACATCTTAATATTACTTATTTTATTTTAAAGTAATGTATTTAAAAACTGATTTCTCCTGTTTTTTTTAATTTCTATTACAAAGTAAATTTGTTTTATTAAATAATAGTAATAAAAATATCCTCAGTTTTCTACTTCAACTAACAGGATGCTTTTGAAAGGACCAAGCAGATGCCATAACAAGCTGCTCAGTCTTCTCTGAGAGATCAGGCCTCAATTTCAGTTTCCTGAGACTTGAGCAAGCAGTTTCTGGGAGGGCTATGAACAAAATACATAGTCCTTGCAAATAGCTCCATTTCTGCACGTACTCTGACTGCCCAAGGTTCAGCCAGTTGTTTATTGTCTAGAACCCCTCACCACCTTAGAGCTATGTGCATGGGTCAATGTGAACATGCAAGGCCAGCCAGCCCCCATGGCAGCTGAAGGACAAAGCCTGGGACTTGTCTAGGCCTGTCCAAAAATGATATCTGTAAACCCCAACTAGTAAATTCAAAGGCTACACACCCTCACCCAATCATATGACACCAAGGCTTGTACCACCCTGTTTGTGGTTTTTCACTTTAAAAACTCCTCACCCTGAGAGCTCATGGCCGTCCTCCTCCACCCACTGTGTAGGATGTTGGACATGGACCAAGCCCAGGTTTGCTTGTTATCAATAAACCCCTTTGTGTTTTGCTTCAGATATCGGCTCTGTGGTGGTCTTGCTTGGGGGTCTCACGACTCCGCCACAACGCTTTAAGAAATTAGGGAATGGGTAGGTACTTGAGCCAGGGCCAACATGTCTCTCCTTCCTTTTCCAAGATTTCTTAGGTCTGTTAAAAAACAACAAGATTCTGTGACCTGGGAAATTGGAAACCTAGAAGAAAGATCAGAGAATTATGACATCACTCTCTTAGTTACTGTTCTATTGCTGTGAGGAGACACTATGATGGAGTCAACTTATAAAAGACAGCATTTAATTAGGTACTTGCTTACAATTTCAGAGTGTTAAGAAAGATCATCATGGTGGGAAGCATTATGATAGGCAGGCAGGACTGGTGCTGGGCAGTAACTGACAGCTAAAATCCTGATCTTTGTGTGAGCTTACAAAACCTCAAATCCAACACTCAGTGACCCACCTCTTCCAACCAGACCACACCTGCTAATCCTTCCTAACCAGTTCACTAACAGAACCAAACACTCACTGAAACCACCACAACTGCTGTCTTCCTTGAGTGTGCTTCCTACTCGAGGCTGTCCTTTCTCTTTGTAAAAGGGACTTTTAGCTGTATTTCTGAGGAATTGTAAATAATTCTGCATAACAAATATCTGTTTTGCAATAGTGTTGGTTAAGTGGGGACACTCGTGGCTGGAGAGTGCTGATCGGAAAAATCCTAAGCCATGGTTACCTTTTTAGAGCTTTATTGGGAGAAGTGGGGAGAGAGAGAGGGAGAGAGAAAGAGAGGGAGAGAGAGGACAGACAGAAAGAAGGAGCAGAAAGGAAAGAGAGGGCCGCACTGAGGGCCCACCTGCTTTTTAGACTGGGACGCTGTCACAGGATGGTGACGTAATTAAGGACAGAATCCTTACAAATAGGAAGTGACTTCCAATGAATGCATGTGACAGTATCAGGGAATTTATATTTGGAGAACATATCAAAATGAAGTATATAGTTTGTTTACTAATAGCACACACTTTTTACTCATTTCACATATTTAGTAATATCCCTAAACTCCGTCTGACAACTATATACCCATTTCCCTCTATTTTTGACCATGGCACTTTGTTCAGGTAAAGGCAGTTTTAGAAGCTTGTGTTCATTTGTGTATGTATTTGCAGGTATATATTTATGTAAAATGATTCTGTGTAGATTGCTTAAAACAGTATAGATATTCAATCACTTCACAGTGATATAAAAGAATAAGATTATATTTTACTCTATATGTTTCTTTAAACATGTACACAATATAGTTAGCAATATATTTCACTGATATTGATGTTCTTCCATGAAATATATTTTATTTCAAAGTAGAACATTTCATTCAACTAGAAAGATCTGTTTTTTGCCATTTCATAAATTTAATTTCTATTTAAGTTAAAAAATACTTTGACAAATATTAAATCACATAGAACTAGATACAGAATCATATAGAATTAGACTATTATAAAATATAATTATATTTTTTGTTTTGTAATATATTTAACTACTTTAAAGGAAAAGAATAATTATTATGCATTTCATAGTGGGCTAACTTTTGCAGATAACCAGAACCAAACATGCCTTCATGTGAGCACTAGGTAACAATTTCTAGAAATCCTCCATAGCTAGTGTTAATTGTTGTCTTGTCAAAATCTAGAATTACTTGGGAAATAGCCCCTGAATATGTTTAAGGAGGATTTTCTTTATTAAATTAATCAAGGTGGAAAGACCCATCTGCTTTGAATAGCACCATTACCTAAGTTGGACTTTGGGCTGTATAAATAGAGAAAAGGATGAAAAACACTATATATTCATTGCTTTTTCTTTGACAGTGGATGTAATATGACCAGCTGCTTCAAACATATATTGCCTTGATTTACCTTTCATAATGGCTTGCATTTTGCATTGTGGATAGAAATAAACTCTTTCTCACGTCAAAACATTTTATCACAGTAACAGAAGAAGAACATGAGACTGAGTCATATAACTTGGTTGCATAAGTCATATCTGAGGTTGCCTGGCATCATACATCTCTTTGTGTGCAAGAACTCTTTGGGTATTGTATGTTGTCGTATCGTATTACTTTGAACTATGTAAATACATATAACATTGAAAAAAATCTCAAGCGATATTTTCTTGTGTCCTCTCTTGTCTCAAGTCATCCATGAACTCTAAAATGTAGTTCAGAAACAGAATTGTTAAAATTTTGCTATCTTGGAAAGTTGTCTTTAAAATGTGATCACATAATTTCCTTGCTTTCTTTAACTTTCTCCATCTACTCTCATGTCCTCTAACCCCCCACCCCCTTCCATTTCTCCTCCTCACTGCCTCTGCAATCAATGGTCCCATTTTTGATTACACACACACACACACACACACACACACACACACACACACACACACACACACACACACAAATATATATAAATATAATCTACAGCTGAGTCCATTGTTGCTTATGTACCTGATATCAGGGTTGAACACTTGAGACTGAAGTATTCTGGGATGGACAATTCTCCTCTTAACAGTCATTAGTTTCCTGTCATTCTTCATCCAGGAGAGGTCTCTCTCTGAGGGGCTGAGATGTCCCCCCACCACTTCAGGATATCGATTTGCACTGTCACCTCTCAGTTGTTCTGTTGATCATAGGGATGAGATGAAATATCAAATTTGTTCTAATTCACATTTCTCTAACCGGTACAGATGATGGGAATCTTGCTTTAGGTATTTCTTAGCCGTCTTTATCTTATTGAGAACTCTCTGATCAGATTCAAAGCCAGTTTTTTAACTGGGTCATTTGTTTTCCTGACTCTTTCTTGAGTTCTTTATATATTCTGGATATTCATCTTCTGTCAGATGTGTAGGTGGCAAAGATTCTCACCCATTCTGTGGGTTTCTTCCTTAGTTATCTGTATCTTATCTTCACAGAAGCCATTCTGTGGGTCTCTTCCTCAGTTGTCTATATCCTATCCTGTCAGAGGTCATTCTGTGGGTTTCTTCCTTACTCAGTTATCTGTATCCTGTCTTCACAGAAGCTGATTAGTGTGTGAGCTCCCTCTTGTCAATTGTTGACCTTAGTCTCTAGGTAACTAGAGTCCTGTTCAGAACGTCATTTCCTACACCAAATCTTTGATGGTACTGATTATGTTTCCTTCAAGCAGTTGACTGGGAAACTCATCTTTTAAATTTCAATTTTATGTTTACCTACATACATTAATATAACTAAATTCAGTTTAACTAAATATTCAGTAAAATATAGTTATATGGCATAGTTGTTATAGGGTTTCTCCGGGGAGGAGGGAGGGGGGAACTCCTCAGGTTCCTGAATAAGTTGAGTCTCCACTTTATCCCCAGCAGGGCTGTTCCAAGGCAATTCAATTTTTAATTAGCCAATTTCTTTTATAAACTGCATCTGACCACAGTCTCCCGAGACAGATTTGGGACTGTAGCCCCTACTGGAGCTAGTCAGATTTCTTGACAAAGGCACTGGCCACAGTTTTTTTTCCCCCTCTGGACACACACTTTGGCATGTGAGAGAGAATATCTGGGTTTATTTTTTTACATTTCTGAGATTCCTGGTATCATGTTACCAGCCTCAAGTTGCTCATAGGGCTGGCCTTACACCTAAGATAGAGGTTTTCTTGATGGACGAGTTAAAACTCCTTTATTTAGATCCAAACATGCATATTGTCTTAAAAGTATTTTTATAATTTAATTAAGATATAATCTCACATTGTTATGTAGATTTCCAGACAATGCCCAATATATATTTTAAAAATTATTTAAAAACTCTGTGCTAAAAAGGCTTATACTCTAAATGGCAAATTCAGATAGTATATTTATTTCCTTATGCTGGGCTCCACTTCTTTATCATAATATGTGATATTTCCTATATAAAATATATCAAAATTTATCATGGCTTTTTCTTCATTGACTATATAAGATTTTGGTGAAGTCAAATATCATACAAAAGAAGTTTCAAATTAACATATAATCATCAATTTATTTCTATGAAATGAACATATACCTGATACAAGCATGTAGTCTTTGGAGGAATAAACTGAGGATCAAAAAACTCCCCTTGGCCAGATGACTATATATTTAATATCAAGTCAATATGAGCTTACTCTAAAGTAACAGAAAAGATTAAAGTAACAGTAAATATTTATATATCATTGGGCTAATTCTGTCATTGTAAACATAATACTGTCTGAAGATCAAAAATCACAGTAGATAAATCAAGTCTATGATTCATATATCCATTTACAAAATCATCATTAACAATGTACAATGTTCTGGGGATCAAAAATTAGTAAGCACACCAAATAAAATGATCTCTGTATTGTTTTGAATTATAATTATTGATTTCTGTGTATTTGTATGTGTATATAAATACATGTGTGTATGACATGGTGGAGACTTGAAGATCAGAGGACAATTTGTAAGAGTTGGCTCACTCTTTACCTAATGTTGCTTCTGAGGATCAAATACTAGTTACCAGGCTTGTTGGCAATTGCCTTTATCCAATAAGCCAATTTGACAGTCTAAAATCTCTTGTCCCTATGCATTGTTGAACTTATCCTCAATGAGATGAATTGATAATTTGAGTGAATGAATGTAATGTGACAGTAGTGGAGAAAATGCATCACTGTTTTAATCTGGAGAGATCATAATATCTATGAATCTTTTCCGTTTTCTGGAAAGAGTCATCAACTTTTTCTGTTGAGTCCCTTAAAGTGAATCAGGATGAAATTTAACATAATGTGTGAAAGTTTCAGTCTCGAATAGCATTAACCAATTTAAATATGTTTGAAATATATGGCAAAGTGAAGAAATAAGAAGGACTTGTCATTGTCCAGAGGCAGGGTAGGAAAAGGTTGGAGCTAGGTTAAATAGGGTGGATTTCTTAAAGTAGCTCCATGGGTGGTTAATGGTATGGCCACTTGAGATAATCAGATATCTCATCATTTCTGATGACAGCATAACCTCAGGAAACTACTCACACACATATTTATAACTGTTCTTGTTGCTATGACAAGGACCTAACAAAAGCCACTTAAAAGAGAAAAGAAGGGTTTAATCAGGGTCACAGTTAGAGGAGATAAAAAGTATAATGATGGGTTGAGAAGGCATAATGATGGCAGCATGAGAGAGCTGGTCACATTATATTTGCAGTCTGGAAAGAAAGACAGATGAGTGCTATGCTCAAATCACATTCTCCACTCTTTTCACTTCTTTTTATGCAGTTCAGAACACAAGATGACATTCCTGGTGGACTGTCCACTCCTTAGTTGTACCTCTCTAGGCATAGTCTCACAATACGCACCCTGAAGAATATCTACTAGATGATTCTAGGTGTAGTCATACAGACACTAAGGACTGATGAGCACATTCAGCCCCAGTCTGCTTAAGACACAAACAGGACATTTTAAGTCCTATGACTCCATTCCTAGCCAACAATGCTTCATACTGACCTCTCAATGAAAAATTCAATTATCCTTCCTCTAAAAGTACTGAAAGTTTCTAAGTTTCTGCAAAAACCATGGTTTAATCTTCTGAGTCTCAGTCTCTTAACTGTATCTCCTATAAGAGCATTCCTCAGTCACATATCTAATATACAACTGCACAGAATAAACAATCTTATCCCCAAGTTGGGAGTTGGGAGCATATAAAGGAAAGATAAGACCCAAGGAAGACTGAAACTAAGAAAAGACCATGAAATAAAGCTGTTCTGTGTCTGATACCTGGTTTTGATGGCATCATCTTTTCTCCAAAAGGCATGGGTAATTCTGATCTCCAGTTCCTCCACTTGCAAAACACTCTTGCCCTAATCTTGTCCTTGTTTCATGCCTCTCAGTTTCATGGGGGATGTCCAGTTCTTGTGTCTCCAATATTCTGCGGTCTCCTTAGGATTTAGGATACTATTTAGAATTAACTTCACAATTTCTTGCAATGTATTTTTCTGGACTTCTTTTAGAGAATCTGACACTGGCAAATATTGCCTGGCCCCAGAAGTTTTCTTGAACCTTGGTACAAACCACTATGACCTCATAATCCTCTAATTTTTCCATTGCTGCCATGCAAGCACTGTGTAATACTTCCAAAGTTGTACTGATAGAAGTCTGACCCCCTTCTACACCTGTAGTGAGTGAACTCTATGTCTGTTGGTGTTGAGTCATGAAAAACACTTTTATGTGTTTTCCTAAAGGGAAGAGAACCCCTCAGGGCATTCGCAATTCAAGGTCTCCTTTCTGTCTTGTTAGCTGCTAGTGGGTAGTATCTTGCAATAAGCATCCTCCTTCTTTTGTCCCAAAGAAAACTTTGATATTTCTTTTGAATCACCTTTACCTCTAACAATTAAAACTATGCTCTCTGTATTGAATTTGGCTGTATCATTAGCCACACTTGTGCACCTTTAATTGTCAAGTGCACATTTCATTTTACCTCTTTCTGCTGCAAAAGTGAAATAGAAGACTGAGCAGGAAGTATCCAACAGAAATTTCTCCAATTGACTCCACTACTTCTGAATAATGCCTCACTTATATTATCAGGATATGGACTGAAGGTAACATCAGTGGTTTCTAGTCCAATTGATGCCTTTTACCTCTCTGAAATATTAGGAGCTGGTACTCCTTTGCCCACATTTCTCTCAGTATTCTGTTGTTCTCTAGCCCAAAACTCCAGATTATTCCACATTCCCCCACCAACCAGTTCCAAAAGCCCATTTATGACTGGTTTCTATGTCAGTTTCCTTTCATGCTGCTGTGACAAAGAACTGACACTATCAAAGTTAATAAGAGTTCATCACAGCCCATGAGTTGAGCAGATAATGGCCATCAGGAGAAAGTGTATTGGTGAGGGCATGAAAGTAGTTGGTCACAGTTCTATGCATAGGGCTCAAATGGATTGAATGCCAGTGCTCAGCACATTTCTCGATTTTACCTTTGTTTTCATTTGAGGCCGCAGTCCATAAGGCAGGGCCACCTGCTCTCAGGGGAGCTCTTTCCTCCTCAGTTAACCCTCCCAGGAAATACAATCACAGACACACCCAAAGCATGCTTCTATTGGGGGTTCTAAGTCCCTTTGACTAGTAACTGATGATTAACCATCAAACATACTCATTATAGTTTCTTTCCTGAAAAATTAGATAGTTGTTGGAAAATTAAATGAACAAGGGCCTTAATTTAGTGAATTTAATACAATGTCTCTCATATTATCTAGATAATACCTTGTAGTCATTTTATTGATATTGTCATTTTATACAGAATTCATTGCTTGCCTTGGGTTCTAATTCAATAGAGTAAGAAATCCTGAATATTTGCACTCAATATTTTGACTATGTTCTCTATTCACTTGGAACCTCTAGCTTGCCCTTGCGTGATGTGAAAAACCCCATTCCTGCCTCTCCCAAGTCCGGTTCACACAGAGCGCTTTCAAACAAAGGAAGGCACCAAAAGGACCAGTTCTGCATCCTTGGTGTCTATGGCAGCTTCCTCCCCTGAAGTTGCCAGCCACTCAAGTCCCTCCCTAAAGCGTTCAGCTTTTGACTATCCTTGTGTACAAGCACACCTTGTGTGTGAAAATGTCATTAACTTGCTTATAATCTATATAATCTCTCTGCTTTCATTTAGACTTGCAGCTTCTCTGTCCTTGATGTCTGGAACTGGAGAACCTGCCAGTGAGTTCCCTTGCTCAAATAAACCTTTTGTTATACTTTTTCAATTCAACTTGATCTGGTTTACTGTGTCGATAAAAAAATGCTATTATTGGGGGACTGAAAATCTATTTTTCTCAATTAAAACTAACTTTTAAAACTCTCAATTAAGGGATTCAATTAATTCAATATGAAATAAAAATAGTAACATTTTCTGAAATAAATTTCCTTTAGATAGAATGTGAAATTGCAGCCAAACTTTAATAAAAAAAATACTCCTTTAAAATCAAGCAACTTTTACAAAGTTTTGTCTGTAAACCTACCTTTGTTTTGAGTAGTTTGCCGGAAATGTGTGTTGCATAGAAATAAAGCACACAGGTATTTGTTTACTCAGTGTCTGGTAGTTTTCATTTTCCTCTTTTTCACATCAACTTCTCAGCAAGGTAGTTACAGTAGCTGGGGTGCCTGTATAAACTCAGTACAGTGCAACAATCTCAATCTATAAACTCATATCCATAGGCAGAAACTGTAAGGTAACTACTGTGTCACAGCATGTGAAGCACTCTTTTACAACACAGTGATACACATCAATCTCTTTTTAAATAGCCAACAATAACCACTAAAAACAGCATGCACTCATTCTCTGAAATTCTCCTTGGACACAAAAGTACTTTGATTCCCACTAACCTGAACCTTCTCATTACATTCTAGTACTTAGGGTATGCATCAACACACTTAATGCATTTTTTCTTTCATTTTTTTTTACATCAGGTAACCAAGGTACAATTTACTAATGATTTCCTGAATTCTTTCTTTTTTTTTTAATTTATGGTTTGGGGCTATTTGCATGGCAGTCATTTAGCAAATTAATGTAGACGAAAGCAATAATTTTACAGATGTTTATTGCAATCATGCTGTCATCCCATACTTAAAATGCTAATCTATTGACATCTATTCATTAAAGATGAGCTTCACTTATTTTGTAACATTAGTAATTTATGACCTGGGGTGTTTTAAAGTAGTCTGAAAGTCAGAATTTTAAGCATCCCTTTCAGAATAGACTTTAAAGAGTAAATGTGTTTGATTCTTTATTGCACTGAGATTATGCCTCCCTCAGCTGCCATTATAAAGCCTTTGACTGAATCTTTGCATCAGTATAAATAGCAGTACAGATTAATTGCTTATATTAATGTTATGTTTCCATCATAAGTCTAGATATCTAGTACAGAAAATGGAGCCTTCATTTGATTGGCAAAATCCTCAGCATGGTCAAGAGTCAAATCATACCAGGAAAAGGTTTGTGATAGGACACAAAAATGATAAGGATATGTCAGTAGTGGGATTACAACCCACTTCTCCATTTAGAGACCAGAATCTTTGGCTCAGGGAAAGAAAGGTTAAAGCAACATCCTTAGACACTCATCCATCCTTATATTTTGCATGGTCACTCTAATGTGGAGGATAATGACTGGATGTCTATGATTGGTGTTTCTTTTTTTTCAGTTTTTTATGTATTCTAAATAAATTAATCTGTTCACAGTAGAGTGTCTGCTTTTATCTACATTTATTTCCTAAATGACTGCCATGAAAATAGCCCCAAACCATAAATAAAAATGAGAGAATTCAGAAATCATTAGCAAATTGGACCTTGGCTACCTGATGTACATATATATGTATATGTATATATATATTACATTTTAATTTATTTTATTATATGTATATATTACATTTTTAGGGCTTTTCTTTACTTTGTTACTTGTTCAAAACACCCAGTCATCAGGCAAATGCAAATCAAAACTATATTGAGATTCTATCTCAACCCATCAGCCAGAATGCCTGCCAACAAGAAAGAAAACAAGTGTTGGTGAGAATACCAGGGAAAGGAACCTTCTTGACTGCTGATATGAACATAAGTTAGCATAGTAACGGTGGAAATATTACAGAATTTCCTGAAAAACTAAAATGGGAACTAAGTCATGTTCTACCTACACCACTCGTGAATATACACTCAGTGGAGTCCAAGGAAGCACACAACAGAAACTCACAACAGAAATGCACCTACATCCCTGCAGTGGCAGTATTCACTATAGTCAAGTTATGGAACTTGTGTAGGTGTTCACATACTGATTGATTTTGTACATATCGTATATATACACAATGAAGTTTTCTGGGAAGATGGCTCAGCAGTCACGCATACATTTGTGCTGCTCTTGCAGCTGACCCAGGTTGACTTCCCCGCACCCATATGATGGCTCTTACTTGTCTATAATTTCAGTAATAGGGGATCTGATGCCCTCTTCTGACCTCTGTGAGTTCGCGTATACACGTGGTAAATACGAACTCATGCAAATATAGACATATATAATAAAAAGAAAAAATAACTATATGTTTAAAGAAAATAGATTTTGTTAATTTTACTAAAATGGATTGAACTGAACATCATCACATTCAGGAAAATAAGTCAGACTAAAGAACTAAGACAAACATAAATTTCCTCTCACAGCTGAATTTTAAAAATACAATGGTAACAAAGTGGAAGGAAAACTTTTGTGGAAGAGAATTAGGAAATGTTGGAAAGGAAAGACAAAGGGGATAACAAAGCTGAAAGATGATCACAGCCTATTGCAGTCATGAATGAATGAGTCCTAATGAATCCCAACCATTCTGTGCAGTATTACATGTTAATAAAAATGAAAAAAGTATTATCACCAAGAGTTCTCTGGTAGGAATTTTGACTGCACATCAGATTTTTCTTTTTGTTGTTTTTTTCTTTGTTTAAACAAAGGCCTCAACTTTGTTAGTAGGTAACTCCTGAAACTAGGTTAAATCAAATGTTAATTCCTGAGCTAATCAATGCATTGATACAGAATCACAAAATGCTGTAGGTTGCTCTGCAGCCCCAATGATAGGGTTGAGATTAGGTGGGGCGTATATCCCTTAAAATTCACAGAACACACCAATTAACAAAAGTTTGTAGAAAGCTCTCATTTTCATGAAAGATGTTTTCAATATAAATGCATGAAAATTATGTAGCTTTGTTATTTTTAAAACAAACTAAGTATGAAGATAATAAATATTATTACTAAAATATATAATATATAACTCATATCAGAGATTACATTTGCATATACATAATCTTCATATGTATATATTCTTATTTACTCAAAAACATCAAACACCATTGCATGTTCATTTACCTTGCATGCTTCTAGTGATTTGAATTAGTTAACATGTGTATATATTGACTTGTTCCATGTAACACATTTGCATCATTTTCTTTTTTTAATATTTTATTTTATAATTAATTTAATTTTACATATCAGCCATGGATTCCCCTGTCCTTCCTCCTCCCACCCCCAAACCTCCCCTCCCCAGTCCACCCCCTATTCCAACCTTCTCCAAAGCAAGATCTCCCCTGGGGAGTCAGCCCAGCCTGGTAGATTCAGTTGAGGCAGGTCCAGTCCCCTCCTCCCTGCACCAAGGCTGAGCAAAGTGTCTCAGCATAGGCCCTAGGTTCCAAAAAGCCAGCTCATGCACCAAGGACAGGTTCCACTGCCTGGGGGCCTCCCAAACAGTTCATTCTCATCAACTGTCTCACTTATCCAGAGGACCTGGTCCAGTTTCATGGGGGCTCCTCAGCTATTGGTCCACAGTTCATGTGTTTCTGCTAGTTTGGCTATTTGTCCCTGTGCTTTTTCCAATCATGGTCTTGATATCTCTTGCTCATATAATCCCTCCTCCCTCTTGCCAATTGGACTCCTGGAGCTCCACTTGGGGTTTGGCTGTGGATCTGCTTCTACCAGTCACTGGATGAGAGTTCTATCATAATGGTTAGGGTTTTCGGCCATCCAATCACCAGAGCAGGTCAGCTCAGGCACTCTCTCGACCATTGCCAGTAGTCTACAGTGGAGGTATTAGCCTTCTTGATTCTGAAATTGCTGTAGCCATTTGAGTCTGGCGAATAGAGGCCTCTGTAGATTAAAATATACAGTTTTCTGTTTTACTTTCTGACTAAATCTCTTGAATCTCACAAATATATTTATGTTTATATATACATTTCTAACTCAGAAGATTTTAGAGCCTCTAAATTTAGTTAAAGTTAAAATTATAAATTCGTTACCTTGATGTTGTGTTACATATATAAACTTTTGGTGTGATAGCTGAACATGACTATGAACTTTGGACTCATCTGTTCCCATCTCTTGAAAGGCAGAATTACATACAAGAACTACCACGTCCCATTTGTGCAGTGTGTGGGTGGATACTAGGTTCTCGTGCATACTCAGCTAGCACAGTACTATCCTAGTAACAACCACACCTCATCTTTGTTTTCTTCTTATTCTATAAACCATAACAGGCACTGAAAATAACCATTGCTAACTGGACAGAGGTGGCCAAAGTACTGGAGAGGCAGAGGCAGGTAGAACTCTGTGAGTTCAAGGCCAGCCTGGTCTGCAGTGTGTGCTGCAGTACAGCCAGGGATACATAGAGAAACCTTGTCTTGAACAAAAACCCCTCCACCCCACCAAAAAAAGGAAAAAAAAAACCCTGTTTCATGCCAAAGAAAAGTTTTCCTCTAAATACCTAATGTACAGTACTGACTGAGTAGCGTATGAGATGTTTATGTTGGACAGTCTAGAGTTTAAGTTATGCTTGAGAACTTCACTAAGAATCCTTGCATTGATTTCATATTCATCATTTTTCTTATCTGTAATAAATTCAGACATTTAAAAATCTATTTATTAAAAATTAAATGGACCTCTCAGGCAAAACGCTAGCAGGGGCTAACTTTCCCGTTGTCCATTTCCTTTCTGCTGTCCTCCTCCTTCCTCTCCCTTCCCCTCTCCTCTCCTGTCCTGTTCCCCCTTCCTTCCCTCAGTGTCCCTCATCCTTTCCTCATCTTCCTCCTCTCTCCTACACTGTTCTTTCCTATTTCCTGCTGCTGCTTCTCTTCATAACTGCTGGCATTTGCTCAGGGGAAAATACAATATAGTAATTTTGTGCATTTCATAGTAATCATAATGAACTCTACTTTGGTTCTTCTATATCTTCTGTTCTTTTTCCCTTTATATTTTTGGTGCATTCATTCTACCTTTCTTAATAGTAATTACACAGGAATTCCTCTATATCATTTAAGTATCTGAATTGTACTCCTAGTAACCAAACATATTTCAGAGCATATTTGGAAAATAGAATCCTCCAAATGTTGTATCTCCAAATCTAGGCAAACATCTCAAAAGTTAAAAGCTATGTTTTACTATTTTTCTTATTTCATTAAATGGAAGTTATTGCTTTCTTTCTATTAACCCTAACTTGTTTATTCAGGTGCTGACTTTTCAGAGACATTAACTAGACTTTTAAAGCTGAATGGCTGCATTCACCTTACTTTTTCCTGTTTTTGCAAGCTATCATATGATATCATTCCTCATGATCAGCATATGAGCACCCACTAGTGTTTCTCCTAAACAGAAGCTAAAAGCAGAATTTATAAAGACCAGTTTTTCAACAATATACATCAATTCCCTTAGTAATATCATTATATCTTAAGTTTTCCTTACAGATCATTTTTTCAATGCTATGAAAATTTTAGCATCCTTTATCTTTTCAGCTTAAAGAGTCTACTGTTGTCTGCCTGTTTTACTCTACATTAATTGTTGTGGGATAATCTCTTTGTAGTCTGTAAAGATGTGTCTTTGAAAAGGTGTCTTCTGATAGAAGAGCTGAATGGACAACTCTCGCAGAAGACGTAGAATCAGTTCCCAGCATCCACATGGCAGCTTACATCCATCTGTAGTTCCAGTTCCAGAAGTTCTGACATCTTCTAGCCTTTGTGAGTAGGACTCATAAAAGGAACAGACATACATGCAGACAAAACACTAATGCACGTAAAAATATATTTTTTAAAAACTCAAGTATAAATATAAAGAAAAGACAAATGACTTAATTTAGTTATTAATCAGAACTACAGCCATATGTAGAACTGAACAAGAGAAAAACATAAATTTTTTAAATATAGATATGTTAGGTGAATAATTAAGTGTTTTTATTATCTTTGATGCTTCCACATTATAAATATGATTGTCTATGGCACACTCTACAGGATAGGAATGCAACTAAGTTATTGTAGATATTAGAGAAACAAGAATTTTGATAATTACTCTATAACTTTTAGAATATAAAATAATGTAATAGATATTTTATAAACAGGTGTTAAAAAACATATGTGTAACTTTAGTTAGTGAACTGTTATATGAATAAAATTAAAACAAGGCACAGAAATATATGGTGATAATAAAAGATGCTTAATACAAGAGCATGTGTGGCATACACAACATTTAACTAAATCAAAGTGGATGGAAATATAGTTAAAAAAGTTTTAATAGGGAGTTGAAATAGAGATCAAAATCCTTGGTGTGGAGAAATTATTGGTGTACATTACAGATTCTTCCATAGAAATAACACACCTGCACAGGAGTGAGCAAGGAAATATTCCCAGGTAGTGGTTGACATGGAGCCTATAGACACAATAATAAACCTTTGCAATTTATAGGGAAATTGTTCTATAAGCTAGTTCAAGGCATATGATAGGGAAATTATTCTATAAACTAATTCAGGGCATTTGATCACAAATATTTTTGGAAGAATTCTCCTTCGCTGTTGCATGGAAAATTTCCAGCAGATTTTCTAGGGCAAGGACAATGTGCTCATTGAGAAGGATCTGCTACAGTGTATATGTATATGACAGAATATACCTGAGTAGTTGATACATTCACTTTCCATGTGTAGACCTGAAATACATACACTCTATTGGGGAGCATCATTTGCAACAATTTCTAGATTTGGTGTGTGGCAATAAAAACTATACAATTGCATAATAACTTTGATATAAATATATATTAAAGGTTTTCTAAATCACTCTGCAGTTTTTTTGCCTGCTAAATCAGGAAATGAAACTTGAAGGAATGTAGAATGTAGGTGAGAAAAGCTTTAAACATGGGCTTACACAAAGTAAATTTGAGTCATCTGATGAGTATTTAACAGCAATTGTCAAGGAGGCAGTTGGATACCTGAGATTAGAATTAAAAAATAATTTGAGGTCATATATAAAATGTGGAAAGAAGGCCGGGAGGTGGTGGTGCACGCCTTTAATCCCAGCACTCGGGAGGCAGAGCCAGGAGGATCTCTGTGAGTTCGAGGCCAGCCTGGGCTACCAAGTGAGTTCCAGGAAAGGCGCAAAGCTACACAGAGAAACCCTGTCTCGAAAAACCAAAAAAAAAAAAAATAAAATAAAATAAAATAAAATAAAAGTGGAAAGAAGATTATATATTGTTATGTAAAATCATTGGAACAGTAACATTATTCAGAAATTATTTAGATATATGCTACATACACATGCATGTCTATGTCTATATCTGCTTATATCTATATTATTTGAGAATTTTTTTAAAAGTATAGTAAAGTGATTTCAGAAGAAAGAAGAATCTATCTTGATGAATAAAAGCATATCCAGATCAGGATATAGGGAAATCATTAACTGTTGTTTAGTCTTCTGCATGCTCTCAGAGAAAGAGAAAGACTGAATAATTCAAAATAAAGATATGAATTAGCACATGCAGAAGCTCCACAGTGCTGTACATCCTCTATGATGGCATCTGGAGACTCTCCAGCAATTGAGAAGCTCATCTGGTTTAAAGAAGAAAAAGACTCAGAAAAGCTGCCTGTTGCAGTGTTAGGTGAGAGACCGGATTATTTTGGCTCTCAAATATGTGATTTGTTGCAAGTGAATGCTTTAGCCAAACCAGAGCCACACAGTTCCTTTCTATGTTTATGGTATCTTTTTGAAATCAATGTCTTAGATTACCTTTTGCCATGCCACAATGGTCACCACCACCACCACCACCAAAAAAAAAAAAATTAACTAAAAGAAAAGGAAAATTGAAACAACATATGATGTCCTAGAATTCAGAAAACAGTTTATCTTGTTGAAACAGAAAAGACACAAACTTTCACAGAGAACAGTATGTCACTGGACATTTGAGGTTGTGAACTGGAAAGGAAAGGTTCTTCTGAATTGACAATACTTTTATAAATTTATAAAAAAGTGCTCATAATATTTGTTACATTTAGTGTCTGCAATATTCTTCATATGCACATACAAATACAGCTTCTAACTCCTGAAATAAGATCATTTCTAAAAGGAACCATCTATAAATACAACACATATAAAATAATAATAGATGTATAATTAAAATATCTAAAATTACTGGAAAGAGATTATTCTTTTTTAACATATGATCTTTTGATGAATTTATAGACAGTCATTAGTTTTTAAGCTGAAAACTAAGATTTACATTTTCATTTCTTTTGTTAATTTGAATTCTAAAGACTGAGAATGATTTGGAAGAAGAGACAGGTAGATGGAATTACTAATCACCTTCATGATGAAAAAGATATTTTAAGTTTCCAGGAATTAATACTAAGACAATTTGTGTATTTGAAATAAATTTACATAAAATAATGTAACAAATCCCTCTGCAGAACTTGTTCTAACAACAGATTGATCAAGTTATAACCGAGCCACTGAGTAAAGTACATTTATGGCAGAATAAATTGAGCATTTTAATTGCCTATAGCTAATTTGTTTTAATGAGTCAAACCAATATTTTAATTAAACAACCTTAAGTAACATGATAAAACTGAACTCAATAAAAGTTAATTACAAAAATAATGTGATAAAATTAAAGTGTCTGTATTAAATTAGAAAATGTCCAGAAGAGATATATGGCTTTATAGTTACAAAGAAAAATTGATGTTGTTAATGGCATTATGGTACTTTCAAAATCCAGAGGACTTTAAAGACAAATAAAGTCTTACAAGTACAAAATGAGCAATAAGAATCTAAGATTCTCCATAAATTCCAATTAGCAGTCCAAGATTCTCATATGAAAGTATAAGAAAGTTGTACAAATTTGATATAAAAATCTGCAGTCATGGTGATTTTCCTTAGTTTATCTGTAGTGAGTCCCAAGAGATATAAGATATTCTAGTGCATAGCAGTGATATTTGAACAAAAAAAGTGTAGAATTAGAAATTAAATATTTCAAACTCTCCTTGAATACCAAATAAAACTGTGCACTAATAATTGTTAACTATATATATATATACATATTTGCAATCTGTTGTTCTGCCTTTTTATAAGTTTTAACTGACAATAAATACATTTCAATATTGTTTCCAAAACTTTCAGTCATTGCTTGAAAGTATCTTTATTTTTATTTTTACAATTCCACATTTGTGTATTAGAATGTTCTACATTATTTTATCCCTATTACACTATCATGCCCCTTCCCTCTCCTGCTGAAAATAATTCTTCTTTCCAAGTTTTCCCCTATTTGTTGTAACTCACAGTTACAATTATGATTGCTTCCATAGGATGGGTGAGGATTATTTACTTAAATTTGGTCAACTTATCAGCGACTGCACCACTGAAGACAACAACACCCTCTTCATCTCTGACTAATTGTTCATCTTCTCTCAGTGGTTGTTGAAATATCATGAGCTCTGCCAGGTCCACTGTGTGCTGGTCTTGTCCAGGGTAACTACAGGTGGAATAAATTCCTCAACTTGTCTTCTTGCAAGTACTCCTGCTCCCCATTCTCCAACAATTGATTCTTTCTTGTCTCTGTTTCTCAGTGTTTCCCATTCTTTGGGGGTATTACACATGCCCTTCTTAATCTGAAACATTCCATGGCCATTTATTTTCTGTGCTCTGACCAGTTTGATTCTCTAAATTAACCACAAAGCACGTCACAAATAAGGTTTTCTGATGGACAGTGAGAATATTACTATTTTATTAGGTATAAACATAACTTTTAAGAATAACATTTAATGTCATGCCCACTTAGTAAAATAACATCATTAGTTGTACCTCTTGGAGATATGGCCTCTCTAGTCAAGGACTCTTCACTAGATTTAAGTGTGCTCTGCAAGAAGAAACTCATATCTCCTCAAAAATTATTGAGCTCCTATAATCTGGTGAAGGTCAGCCAATCAAATAAGCTATCTATAAAAGGAGCTAATAAAATTTGAGCAAAATGCCAATAAAATAGTTTAAGATTAATCATAGCTGTGTATATAATGTCGTAACATCTTAAATATATATTGAGTTGATTAAAATGTAAATGTGGTTCCTATTATTCTTCTGTGTCATTTGATAATTGGATAATACATTTAAATATGACTATATTATACATAATTAATTTAATGTACATTTCCTACTTTATGATTTTATTAAACAATTATAACTTGTTTATTTTATAAATGTTTTATGCTATGGGAATTATTAGACAAAAAGTAAATTTAAAGAATATTTTTGAGATAAATGAGTCATAAGTAAGTAGCAGAAGGAACATGCAGCATCAGCATATTTGGGGGGAGCTGAATAGATGGCTCACCAATTAACAGATCTTGCTGCTCTTGTAGAGGACACACCAATGGTGATTTATAACTACTGTAACTCCACAGTCCAAGGGCTCCAACACCCTCTTTCTGGCAACCACGGACAATGCAAACAGACAACTGCACGTGCATACAGATACACAGACACCCAAATAAATAACAAATGAATAAATAAATGACATGTGGTAATACACACCTTTAAAAATGCTAACACATTTGTGCCAGGAACTAACAAATATAAAGTATTTATTCAAGTGTTTTTGCAGTGGAAACAGAAGCCTTGAAGATGAGAAAAGTAGTAGCCAGTCACCAGACTCTAACAAGGACCAGGTGAAATGAACCATCAATGCTGATCATTCCAGTACTGGAAGCTTCATTTGGTGATAAGAGATGGGCAGTTAGGACTCTCTCTCCCCATTATTTGACAATTTCTCTTATCTATGTATGTATTTTAAGAAGCCTCTACCGTATTAGTTAGGTTTTGCATGCTGCTCCTCTAACGCTCCTTCACTTTAGATGCCTCTCCCTTTATTGCTTCCTTCAAACCCTTCTTCCCCCTATGCTGCCAGAAGAAAGAGGTAAACACAAAGCCAGTCACAAATCCATTATTTACAATGGTGACCTGCCTGCAAGATATACTCGGGCAATGATGGCACAAAGCTTGTGGGAATAACCAATCAATATCTGATTTGACTTAGGCCCACTCCACATTTGTACCCCATACCTGACCCAGCTTGAGTGACCAAGAACCTGAGACTAGATAGCCCAGGGACCTAGGGTAAAACCAAATACTACTGGTCTAAAAAATGGTGATAAAATGACTAAACTTTCAGTGACAATGTGCTAGCTCATAGATCAGTGCTTTCCTCAGCCATCATTGGAGAAGCTTCCTTCTGTAGCCGAAGGGAACAAATAGAGGTACCCGAAGCTGGGCATTAAGCAGAGTGGAGACTCAACCCTAAGTGGTATGTCTCCATCAAATCCTTCCCCTCGGAGCTAAGGGAACCACTGAGAAAGAGGAGGCAGAATGAATGTAAGATCCAGAAGGGATTTAAGACATCAAGAAAACAAGGCTTCTAAATTAACAGGATCAAAGCTCTTCAGAAACTCACAGAGACTCGGGCAACACACACTGGGCCCACAGAGGTCTGTACCAGGTCCTGTGCAAGTATATTATGACTTCCAGTTTAATCTTTTATGAAATTCCTGAGTGTACAAATAAATGGCTCTCTACTGGGCTCTTTCTGTCTGCTTTTCCAACTCCAATATGATAGTTTTTGTTTCATCTTATTGTGTTTTATTTTGACAAATTTTCTTATTATCTCTTAGAAGCATGCTCTTTTCTTTTTCTTTTTTTTTTCTTTACTAAGAAATTCTCCACTCACTCCCCATGCCATCCACAGACCCCCCCTCCCTATTCCCCCCTCCCTCCCAAGCCACACCGCATCCCCACATCTCCCAAATTGAGGTCTCCCATGGGGAGTCAGCAGAGCCCAGCACACTGAGCCTAGGCAGGTCCAAGACCCCTCCCTGCATCAAGGCTGTGCAAGGTGTCACACCACAGGCACTGGATTCCCAGAAGCCTGCCCAGAAGCATGCTCTTTTCTAAAGAGAGACAGAAAGGGAGTGAATCCAGATGGTAGGTGGGGAGATACTGGGAGGAATAGAGAGATGAAAATCTGTAATCAGGTTATGATATGTGAGAAAAGGATCTATTTTAAATAAAAGGGCTGGGGGGTGGTTAAAGATGTCATAGGCAAAACCAAACCAACCCTCTACCCCCCAAAAAAAACCACCAAAAAGCTGACCCTCTTAGAAGTTAAAAGAATTAATGTGGACCACTCAGGGGTTATTCAGGATTTGAAGAAAATTTAGAAGGGAAAAAAAATTAATCAGTAAGTACTTTAGGGGCTGACCAAACCCCAAGGTGTTGATTTGAAATGTTCTCTCCTGGGCAACAGCAAACCGTTCCTCGACTGTCTTGAGACATAGATTGGAAAGTGGGTTACAAATTGTGATGGCCACTCAGTAGCTAAGCTGAGAAGATGATCAGCAACTCTGCCCAAAGGCAAACACGCACCAAAGAGAGGACATAGTCACTGTGAGGAGGCTGATGTGTCCAGTTCAGCATAGCTTTTATGAATCTCATGAAACAATTACATCTGATAAGCACGATAAGAAAATGCACAGAATACATGGACAATGACAGTTCTTGCAGCAGCATTGGTCAACAGAAAAGCACAATTCTTCTTCAGGAAGGGCTCTCTAACAGGCCAAAGCATTGCAGACAGGTTTTGTCCTTTCCTCTGCTAAACCTTTAGATTACATTCCTCAGGCTAGCCCCCAGGGTCTATTCCCTTATTTGGCCACTCACTCATTCCTGAAACTAAACTCCAAGGCCCAGAAATAAAAGTTCATTATTGACTATGCTGGCTAACTTATTCAGTCAGGACTTACCCACTCTAGCACAGACTTGCTCTTTTCTCCTTTAAAAACCCAGTCCTGAAAAAAACAAAAACAAACAAAAACACTTTCTGCTTGTTGTCTGCCTTTGCCTGATCCAGAGGCAATCCCCCACCTGCTTATCCTTCTGGGGTAATAAATCTCCTTTGTGCTGAGATCTTGGTGTGTGGGTGTGCTCTGCATGAACTTAGAGCGACTAAGAGGGACACTCCAGTTCACAAAGAACTGCTTCCAAAGTCACACAGATTCTGCTGTGAAGTTTTGCATTATCTACTGAATTTGCCTCATTTCTTTCTTGCCAACCAGCTAGACTGTTCCAAACATTTCAATACCTCCTTCCTCCACCTGAGAAAGGTCGTCTACAACTAGAAGGATACAGAAAATGCTTTTCAAGATTTCATTGACTCCTGTAGCTCAGACTTTTATGCTATAATAAAAATAAACTTATTTCTCATCAGCAAAAATGTGTTGATATTAATGCTTTCTATATTGATTAGTAAAGATATGCTTGAGCTTAGTAATACTGATTTGATCTTCAAAGTCTGAAAATAAAATTTCCTTGGCAACTAAAATATGTGTTTTGCTTTGAGTTTACTTTGAAGACTGAATCAGTAATCTTTGACAGTAACCAGCTTATGGGAAGCAGAAAACAGATAAAAAATATTGTTCATTTGTTCCTTCAATTTAAAATGTTTGCTCTTGAGAATCATGCAGCCTCTTCTTACAGCATCATCTCACAGATATCTTTGTCTGTAGCATTCAGAACTAACAACATTTCTAAAGAAAATGTCACTGGTTGAGAATAAATCAAAAATATCTCTCTGCTTCCATAGTTCTATTCTACTAGTCATAAAAAATGACATTTGAGGTTAAGTACAGTTTGAAACTCTTTCTGTATATGTTATCTTTCCGTTGCTGTGAGAGATTGTGTGACCAAAGGCAGTGTAAGGAAGACAGTTTGTTTTAGCTTTCAATTCCAGAGAAACTATGGTAGATCAATAGCATGGCAACAGCCACAGGCATGATGACAGGGAAGGAAGGTGAGAGCTTACACCCTGAACCTCAAGCAGGAAGCAGAGAGGATATTCTAAGTTTGGAGAGGTCATAAGCCCTAAAGACTAAGGACTCAAATGCCCAAGACTATAGGTGTATTTCCCATTCAAAGCACCACAATGTACTAAGTTTACATTGAATAAATGGTAAAACAAACAAACAACTACATCCAGAGTATAAGAAATAACATATAATAAGGAAACTTTATATATTTCTTATACATATGTTTTTAAGGATAAATTTAAGTTCTGGTATCAGTACAGATGTGAGTCTAATAGAAAATAATGTTTGTAACACAGCACCAGATTTAACTACCATGCTACAAAGAAAGAAAGAACGATAACTTTTGGGAGGAAACTTGATTATTCACAATGTATGTTTACCACTTTCTTCACATATTTTTTAACATTGAAATTTCAATAGAAAGCTAATTCATATATCTACATTGGGATACATAGATAAATATATAGCCCATAAATATATATGCATATATATTCATCTTAATGTTATCCATGTCTTTAAGTTGTATTTGAAATAAAATACCAAACAGCTAGATAACTGAAGGTTAAAATAGGAACATTGGTCCTTCACGTGACTACACTCAGTATATAGCAAAGCTAATGAGGAGAGCAATTAAGAAAGACACATTGAAAGGCCCACTGGTGATTAGGTTGTCGATATTATCTTCTGCCTTAAACCCCATCACATCCCTTACCAGTACCATGTGAGCAAGGGCTTTTCCATAATTTATCACCTCACCTTCCTATTATTTAACCACGTCACCACTCTAAGTTAATATAATGTTATCTTTACTTAATTAGGTGATTTATTTTCCTGTCTGTGATCATTTTCCTAAAAAACATTTTGTTTCTCAGTATTCTATAGGATATTGATTATTTTCCTATTTACCTATAGATTTCTATACATAATTGTCACAGGCGTGTTACATTCATTTTCAAATGTAACATAGTAAATCTTATTATTTGGCTGTTTCTCCAGTATGTATTATGCTATACTATTTCAAAATATGCAAGTTGTTAAAGAAGACATTTTATCAGTGAGACATCTAGCCAGGCTTAGACCCTGTATGCTACAGTACTAACCTGCCAACCAATATATGCCCACAGGTTCAGTAGTGACAAGACTGTTCTAAGAGCAACCAACAACTTCCTAACTAGAAATGAGGCAAACAACTATAAATTATGTACATTAATGGCTTTTCAGGGACTATTACAGCTCTTTGGCTGAGTAGTACATATTTAAACTCCCTTCCAAATGCATCACTCATACTCACAGAATAGTATTCCTTAAGACTCCTTTAGCAGTGAATGTCAGTCAAAGCAGAGACTTGTAATTTATGAAAGCAAGAAGAATAGAAATCTGCTTAGTTCTTATCTCTAAATGAACAGTCTGTATTATCCACTCTGTGGGTGAGGGAACATGCCAGAAGAGAGGTTAGAAAGATTGCACGTGCTGGAGGGTGGAAGGCATATTATAAAAGGATGTCTTCTGCATTGGGCATTGAATGATGAACACAAAACAACCATGACTATCTGAAAAAGACCTGCCCTGAAGGAAACATGGAAAAAGGAGGGAA
The DNA here is from genome assembly GCF_007827085.1 of Peromyscus californicus insignis. NCBI lineage: Eukaryota > Metazoa > Chordata > Mammalia > Rodentia > Cricetidae > Peromyscus > Peromyscus californicus. The sequence continues at coordinate 52,198,214 of NW_026294525.1, forward strand.
ATAGTTGGAAACAGGTCAACAGGAGTCAGGGGTAAGAGAAGGGATTGAGGGTGTGAGGGATATGATTGCAATGCCAGTAAGAAACTGTCAAAAACATTCTGCTGAACCAAAGAATAAAATCCACTGTTCATATGAAAAAAAAAACAATTCAAAATAAGCAAGATATATAGCAAAGGGAGGGGTTGAATAAAAATAATGCATATGTTTTAAATTTAAAATTGACAACCGTAAGAACCTTGATTTAAATTAATCAGTACTCCCATCAACCAAAGCAAAATCTGCATGTGCACTATTCACGATTAATTTTGCCTCTTTCAGACATCACTATATCCCCTTTACTAAAATAAATAAAGCATTTTGCTTATAACAGGCCCAGTGAGAATTCACATCTCTTCTAATTAAGGTTAGAGAAGTGTGTAATCTCACCGAGTTAGAGGACTGTACATATAGCCTGAGTACAATGCTGTTACAAGCACTTGCATTTTATCAAGTACATTAATCTTGAAATGTAAATGTCTTTGCTGACTGGAAGGTATTTAGAGATAAAATTTCCTATTAAATAAATATCTATCTATATTTCTAGAATCATTTCAAAAGTTAAGTGTTTGCAGTTGTGATAATTTAATTAAGGGTGTTTTGGCTTCCTTTAACAAACCATGAATGGTATTGCAGAAAGCAAGCCAGTTCTATGGACGTGTGAATTCCCCTAAGTCCTAGAGTGCAATTAACTCTACTTCTAACCATGCTGTGGCACCTGCAGACAATGGAGAAATCTGTTACAAGTATTTCCATAACATGAATATGCAAGCCCCAAATCAGTGAGATTCATTCTGTGGCAGGTTATTGAGGCTCCAGCCATAACACACTCAACTGCCATGTGCCAGTTCACCGATGGCTTCATAAATCCTACTCAGTGAAGAGAAGCCTGAGGGAATTTTTTCTTTCTTTTGATCAAGCAACGTGGTTTTACATTCGTACACCAATTGAAACTATTCTTATCTCAAGTAGAGGTACAGATAGATAAGAATTACTTAGCAGGTTTGTAATTTCACCATTTGACAGTCATTATTTGACAGAGACTAGAAACTTAGCTTGATATTTATTGACCTCTCATAGAAAAACTAATATTCCCTTATTTTTCTGATTTATCTGTATTATAATTTTTCAATAAATTCCTAAATTATGAATTCAACTCTGGATTTCAAAACAATGTATATGTCATGAAATACAGCATGAAAATAGATAGGTGTTGAGCATATTTGACTTAAATATTAAAGTCATTGTTCTAAATTTTCTCAAGATATTAAAAGGATGCTTGTTTAATCAACTAGTAATGGTTATGACCAAATGAATATTTTACCAGAATATAATGAAAATTGGTATAAACAAATTATTTTTCTTCAGTACCCCAGAATAAAATATGTTTAGCCTTCTCAATTCTTTCCTTCACACACACAGTATGTGTAGTATGACTTATTTTTAATGCTGTGTCCACTTGGTGTGTATCTGAATAATTTGGAGGTCTTCTCTCTTTGTCTTTCAGAATTTACTTTTTATATGCTATAACGATTCTTGGTTTTCTTCATCCAGCTGCAACCTACTTTATGAGTATGCATAGATGGTTTTACATACCTGTCCTGCTTGCCCCTGACTCTCGAGAGGAGATTTTTGGTTCAAGTTGAACAAGGGTCAGAAAAATAAGTTTACACTGTCCCCTCGGTGTTGACTTTCCTGCTCCTGGTCTACTTTTGAAAACAAATCAGATTCATCAAGTTCATCAAGTTAATGGTTTTCTACTTGTGTTTCTTCCTTTTTTAAAAACTGATATTTTATTTTTTGTTAAAGTGGATAGTGGACAGGGGAAAAGTCAAGTTCAGAGGGCAACTTCGTAGAGGAAGTTTTCTCTGCTCTCTGTACATGAGTTCTGGGGACTGAACAAGGGTTTTCAGAATTTTACCTACTGAGCAATTTTGCCAGCCCCTGTGAGAGGATGACAAGGTTGCAGCCATCTTAGAGAAGGGTCAGACTCAGGAAGCAGGCCCTGAGAAACTCACCAGAGGATGGGCTGCCCCTCTGCCCTAAGCCCGGGGAAACCCACCACAGGATTAGCCTCGGGAAGCAAGCCCTGAGAAACCCACCAGAGGATGTGCTGCACCTAGACCCAGATAATTAAGAGCCACATAAAAAATGAGTTCCAGGCATTTCCTGCCGTAACCTATAGGATGTAATAGATTATATACCATAGCTGTCAGAGGGAGCAAGTTTGCTACAAATAAGAAAATGGATCTGCTAATGATGTAGATTGCTAGAGGATATGGCAATTTCCTTGTGGCTGCAACCCTCCAATCAGTTCAAACCAAGCATCTCTAACCTAAAGTAAGCACCAATCCTGAGCTTGTAACTATATAGAGTTTGAATTCCCCCAGATCCCCACCCTAACCATTATAAAAACCCTGCTTGATCGGTACTCAGGGTCTCTCCTGCTCAGCTGCTGCTTCAGATGGACAGAGAGACCGAGTTAACTCGTAAGTAAAAAGACTCTTTGCTTTTCCTTTCAGATCTGTCTCTTGGTGGTCTTTGGGGGACTCTGGGTACAACACCTGTGTTTGCTCCTTTTGAGACAGGGTCTTTTTCTTTATTCATTTCGAATTTTTTTTCTTTATTAAGAAATTTTCTACTCACTCCACATATCATCCACAGATTCCCCCATCCTCCCTCCCCTACCCTCTAGCTCTCTTTACCGAGCCACCCTGCATCCCCCACATCCCCCAAATTGAGGTCTCCCATGGGGAGTCAGCAGAGCCCAGCACACTGAGCCTAGGCAGGTCCAAGCTCCTTCCCACTGCACAAAGGCGTTGAGACAGCGTCTTACATAGTATCCCGGATTGTCTTTCTAGTCTCTATCCTGTGGCTCTGCCACTAAAGTGTTAGGAAGAGGCTATACTGCTACTCCATTTTGGTCAACTCTTTACAAAAAATTATCAACACACTCAGGGATTGTGAATGTTAGAGACTTCCTTTTGTAAGGGACTACTGGTTCATGGCATGAGAAGATGGTTCAAATCTTCCATTTGAGTACAACTGGGGGACTGCAATGTAAGGGCAGCATTATGAGAAGTACATGAAGTTTTCAGTGCTAGTTCTGCTAAAACGAACCATTGCTGAAGTCCATGGAATATTAGATTAGATCCTTAAAATTACCTATGCTGAGCTAATGTCACACGGTTAACGCAAACAGGTTTCACCGTTAATCTTCTGATGATCATTTCAGGACACAAGACATTTTTTTTAAGGAAAATAGACTCTTTTCTCACAAAATATGTCCTCATCCACTCCTCCCAGTTCCTCTCCACATCCTCTTCTGGATCCACTCATTTTCTATCTCTCATTAGAAAAGAACAGTTTTCCAAGGGGTAATAATAAAGTATAACAAAATAAAATAAATTAAGGTACAACAGAAACTTTCACATCAGAGTTAGACAAGACAACCAACAGAAGGAAAAGAGCCCAGGAAAAGGCACAAGAATCAGAGACCCACTCATTTTCACACTCAGAAATCCCATAAAAAATTAAACTGGAAGGTATAATATATGTGCACAGGACCTGGTACAGACCTGTGTAGGCCCAGTGAATGTTACTTCAGTTTCTCTGAGGTCTTGTGAGCTTTGATCTTGTTGATTTAGAGGGACATTTTCCTGGCATCCTTGATCCCCTGTGGCTCTTACACTCTTTCTGCTTTCTTTTCCTTGGAGTTCCCTGACCCCTGAGGGCAAGTATTTGATGGAGAAATCCAATTAGAGTTTAGTGTTCCAAGGTCTCTCATTATTTGAGTATTGTCTGCCTGTGGATCTCTATATTTGTTCCCATTTGCTGAAGGACAAAGTTCCTCTGATGAGGGATGAGCAAGGCAGTAATCTTCGAGTATAGCAGAATGCCATTAGGAGTAATTTTATTACCACATTTAGTTTTTGTTGTTATTGTTGTTTGTTGTTTTGTAGACCAGTATCATTTGGTTTTTCCCTGGTCCCTGGACTGTCTCACCTCAGGTACTTCTCATCCAAGCAGTGTTGACTACAGGTTCTATCTACTGGAGTGGGCTTTAAGTCAAATAAGATATTGGTTGTTTTCTCCCACAAGTTTTGTGCCAAGATTGCCCTAGCACATTTTGCAGGCAAAACAGCATTGTAGATAAAGGTTTTGTGGATGGATTTGTGTTTATAAAAAAAATAGAAAACTTAAAGTTTCCCACTATAATCCTTAACTCACATTGCATAAGTATCAGAATATGTGATTTAGAAGGTTCTTTTAAATGTAACACAATTGTGTTCACTCTTACAGTTTAAAACACTTATGTATGTATCTTATGGAATTTACCTTAACTGGTAGAAATATAGTTATTTATAGTGTTCAAGATAGTAGTTTGAAGTATATATACATTGTGGAATGACTCACAATGGGCAAATAACATATGCATAACTATTCTCACAGGATGTTTGTGGTTATTTGAGGGGAGTACTTAAAGGTCACTTAGTGAAAATATTATAAATGACTAATCAGAGTCACTTGAATGTACACAACCAAAACGAGTTAAGAATTAAGATCTTTAGAAATATTTAAAAATTCTCAGGATGATTCACAGAAAGTATGTACAGAATGAAAGATGCTTACACCATTAAAATTAAAATTATAACTTAAAACTAGAATATTAGGCAAAAATATCAATGGCAGGCATGGATTATATCAGTACAAGTTATTGGTCAATGAGGCCACAGAGACACGAAAAACAACACAGAATATTGTCAATGCTCTGGTTTGCCTTTTGTGACTAGTTGGGAGGATCCTACTGATGAAAACTTTGCTTTGAATGCAGGAAATGGAGTAATTAACTGTGAGCTGACTAGTAAACTCTCCCCCTACTGACTAACTTTCATAATGTCAGAAGGTACAAGTAGGTTCCTGGAGAAAAAAAGACATCAGTGGTCTAACCCCGTGCTACTTTCTGCACAGCTTGTTCAAGTGAAAGGAATTCATGCCTGGCACTGTAAATTTTGTTTAAAAAACTAGGACCTATGTGTAACATATCTCTAATCCTAGATCACTCTACTTTGGGTCAAGTTGACAAAAAAGACAAAAACAAACAAACAACAAAAACTTCACAATCCAAAGGAAAATAAATGAAGCTGGGAAAGACGCTGTTGGAGAAGTGGAAGAGTTGGGGGCAAAAAGTATAGAGTTGATATTATCAAAACATATTGTATACTTGTATGAAAAATTTAAATAGTGAATATAAATATTATAAAAAGGACATATGAAAGAAAAATCATTCATTTCATAGGGAGAAAAAAATGCATTTCTTGATGAGCTATAATCTCTGAAGGATGAGAAGACATCAATCAAATCAATTACACCAAAGCATCAAGAGATTTTTTTCAAGGATTGTGGCTTTTAAGATCATGATAAATGAGTAAAATGTGTAAATTTGAAAATATTCATCTAAAGAAGAATAAGGGGACGTATCTAAATTAGCTGAAAACATTTTTTTCATTGATTAAATTTAATTATTGACAATTTCATATATTTATATAATACAGTATATTAAGATTATTCCTACCCTCTTTAAACTCAACACCATCCTTATTTTGCTTATTATATCAGCAGAGAGAAAAATTATTAAACAACATGAAAACATAAGTAATTATATTGTAAACTAAACTAACATACACATTATAACGGATTTTTTTTTTTTTTTTTTGGTTTTTCGAGACAGGGTTTCTCTGTGTAGCTTTGCGCCTTTCCTGGAACTCACAGAGTTCCCAGGCTGGCCTAGAACTCACAGAGATTCTCCTGGCTCTGCTTCCTGAGTGCTGGGATTAAAGGCGTGCGCCACCACCGCCTGGCATAAAGGAAATTTTTAAAGAATGTGTGAAAGTAAAATTATAAATGTCTTTAATTATTCTTTCTTAAAAGTGGGTTGTAGACAAGCATGGTGATGGATACTTGAAAACATCTCTTATGAACTTGACACTAAAGACAGGCATTAAAAGTTTTAGGTCAGGATGGATACAAAGTGAAACCATATATAAAAAAAAGTCAAAAGCACCAAAAAAGTCATAAAAACTCTCCAATAATTCAGTTTATTCATACATATGCAAAGTGTGCACAGTTTCAAAAGAAGTTTTTCACTAATTTGATCATACATGAGAATGGTAATAACCAAATCCTAATTATCCATCCAATTGACTGTAATTGCCTTCACACACAGCCATGGCTATAAATAGAAATGGTACAGCAGGAATTGTAGTTATCCAGAAAGCTGGGTTTGCAATCACAGGCTTTTTATGAACTTCTAGAGTTATTTCCTTTAAAAATTTACTAACTTTCCATTTTAAAACTAAAAAATTAACTTTATCCATAGAATAAATTTAGCATATATACTTATTTAACAGTAAAATATTTTCAATATCTGCTAATTGAACTTGAATCACAGGAGTTTCCTTCCTTTTCCTCCCTCCAATCCCTCTCAATTCCCTACCTTCTCTCAAATTGACAGCCTCTTTTTCATTGTTATTGTTACATATGAATATACATGTATGCATCTATGTATTTACAAATATATAAATAGAACCTGTTGAGGCCATGTTTTGTGTGTGTGTATATGGTTTCAGGGCTGACAACTCAGTATTCCATACAACTGATAAGCAAGATATTCCATGGGGAAGACTAATTATCCTTCTCACAGCAGTTGTTAGCTACATATAATTCTTTGTCAAAAGATGGGATACCAAAATATTTTTTCATTTTCATGTTTGTATGTCTGTCACTGCTATAGTATAGTGGAACCTGGGAGAAAGGGAGCCATAAAATGAGGCAGATTCTATGTCCCATGCAATAGTCAACTTTATTATGAGCATCAGACAGTTTATACTCTGAGTATTAACAATGATTGCTGGGTGGTGGTGATGCACGCCTGTAGTCCCAGCACTCAAGAGGTAGAGGCAGGCAGATCTTTTGAGGTTGAGGCCAGCCTAGTCTACAGAGTGAGATCTAGGACAACACAGAGAAATCATGTCTGAAAAACAAACAAAAAATAAGAAAAACACAAACAACAACAACAGAAAAAGGAAGATCACATGAATAAAGTTCTCATGATTTCAAGCTATATTCACAAGGACAAGCCACATGTGCCAAAAAGTATGTTTTCCCACAGATGCATACAAAGGAGAATTTAAACATTTAATTGAACAACAGCAGCAAGCTATAAGGAGTGATCTGCAGTAAACTCCCTCCTATCTGATACAACTGGAGGAGCATGAAAACAGATTCCAAGAACAATTAGTTTTTGGAAGAAACTGAGTCACAAGACTCTTGTCTGTTTTCTTGGAGTGTTCTTACAAGCACTTAGAATTCTCTTCACAGGACTCCCTTCTTGGTCTGTGTCCTAACACAGGGCTCTTTCTTTTGCATTGTTCAGGCCTTGTTATGCAGCCATGTCTATGAGAGAGTGTTTCACAACAGAATTCTTGGTGTTCTGGCCCTTATTGTAATTTGGCTCCCTCCTCCATGATGTTTCCTGAGCCACAGGTTCATAAGCTCTGATCTGTCTTCTGGGACTGGGTTAAGATTAATTCATTGAAATGCCAAGGCAAATTTTTAAATTATTTTGTTCATGTTTTATGGCAAAAAAGTTAATATAAAAAGCTAAAATATCCTCTATTCAATATAGTAATTGCTACTAGAAATGAAGGAGTTCATGAAGAGTGAAGAGGATGTAGGAACCTTAATTTATTTGTAATACTACACAGTCAACAGACATCAGGCTTAGATGATACAAAGAGTCTTGGATGTATAGCATGAAAAGTATAACCAGCAGAATTTAAAGACTTATTTTGGAAGGAGAACACGGATGGAGTGGATTGAACAGTTTGTATCTTTAGACCAAAAGCTTTCAAGTGTATATTTCTTCAGTTAATTTTAACAAAACTAAAGCAAATGCCTGGTGCTTCTGATAAGTCTGACTTGAAGTCGTTCTCATTACGTTCAGTCACTTTGTCTATTTCTTTAAACATCTCATTAATATTAGAGTACCAATAATTATCCCTGAGGAATTTGCATGACTTTGTCAATGAAAATAGAAGAAAATGTTTTCTATGTGCATATATGAATACATTACTGGACAATTATAAGATTCATAGTTTTAGAAGATAACAGAGTAGGAACCTCATTAGTCCATTAAAAGACATAAAAGGAGGTAAATTTCTTTAGAATTTTAAATATTATTTACTTTTTAATTTGCATATTTAAAATAATCTTTTTATAAAATTGTTTTATTTGTAAGTAACATTTCTTGTCCTTTAAATATGTTTAATGCGATAATTATAAAAGATGAATTAAATTTAAAATTCCCCTCACTTTTCTTTCCTTCCTCCAATCATTCCAATTCACTCTCTCTCAAATTCAAGGCCTCTTTCTCTTTAATTGTTATTATTACATATATGTTTATATGTAGAAATATATGCGTACCATCTGGTGTGAGCATGTAAGATTGCTTCAGATTTGACCACTTGGCATTTTACAACTAATTAGGAGGGTCATTTCTGAGGAAGACTATTTCTCCCACCCTCTGTACTTCTTAATGCCCTGTAGTTCTTTGTCTGTGGGTGGGGCCTCATGAGTTTTACTACTTTCAGGTTATCATGTCCTTTGTATTGTCCTTGTTTAGATCTTGTTTAGGCAGACAACTTTTTCCTTAGATGAAGCATCACTGCCATTTCTAGAAGACACAATGAGATGTGTAGAAATCTTTCTGGCTCTCTGGCTCTAGCAATCTTTCTACCCCATCTTCTGCCATATCCCTGAAACTTAGGGTTGTAAATGTATGAATTTCAGCTGAGCACCCCATGAACAATTTTTTATCAGTTATATTTCTATATAATTGCTTTTACTTAAAATTATATTTTTATCAATTGTAGAATTTTAATAGTCTTTTTCTGGTGCAAAGAAAACTTTCTTAGTGGATAGCTCTGAGCTACACTTATTACTGGGTATGAGGATAGATATTTGGAATTCAGTTAGGAATGATTCTGGTTTAGTAATAATAGCATGTAGCTAGTGTTTTCCTGCCTGGCCCACAGTCAGGACAAATCTCTCTCACCCGCCAGTCACACAGCCTCTCAGACCCGACCAAGTAAACACAGAGACTTATATTGGTTACAAACCGTATGGCCGTGGCAGGCTTTTTGCTAACTTTTCTTACAGCTTAAATTAATCCATTTCTATTAATCTATACCTTGCCACATGGCTTGTGGCTTACCGGCATCTTTACATGCTGTTTCTCATCATGGCGGCCGGCAGTGTCTCCCTGACTCAGCCTTCAACTTCCCAGTTTTTTCTCCTCCTTGTCCTGCCTATACTTCGTGCCTGGCCACTGACCAATCAGTGATTTATTTATTGACCAATCAGCAACACATTTGACATACAGACCATCCCACAGCACTTCCCTTTTCTTTTCTTAAAAAGGAAGGTTTTAACCTTTACACATCTCCAAAGTCAGCTTGGTATATTTGGGAATTTGGGCGTAGCTTCTCTTACTACTTCCTGCTGGAGGGGGGCACTGTGTCTTATGGGGACACAAAGAATATTTTAGGGTTATGGAGTAGTCCATGAGGGTGTATCGTCTGAGCCAGATGCCTTCAAACCATTCTGGATGTTGGATCATCTGGGCCATGGTGTCATCGGAGACCTTTCAGGTGGTCTTGGCTGGTCAAACCTGATGTGTCTTAATCTGGAACAAATCCATAGCCTCTGGCTTTCTGTGGAAACAAAAGCAGAGCCTCCTTTCCAAAGCAACATATCCTTACATCCAAATTTTGAAGTCAAGGTACCTTTAAAATATACATTTTGGCATAACTCAACAGCTTTTGTAATCGAATGTTTTTCTTTAGTTACGAATATCAAAGAGAACATAATCCAGATTCTCTGTGTGGTAGCCATCTTTATGTGGCTTATTTTTTTATATTAGCTTGAGACTATTGCTTTGAACTGTAGCCTTCTAAGTCTGAAATGGTGCTGGCGCTGCTGGCTCCGCCCACTTCAGTTTCCCAACATGGCGGTGGTACGTTTTCCGCCAGCTCT